>NC_083348.1:7261250-7861250 GCF_019175385.1 Lycium barbarum | reverse complement strand
TTATTTCAAAACGGGAACTTCTTCCCTTTTCTTAAAAATGGGAACTTCTTCCCCTTTTCATTTGTCTCCTTCGAGACTCAAAAACTAAATGTAAAATGCATAGGTAAGAGAAAGACCTTATGAATGTCCCCTTCGGGAATTAGACAACACTATGAAATCGCACAACTTAAGAATGCCCCTTCGGGCTTAAGAGGTCAAGGAAATCAGGACATCCTACATCTAGGAATGGATTCATTATGAATATCATTACGCTTCGCACTTGTCATAGATCATGCCAAAAAGAAGGAAACGATGGCCTTAACAAACCTGGAAGCTCGCTTCTCGACTTTCCAACCTACCTCCTATCTTGGAATCTACATATAAAACCATTCATTCTATTGTTAGGCTCGTTGTTATGTACTTATCCTAAAACTCCAAATAAATCTTTCTAGAATCTGCCGACCTAACCCGAAATCTCAATTCAGCAACCAACAACAACAACAACAATACCAACATCAACAACAATATTATCAACACCAAAATATTCCATAAACATCTCACACGATGTTTTTCCAATTTCCATAACCAACCAACTCGCTATACAATTATTTAACGATTTTATCTCCGTAAATAAACAAAAATTAACATTAATAATCGGAGATTCATACCTTATTCTTGTTAAAACAGCGATATCTTTAATATCCACCTTGAATCCACCGCAAAATCATACTAGAATCACATCTATGCGTTTATCCGAGCTTCGATTAATACTCCGTCACTTGAAAATTACTTACTTTTTTTTCCCTCCCTCTCTCTCTCTCTCTCTTCAAAAATCTGGAAATTTCAGGGCAAATCAGGTGAAAAAAAAAGGGGTTTTACCCTTTTTATAAGGGTCAAATTCGGGTCGGTACTGTAGCATTTTACTGTAGTAGTAATGTAGCAAGTCGGTACTGTAGCAGTACTGTAGCACGCGTTTCTACTTTGTCAGCTGAACTTGTAATGTCCATAATTGTCTACTCCGAAGACCAATCGACGAGCGGTTTGTTGCGTTGGAAACTAGACTCGACGAACTTCATTTTGGGATTTTGTTACACCTAAAACACTTCATATGCTAAGAGATATTCGTCCCCCAAGTTGGACCAAAATTGCTCCTCATATTTTCTCCAAAGTCCGACAACTTAATTTCCTTGATTCACTTGCCCGCCAATCCTTTCGGTACTCCTCATACCTGATCTTAAACCCTTATAACAATAGAATAGACGCATATCACTTTAGTGATCACTATTAAGCAGTTAACACCTACGGAACTCAACGTCCGAACTGCGAGGTGTAACATTCTTCCCCCCTTAAAAATATTCATCCTCGAATGTTGTAGTTACAACTCCACGACATTTTTACTGATGTCTTGAAGTGACTGTCCTTCTCTTATACTCCGATCACCTCATTTTTAACATAGGTTGGTCAGCCTCTTCTCTCGCTATCATTTAGAATCTCCAATCGTGAGGTTCACTCGCTTCTAATTTCCCTCAAACTGTTCTAGTTCTTCATCCTCCTTTTATGTCTAAACCTGTAGGTCTCCTTAGCACACTTCCCAGGGGGTCACCCATCCTATTACTACTCTGACCCAAGCACGCTTAACCTCGAAGTTCTGATGGGATCAGGTGCATTAGTGCTGGTATGATCACATCCATCCTACTGCGTGGCCTTTATCACGTGACCTAAATCAAGTTGAAGTTCTAACGGATCCCAAGAAAAAATTTTGATCATGTACCTCCCTCCGAATTGGAAAATTCCCTCACTTTACTGACCATGCAAATGTTGTTTTAGCCTTTGGAACTCTTGATGGCAAGCCATCAATTAACAGATACAACTGCTTTCCATCCTTAATTTTAAGATCCCTTGTAGTGGTAAAACTTCTTAGCCGCCGTTATCTATAAGTACCTTGGTTATCGGTCTCTTTAAACTTCCGTTTGTCAACTATCAATGGTATCCTGCAATAATTGTACACACATAAGGAGTTCCAATAAAAGACTCATATACCTATAGTCGGCTGGTCCTCTTCTTGGTCTGGAGGGCTGTAAAGTGAAGTATCCCCCTCCTCGTTCTTGCACCATTCTGTTAGCCATCTCATCATGGCGATTGTTTATATGGTTCTATGTCATATACCCTCACAATTGGGATAACTAGCGGCTTCAAATTTTCATGAGGGTTCATTGTCACCAGCTTGTTTCGACCAATCGCAATATCCTTGAATCCTTTTCTTGCCATCTTATCTCCGTCTACTTTCATGGCTTCTCCCTGCATTCCTTAGCTCATCTTGCTTCGTAACTCCTATTACTTCTTGATTTTCCCATTGTCGGGTGTCATAGTTCCTCCAATACCTTAGTCAGCCCTTGTGCTCGTACCCAAGCTTACTTGCTTCCCCCCATCAAGGCTTTACTTTATGGTGTTGTATTCCATTTCCATTATCGATCGAAATTTCCTCCCATAATAATCCCTTTGTCACCGCTTTTGTTCTTTCACTTACGAATCCTTCAAGTGCCCTACTTGTCATTACTCAAAAATACTACTTTAAATCTCAAATCTTGCCTATAATAATCCCTAGGGATACTTGAAATAATGATGTACTCAATTATCTGTCCAGCCAGAATGGTACTCTTTATTCCAATAATTAACGCCCAATGTCCACTTGTAGTGTCATCTTCATCTTATCATTCCATTAATCAATCTGTAACCATCATAGACGTATAATCTTCGTGATCTCCTAAATCTTTGGTCCTTGTCCTCCTTTGCCAGAGTGCCCATTATTTACAACCTTCTTAGTTCTGGTTATAAGGACGTATAGGTCGGTTCCGAAGTCCTCATATTCTCCATTTGCCACGTACAACCTTACTCTATATCCTGTTGATCTATTTAAACTTTATCCTGTCGTCTTCTTTCCTGCTTTCATCCTAATCTTTTCCTCAATTATGTATTATCTGACCCTCAATGGGTATACGTTTTTCCTTGTCCGTGTTTCTCCCTCCTCCTTGATATCATAACCTTCCTTTTTCCTAATGCTCCTTCTTATGTTGTTAGTAGAGTTACCGCTATCTAACTTTAATCCCCGAGAAAACCCAATCCTGATTCCCTCTGTAGCGTTTGCTACCTCAATTTTGACATACAGCACAATCAATACTTTTGACATGTCGTAACATCGATCATAAGGGTATACATAATACTCGATGTAGCCACTTGTGACTCATCATCCCGTTGCCATTTGATTTTGTCCTGAACTTGTAGCTTTAATACATCTCCCCTTTTTTGACCAACTAGCCAGACTCATACCTCACAATCGTTTCGAAATTCTAATTGCAAAGCTCATATGCTCTAAATTTTCCCTCGGACTATTCTGGTGTCTCATATTCCCTTTTCATATGTCTAATCTGTAGGTCTTCCTAGCATACCTTTCTACATCCTAACTATGAATCCCGGCAATATATCTTTTCTTAGAACCCTTTACTCGTACTCGTACTCGTACCCTGTCTCCTTGTCTAAAGGAATCAACCTCATATCTTTTACCTTCCTGCAGCAACTAAATTGATCCTTGCGATATTTTACCTTCACCTACACACCTACTTTCTTCTCTCCTTACACATAAATCGACATCGCACTTAATTTCTCTATCGTCAAATAACCTTCACCATACCCGTCTAAAAATTTTGAGGTAAAGTCTTATTATAAAGGTTATCTAGAAATATACCACATGTTCCTAAGGTTGATACAATCTCTATTTCCTTCATCGGCCAAGCGACATCACATCTAGGAGTTGTATAATGTTATATCCCGTATTTTGTACGCTCGGAAATTTCAAGGTAGTCGTGGTAAGTTAAGGGCAATACCATTTTCCAAAATTATTCTAATGTACAAGTTGGTTATGGATATTATTTATGAATATTATTAGCATGGAAATATTGAGAGAGGCTAAGGGCAAAAAGGGAAATTCACAAAATGGCCCATGGTAATATTGCGGAAGGCTAGGGGCAAAATGGGAATTTCACAAAATATTCGGGAAGGTTCTTGGAGGGGCCATGTTGGCCGTGTGTCACATGCCATATTTTATTAAATGTGGGCTAATTATAAATATATATGGACTAAGCTTACCTAGCAAGACAAGTTGGCATATTTGATTATTTTTAAGAAACTTCAAGAAAAATAGAGAAGGGACATGTGTCCACTCTTCTATTTGTTGGGAGTAATTATAAATATGGACAAGGCTTACATAGCAAGACATGTAACTTGGAAAGAAAAAAAAAAGAAGAAGAGAGAAATATAGTAGGTTCAGCCATGGCTCAAAAAATTGAGGCCATGGAAATTGATCAAGAAAAATCATTTCTTCTAGCTTTTCTACTAAATGTAAGGCCCTTATTAACATGGACTAGTTGTTGGAACAAGCAAAGCATTCATTTGGGCAATTCATAAGCTTAGCCGAATGAAGGAGTTAAGTGAAGAAGGTATGTATTCAATCTCCCTTCCCATGTTTTATGGATGATTTGTGAGTGTTGTAGCATGTAGAAATGGATGAAAATCATGAACTTGGTATGTTGGGGTGTTGGCCGAATATAGTTGCATTGTGTAGAACAAATGAATTGATTTTATTTAGTAGTTTGATTGTTGTTGTTGTGGATTCCATAATAAAAATGAAGATTTGATGGTTTGAAATGAAGTTGTGATCATTGTGAGATTATTGAAGGAGCTAATGTAACACTAGCATGAATTCTTATATTTGTAGGAATGAAGCTATTAATGTAAAATGTTGGTGGAATTCATGAATTTGGAAGTGAGACATTTGTTTGGAAGATTGTAAGTTGGGTTGTTGTGATTGAATTTGAAAGAAGGAAATAGGTTGTCATTGTCCTTGTTGGAATTGGAAGGTTTCAGGTGAAGTAGTATGTTGATTGAGTCGTTTTGAATGTTATGTGAATTGAATTGAATATAAATGAAATGTCGTTAAATTGTATGGTAAAGGTTATTAATGTTAGAATGTGTCTTGAATTGATTGTTGATGTTCTTGGTATGATTGATGGTATTGTTGTTGATAGTTTTTCCGAGTTGAATTCTCGAATTGTTGATTGATGATTTGGGCCGAGTTAGATTCTCGGGGATGGTGTATTTACAGGGGAGATGCTGCCGAAATTTCGGCAGATTATAAATGAATTCATTTGAAGGATTAAGACAAGTATATGGTGATGAATCTAATGATTGCGTCAATCTTCTTGAATGTAGACTAGCGATAACGAGCTTGGACAATTAAGTGTAGCTAATAGGACGTGGGAACAGGTATGTTAAGGCTTGTCCCTTTCTTTCAAAGGCATGATCCCGATATTATGATTTCATAATTGTTTCCATATCTTACTTGTGTTTCAAAAGTTAAATGTTTATGATTCCAAGGCATGATTCTCTTCCCAATAACTCGTAAATGTTTTTCCAAAGTGTCCGTATTCTACCAAAACAGAGGTTTATGATTTTGTAAGCTCTTATGACAATAACAATGGATATGTTTCACAATGACAATGATGATATCAAGGATGAGAATGTTTCTATGATGACTATGATAAGAATGATTTCATGTTTAAAGGTACTTGGTATGATTATTGCTTTGATTTTCCAAAAATAGCTTTTGAAACGTTCGTAGAAGGTTTTGTACTTCAAACGCTCATAACTTCCTTATACTAAGTCTGATTGACCCGAAACTTGTTTCTGAGCCTTCAGGTGTCGGTTTATGTACGTACCCATCGAGTCTTGAAAATTTGTTCTATGTGCATATGTATATGAAGCGACGCCTTAAGAGACTTATGATCTTATTCCATGTTCTCTTAACGCTATTATTCGTTGCTAGTCTCATCTTATAATAATTGTTCCTTCAAGGTGAGACAAAGTCGGGATGATTATTCCATAATATCATCGGAGGTTACCGACCCTACGTCACTCCGATAGATACATGACTTTCTTTGGGCTCTCCTGCATGCTGTGATATGATATATGTATATGTATATGTATATGGGGTAAGGGGAAAGGTGAGACCGTTATATACGCGTAGCCACCTGACCAGTTGGTATGATATGATATCGTCCCGGACGCGGGATATATGGGTAAATGGATCGGGCTGCACGTTCCGCAGCAATTTATATATGGATCGGGCTGCACGTTCCGCAGCAATATATGTATATGGATCGGGCTGCACGTTCCGCAGCAATATAATATAGTATATGTATATATGGATCAGGCTGCACGTTCCGCAGCACTAAGCATGCATGGTATCCGCCAAAAAGTCACTCAGATGTACAGGTTACTCATTTACCCCATGATATGCTCTATGTTTCCATTCTGTTATTATTCATAAGTACATTTCTTACTATGTTACTATTCATGCCTTACATACTCAGTACATTGCTCGTACTAACGTTCCTTCTTGTGGACGCTGCGTTTCATGCCGCGCAGGTACATCCAGATGAGTAGAAGCCATTATAAAAGATGTTCCAGCGAAGTTGGCAAGCTCCATTTGGCCCTGGAGTGTTGCCGGGTCAAAGTATTTTGCTGTGATGTCTTGGTTGAAGTTAGAGACTTTGCAGACAGAGTCGTGGGTATAGAATGTCAGTTCTGTAAGCGGCTCCATCAGCCGATGTGTCATTTTGTGTTATGATATGAACTCCATATGATTACAGATTTTGTTTGAATTGAGAACAACGAAAAGGAATACTTTTAAAAATTGTACTATGTATTTCATCCTTATTTGATTTAAAAGTCCAAAAAGATCATGTGTGCACTAAGGGCAGAGGGTTCGCTCGGCCCTAAGTAAGGGTTAGGTGCCCATCACACCCTAGGGATATTAGGGTGTGACATATAAGCAATCCAGAAAACAATCATAAATGCAAACCAGCTTACCTCTTGCGTCACGACTCGAAATATACCTCAAACCTTTATCGATCGTCCTTTTGTACTTCCCTAGTCATTTCCTCTTCCATTCATTAGCTATACATTTCAATCATTCCTGCAACACCCTTACCATATCCGACTCATAATCCTTTTTACCAATACTTACCTGTGTGCTGATTCCCTCAACTTCTGTTGTCCCTGTAATCCCAATATCATCATTCACTTCCTTTGTCGATACCATTCCTCTGCTAAAATCAAGAATTAGTGCAAGGAATTTCATTTCCTATGACTTGGCTCTCATCGCACGATCTTAGATGTGAAAGAAGGGTAACCATCCTAAATGCCCTGTAGCCTCCTGTTTATAAATGTGGCGCGCAACACACTATAAACAAGACTCTACTGGACACGACTTTGCAGACAACCCCTAGGACGAACTGCTCTGATACCATTTCTGTCACGACCCGAACCGGAGGGCCGCGACTGACGCCTAAGACCCTACTCGGCTGAGTGCCATACTACCATTCCATCCGTGAGTCACAACTTTTTGTGAACCTTTAATCTTCGAAATGACGCTTCCGTCAGGTAAAAAAAAAACTTTTCAATAAAACTCTTTTTCCAAATTAAGGACTTCTCCCTTATCGTTAATTCAAGAAAACCTTTAGTCACAATAAAATCCTTAAAAATAAAGCTTGAAAACACATCGACCTATATGGTCGCTTTATACCACTGTCGACTCCTCGACGTACTATCCACAGGACACTGTCTGCAAAGTCTCTAACATATACAAAATACCATAACATAAGTACTTTGACTCGACAACACTCCGAACTGAGATGGAGCTCACCAATCCATTTGATAGCCTGGGAACATCCTATAGCCAATGTCTTCTACTCATCTGTATACACCTGCGTGGCATGAAACGCATCTCCCCCAGGCAAAGGGACATCAGTACGAACAATGTACCGAGTATGTAAGGCAGAACTGAAACAATATATCTCGACTCGGATGATAAAAGAGTAACAGACTCGACCTGTACCTGTAACCAACTCTGATAAACATGTATGTGCATATGAACTTTTGATGCAGCATGAGTATGTATATATGTATATATATATATATATATATATATATATATATATATATATATATGTAAGGCAGAACTGAAACAATATATCTCGACTCGGATGATAAAAGAGTAACAGACTCGACCTGTACCTGTAACCAACTCTGATAAACGTGTATGTGCATATGAACTTTTGATGCAGCATGAGTATGTGTATATATATATATATATATATAATGCATGTCTTCACCCTGCGCGCAGCCCCTTCGGGCATAATAGCATAATGTCCCCTTCGGGCATAATAATTATCGTATACCAGCTGATCAGGTGGGTTGCGTATATAACGCCTTAGCCCTTTTCCCTTCCCCATGAAATGATGTCGTGCATGTATGTAATTATGCAAATGCATGAAAATCTTTAAAACCCATCAAAAGACTCCCTTCGGATCAACTTTTATTTCAAAACGGGAACTTCTTCCCCCTTTTCATTTGTCTCCTTCGAGACTCAAAAATTAAATGTAAAATGCATAGGTAAGAGAAAGACCTTATGAATGTCCCCTTCGGGAATTAGACAACACTATGAAATCGCACAACTTAAGAATGCCCCTTCGGGCTTAAGAGGTCAAGGAACTCAGGACATCCTACATCTAAGAATGGATTCATTATGAATATCATTACGCTTCTCACTTGTCATAGATCATGCCAAAAAGAAGGAAAGGATGGCCTTAACATACCTGGAAGCTCGCTTCTTGACTTTCCAACCTACCTCTTGTCTTGGAATCTACATATAAAACCATTCATTATAGTGTTAGGCTCGTTGTTATATACTAATCCTAAGCCTCCAAATAAATCTTTCTAGAATCTGCCGAAATTTCGGCAGCATCTCCCATGTTTATATGTCTAACCCGAAATCTCAAGTCAGCAACCAACAACAACAATAACAACACCAACATCAACAACAATATTATCAACACCAAAATATTGCATAAACATCTCACACGATGTTTTTCCAATTTCCATAACCAACCAACTCGCTATACAATTATTTAACGACTTTATCTCCGTAAATAAATCAAAATTAACATTAATAATAGGAGATTCATACTTATTCTTGTTAAAATAGCGATATCTTTAATATCCACCTTGAATCCACCGCAAAACCATACTAGAATCACATCTATGCGTTTATCCGAGCTTCGATTAATACTCCGTCACTTGAAAATTGCTTACTTTTTGTTTCCCTCTCTCTCTCTTCAAAAATCTGGAAATTTCTGGGCAAATCTGGTGAAAAAAAGGGGTTTTACCCTTTTTATAAGGGTCAAATTCGGGTCGGTTTACTATGGCAGTACTGTAGTAAGTCGGTACTGTAGCAGTACTGTAGCACACGTTTCTGCTCTATCAGCTGAAATATTAACATCCATAATTCTGTACTCCGAAGTCCAATAGACGAGCGGTTTGTTGCGTTGGAAACTAGACTCGACGAACGTCATTTTGGGCTTTTGTTTCACCTTAAAACACTTCATATGCTAAGAGATATTCGCCCCCCAAGTTGGACCAAAATTGTTCCTCATATTTTCTCCAAAGTCCGACAACTTAATTTCCTTGATTCACTTGCCCGCCAATCCTTTCGGTACTCCTCATACCTGATCTTAAACCCTTATAACAATAGAATAGACGCATATCACTTTAGTGTTCACAATTAAGCAGTTAACACCTACGGAACTCAACGTCCGAACTGCGAGGTGTAACAATTAGCCACTAACTAGCAAGAGTTCATGAAATAAAGGATTCTAATCATCAATTCAATGCTTAAAGAAGCTAAACCAACCACTAAATCAAGATTACAAAGCCTAGAAGGCGAACTCATTGAATCCACTTTTAATTCTAGAATTATTAGTGACCTAGCATGATAATGAGATCCGGAGATGATAATGAAATCATGAAATAGGAAGGAAGATAGAGGGACTTACCACCAAGAATTTCCTCCAAGAATCACCTAGAATTACTCCCAACAGCTCAGATTTTAGAATAGTAATAAATGTGGGACTTAGGGCATTTAACACTCATTTAATGAAATTAACTGCGCGACACCCGCTTCCGCGACCAGCAGGACGCTTCAACGTTAGCTCTTCGGCGGTCCCATGACCACTCCAGTGATCATGCCCAAAATGCATAGGCCGCTTCAGCGGCAGGGTGACTGCTATAGCAGTGCCACTGCCGCGGTGCTGGTGCCGCCAAAGTGGGCACCAGACACCAGAATAATCTCAAGTTTTTACAACTCAACTCAAATTTCAGAATATTTCACGAGCCCATCTGCCCACATACTGGATATACAGGCATACATAAAAACACGCTACGAATGCACTCGTGACCTCAAAATTTCCAACGAGGTTTCGTTGATCGAGCCAACCCTCGATACCTCAAATCTAATTTTTCAACCCAAGTCCCGAAATGCACCTGAGCGTATAGGGACCTGAACCAAATATGCAAACAAGTACTAAATAACAATCCGGACCTTTCGAAATCGATGGATTTTCGAAAAAGGTCTGTTTACCCAAAAGTGAACTTTGAGTCAACTTTTTTCTCTTAAGGCCCAATTTTCTCAAAATGTCACCCAAATCAATTTTGGACACCTCGAAAAGCGTTTCAACAGTCCCCTCGGGTCAAAAGTGAGCTAACAAAGTTGGGGAAAGGCCAAAAATTGCTGAAAAAAAAGCTATAACGACCAAGTGAGTCGTTACATCAGATACCAATTAAACCATTGCTCGTCCTCAAGTGACGAAGGGAAAAGAATGTAGAAGTACCTGAATCGGCAAACAACTGAGGATATCTGCTACGGATGTCAGACATAGTCTCCCAAGTGGCCTCCTCAACAGGACGATGCTTTCATTGCA
Organism: Lycium barbarum; assembly: GCF_019175385.1. Taxonomy (NCBI): domain Eukaryota; kingdom Viridiplantae; phylum Streptophyta; class Magnoliopsida; order Solanales; family Solanaceae; genus Lycium; species Lycium barbarum. The sequence goes on along the minus strand of NC_083348.1, from coordinate 7,850,400 downwards.
CCTTCACAAAAGCAATCTCCTTGGACCTCAACTATCGAACCTGCCTATCCAAAATCGCAATAGGCTCTGCCTCATAGGTCAAATTTCTCATCAAGAAATATCGAATTCCAACTAACAATATAAGTACCATCGGCATAGTACTTCTTCAGCATAGACACATGGAAAACTGGATGAACTCCTGCCAAGCCCTGTGGCAAGGCCAACTCATATCCAACATCGCCTACATGGTCAAGAATCTCAAATGGACCAATATACCTCAGACTCAACTTGCCTCTCTTCCCAAACCTGATAACACCCATCATGGGTGACATCTTTAATAGAACCTAATCACCAATGGTAAACTCTAAATCTCGAACCTTCCAGTCCGCATACATCTTCTGTCGACTCTGAGCTACTAAAAACTTGGCCTGGATGACCCTCACCTTCTAAAGAGACTCTCAAAAGATTCGTACCCTAAGGTCGAACCTCAAATGCATCAAACTAGCTAACCAAAGATCTACATCTCCTACCATACAAAGCCTCAAAAGGCGTCATGTCGATACTCGAGTGATAACTGTTGTTGTATGTAAACTCTGCCAACGGCAAGAACTGGTCCCAATGACCACCCAAATCAATGACGCAAGCCCTCAACATATCCTCGAGCACCTAAATGGTCCGCTCAGACTGCCATCGGTCCGGGGGTGAAAAGTTGTACTAAGATCCAATCGGGTACCCAACTCCTCATGAAAAGCTCTCCAGAAATGGGAAGTGAAGATAGTACCCCTATCAGATATGACAGAAATAGCAACCCCATGCAATCTCATAAAATCACGAATGTACAACTTGGCTAACTTCTCCGTGGTGTAGGAAATCTGAACTAGAATGAAATGAGCGGACTTAGTCAATCGATGAACTATCACCCAAATTGAATTAAACTTACCTAGGGACTTTGGAAGACCCACAACAAAATCCATGGCAATCCTCTCCCATTTCTACTCAAAAATGGGCATCATCCGAAGTGCACCACCGGGTCACTGGTGCTCATACTTAACTTGCTGACAATTACCACACTTAGCCATGAAATCGAATATATCCCTCCTCATACGACGCCACCTATAGTGTTGTCTCAAATCACAATACATCTTAGTCGCCCCCGGATGAATGGAATATCGAGAGTTATGGGCCTCAGTCAAAATCAAATGAATCAAGTCTCCAACACAAGGAACGCACATGCTTAACACTCAAAGTACCCTTAGAATTAATCATGGCCTCCTTGGCCTCACCCCTCAAAACCCTATCTCGAATCTTGCTCAGCTGAGCATCCTCAAACTGATAATAAGTATGACCTCGCTCTATATAAGCCAAAACTCTGCCTGGGGCCGAAACATCAAGATGAACGTAACTGTTGGCTAGAGTCTGAACCTCCATGGCCAATGGACGCTCGGAAACAACCAAACAATCTAAACTCCCTATACTCATGGCCTCGCGACTCAAGGCATCAGCAACCACATTGGTTTTCCCAGGATGATAAAGAATAGAGAAGTCATAGTCCTTCAGAAGCTCCATCCATCGGCACTGCCTGGAATTAAGATCTCTCTGGGTAAACACATGCTGGAGGCTACGGTGATCGGTGAAAACCTCACAATGGACACCATACAAGTAATGGCTCCAAATCTTCAAAAAAAAATCCACGGCTAACAACTTCAAATCATGGGTAGGGTAATTCTTCTCATGGATCTTCAATTGACGGGAAGCATAGGCAATGACTCTACCCTCCTGTATCAACACAGCATCCAAACCCATACGGGATGTATCACAATTGACTGAGAAATTGTTACCCTCCACGAGTAATGCTAGAATCGGGGCTGAAGTCAAAAGAGCCTTGAGCTTTTGAAAGCTCTCCTCACAATCATCGGACCACTAGAAGGGAACATCTTTCTGAGTCAGTCTGGTCAAAGATGAACCAATAGAAGCAAAACCCTTCATAAAAGGGCCATAGTAGCTGGCCAAACCCACAAAACTACGGAGCTCGGTCACAGTAGTGGGTCTCGCCCAATCCCTCATAGCCTCAATCTTCTGAGGATCAACCATGATCCCGTCCTTAGACGTAACGTGGCCCAAGAACACTACAGACTCCAACCAAAACTTGCACTTCAAAAACTTAGCAAACAAGCTATTCTTCTTCAACAACCCAAGTAAGTGCGAAGATGGCTCTCATGCTCCTCTCTACGCTTGGAATACACTAAGTTATCTTCAATAAACACAATCACAAAGGAATTAAGGAATGACCTAAAGATGCTATTCATCAAAGTCATGAATGCAGTCAGGGCATTGGTAAGCCCAAATGACATCACCAGAAACTCATAATGTCCATATCTAGCTCGAAAGGCTGTCTTCAGAATATCCTCAGCCCTGATCCTCAGTTGGTGGTAGCCTGAACGCAAGTCAATCTTCGAGAACACCGAAGCACCCTAAAGCTGGTCAGCATAGGACACTTGTTCTGAATAGTAACATTGTCCAGTTGGCGATAGTCAATGCACATCCTCATAGATCCGTCTTTCTTCTTCACAAACAACATAAGAGCACCCTAGGGGGAGACACTCGGTCTAGTGAACCCCTTGCTAAATAAATACTATAACTACTCCTTAAGCTCTCTCTACTAGGCAGGTTCCATCCGATAAGGCAAAATAGAAATAGGGAGAGTGCCCGAATCCAAGTCAATACAGAAGTTAACTTTGCGATTGGGTGGCATACCCGGCAGATCAGAAGGGATTACCTCCGGGAACTCACTCATAATAGGAATGAACTTAAAGGGTGGAGATGCAATAGTAGTGTCACGCACATGAGCCAGATAAGCTAAACAAACATTGTTGACTAGTTTCTTTGCCTGAAGAAAGGAAATAATCTTCTTCGGAGTGGGTCTTGGAGTACCCCTCTACTCAAGTCTAGGAATGCCCGACATGGCTAAAGTGACTGTCTTGGCATGACAGTATAAGATCGCATGATAAGGAGAAAGCCGGGTCATACCCAAAATAATATCAAAGTCCACCATATCAAGAATCATCAAGTCTACCCAAGTATTATAACCCATAAAAGTAACCAAACATGAGTGATAAACTCGATCAACCACAACAGAATCTCCAATCGGAGTAGACACATGAATAGATACAGCAATGCTATCACAAGGAAAATCCCAATCAACAGCATGATATACAGATACATATGAATAAGTGGATCCAAGATCAAATAACACAGATGTTGCTCTATGCCGAACAGAAATAATACTTAAAATAACAGCATCTGAGGCCTCTACCTCGGGTCTACCTGGGAACAAATAACAAGGGGCCCCACCACTTCCAGACTGAGATCCACCTCTAGAACTCTGGGACCCACCTCTACTAGCCTGGGATCCACCCCTAGAAACCTGAGCATTGCCACAGCCTGATTGAGCACTGCCCCTATGAAAAGCACCTCCTCAACTACCTGATGATGCCGGAGTCCTCTGGGACTGATGACCCTTCCTAGATCGGGGACACCCGTAGCATAATGATCGAACTCTCCACAAACAAAACAGCCCTTAGAAGGCGGAGACTAATAGACTGAAGCTGAGGACCCGACTGGAACAAACCTATCTACTAGTCAAGAAAATGACCTCTTATAAGCTCTCTGTATGGGTGGCTCACTGGAGAAAGCCTGCAAAGCTGAATGTACAGGGCAGTCAGAATATGGTTGATACGGCCTAGAAGACTGACCGGCACCTCTCGAGCTGGAACCATAATAACTCCAAAATTATCGCTGTCTTTTCTCACTACCCCCTTCAAATGCATGGGCCTTAGCGGCCTCGACTAAAGAAGCATGCTCAACGATGGACTAGAAGGAAGGCCCTATAGCTCAAGCTGAAGGCAAGGAATCTGAAGAGAACGAATGAGTCCACCAATAAAGCGCTGAATCCTGTCAGGCTCAGTAGGAATCAAAGGGGCTGAATAACGAGCCAAGTGCAAATAGTGAGTAACATAGGCCTCCACAGACAATCCCCTCTATTGAAGATGCAGAAACACATCCCTACACGCCTCTTTCAAAGCTCGGGGCACATAAATCTTAAGGAAGTCCCGATGAAACTGTGTCCAAGTCAGTGGATGAGAACCCTCAGGTCTGCAAGCAACAAAATACCTCTACCAAGTCTTCGTGTCTTCGCAAAACTGGTAGGACACATATTCAACACCATGGGACTCAACAATCCCCATCCTATGTAACACCTTATGCATGTCCGAGATGAACTTATAAGCATCCTCTCCAGAAGTACCCCGAAAATCTCGGCGGCTCCAACTTCCTAAATCTCCGAACTAACTCCTGATTAGTCAAGGTCATAACAGGGCCCGTCACAGGTCTAAGATCATCTCTCGGGGATGGCAGGGCATCCATCCATAGAGCCATAGCCGCAGCAGGGTGCGCTCTGCTCAGGGGTTTGCGATCCTCCGCTCAGAAAACCAACACCAGCGGCAGCCTGCTGGGCATCTAAGTGGAGTGGTACATGAGCCATAGTATCCTACATCATCTGCTCTGAAGTGGCCTCGGGGTGTGCCTGCGCTGCCCCACCGCAGGAGCCCTGCCCCTAGCCGCGGCCTCTAGCTCTACTGCATCTTCTAGCTATCGCTCGCCCTCTGATGCTAGCCATAGCTGCGGGCTCTGCCACCTAGTCTTGAGCTATCGAAGCTCGAGTCCTCACCATCTGAGAGAGAGAAGAGATAAGAGTCAGATACCAATTCGATTGTCCCAGATACCAATTAGAATAAAATAGCACGAAAGAAGGAAAGAAAGTGAAGTTTCTTAAATATCTTATAGCCTCTCGTAGATAAGTACGGAGCTCATCATACCGATCCACAAGAAAATACTAGACACGCTCTTGTATTATAGACCTAGAAACCTAGGACTCTGATACCAACTTGTCATGACCTAGTTTCGCTAAGTCGCGCAGGCACCTACCTTTTCCACCTCGATAGGCGAACTATTATCCCAACAAACTTAAAGACATGAAATAATAATAAATAAGCGGAAGAGAAAGAAATATGTAAGTTTGATGATAATGATATAAAAACATGCGGAAGTAAGGCATTACATCAAATCCACCCAAAGTCTGGTCTAACCATACAAGAGCATCTAACTAGACTCTACTTGTCGGGAAATAACAATAATACATCAATAGTCTAAATATGTCTCGGGATATCAAGTAAGCCATAAATAAAAGAAGAATCTTCAAGGCGTCAGACGTCCTCGTTCTCACCTTGTAAGACTCTAACAGCAACTCTCGAACCACTATCAGCCACGAGAAGTAGAGGTCGATCCCACTTGGAACTCTGTATTCCTAAAAGAATGCAGCAAGTGCAAGTCAGTACAAATAATAAGTACTAGTAGGTATCATTGGCCGACTAAGTTTAGCTAACATATATCAAGGCAATAAAGTAGGATAAACTGGAAAATCAACAAGGTATAAGTCACACACGAGCCAGAATCCAAGCACATGTCATCACCTATGTTTAGCATCTAAACCTAAATGTGCTAAGTCTCAAAATACTCAATCTGAATCCGTATATCACAAGTACATCACAAGAATATCACAATAGAAGCCATTATACAATGCAATGCAATAATGTATGAAATGTGAATGCAATGCATATACACCGTACATATGTACTCCGATGATGGAACATCACATCTCGGCAGCACAACCCGTGGGGGACCTGCAAAGCACATGTGCCTCAATCTTGGAAACAACCTCAGCAACCGCTACCATGATTCCGGCTATAACCTCGGTAATCGCTATACTCATCCTCGATTTCGAGATAAACATTGAACATCCATCCTCACATCAGTCTCATCGAACTGAGCCCAGCTCATAACAGTGTTTTCTTAAGTATCATCAATGTATCAATAGTATATCACGAATGATGAGAATGCGGGCAATGTATGAGTTCAATGTCAACATTCAAATCAATATCACAAGTATCACGCATGGGACACCAACAATATCATGAAAAGGCTACACAATAAGCCATAATAGAACACTATCCGCTTATCAAACGTTAACAAATAAGATACTACAATATCATGATAAAGATGTATCAATAGTCTCCAATATCTACTATCTCCACATGGCATCAAGCCAACAACAATAGAACAAGATAAGTCAAAACACAACTAGGTGGCTAACCCCAATCACACAACAGGGCCCAACCAAAGACAATATCCAACCTAACTTCATACCCGAAGGTTTACATGCTTTTCCCGACAATATAGTCTAAATATATGCTTCTCTAAATGAAGTCTCACCATAGGGTAAATCGTAGCCTACCTGGAAGGCCGAACAATAATATCACCAACAATCACTCCTTAGACATCCCTTTCCTTTGAGCCTTGAGATAAAGAAAGTCTAGGCACATTCGAATCACGAAATTAGAATCAAGAAGAACATCAAACGAACCCTACTTCTATTCAAGACCCAAATCCCCAACCTTTGGAATGGATTTTATGAACTAGAGGTGTGAAATTAGGAATCTAAAGGTCTCAACATGAAATTAAAGCTCTAAGTGGCCAATTCCCATTAATATCAAGCTAGGATAACCAACAATTTACTCAAATTATATATATTTTTAGGTGGTCTACGGGCAGCTGCCCAATCAATTAGTTATGAAATACCAACAGCTCGATGTGTGTTATCAATATCTCTACGTGTGATTCGGTGAGACCTAAAATTTCTCCAAATTCTTTTCTTTCTAGAAAGAAGGGTTTGAATATATATATTTTCATTTTTATTCAGCATTTAAGTTGATGAACTAAACCAGATAGTTATATGAGTGAAAGAAAACGGCTTCTAAATTTGCGGTAAAAAGGTTGAGTTGGAATTCTAGGTAAAACCTCCAAATTTGGGTATAAACCCTAACTTTCAACTCCATAAATTAGCCACTAATTAGGAAGAGTTCATGAAATAAAGAATTCTAGTCATCAATTCAATGCTTAAAGAAGCTAACCCAACCAATAAATCAAGATTACAAAGCTTAGAAGACGAACTCATTGAACCCACTTTTAATTCTAGAATTCTTAGTGAACTAGCATGATAATGGAAAACTGAATGGACTGATTCAAGTTCTAGAGGTAAGTCCAGCTCATAAGCTACTTGACCTATCTTGCGGACAATCTTATAAGGTCCAATGAATCGAGGACTTAATTTCCCTTCTTGCCAAATCTCATCACGCCTTTCATCGGTGATACCTTCGGGAATACCCAATCATTAACTTGGAAATCTAAATCTCGCCGACGGTTGTTCGCATAAGATTTCTGGCGACTTTGGGCTATCAATAATCAATCTCGGATAACCTTGATATTTTCCACCGCTTGTTGAATCAACTCCGGACCTATTAGCTGTATCTCTCCTACTTCAAACCACCCAATTGGGGATCTACACTTTATTCCATGTAGAGCTTCATACGGGGCTATCTGAATACTGGAATGATAGCTGTTGTTATATGCAAACTCAACAAGAGGTAAGTGATCATCCCAGCTACCCCCAAAATCTAGCACACATGCCCGTAACATGTCTTCCAAGGTCCGAATAGTGCTTTAAGCTTGTCCATCAGTTTATGGATGGAATGTTATGCTGAGCCTCACTTGAGTACCCAAACCTTCTTGGAAGGATGTCCAGAATTTAGCTGTAAGTTGTGCTCCTCTATCTGTGATAATAGCTATCGGGACACCATGAAGTCGCACTATCACTTTAAGATACAACATTGCATAATTTTCTGCCGAATACGTGGTTCTGACTGGAAGAAAATGAGTTGATTTCGTGAGTCTATCAACAATCACCCATATGGATTCATACTTGCACCGAGAACAAGGCAATCCTACAATGAAATCCATATTGATCACTTCCCATTTTCAAGCTGGAATTTCCATGGCTTGTAGCAATCCTCCTGGCTTTTGATGCTCAATTTTCACTTGTTGACAATTTGGACATTGAGCTACAAATTTGGCTATGTCTTTTTTCATTCCATCCCACCAATACATTAGCTTAAGATCGTGATACATATTTGTCACTCCTGGTGAATGGCATACTTAGAATAATGAGCTTCTTCTAGAATCCGACGACGTAGTCCTACAACATTTGGAACACATAGCCTGTCTCGGTACCTAAGAACTCCATCTGTAGAAACTTCAAATGGCCTCTTCTCTTTCTCAGGAAATGTATCGATGTAGTGACTCAACTGGAATCTTCATATTGGCGCCTTCTCACCTCCATATCTAAGGACAAAATAGTTGGGTTGTGAATACCAATTCTTGCATTCCCCGAATCAATTAGACGAACTCCGAGGCTGGCTAGCTGGTGGAGCTCACGGATTAATTCTTTCTTATCCGGAGGGACCTCATATAGACTACCCATTGATTTGCGGCTAAGTGCATCCGCTACTACATTCGCCTTTCCGGGGTGGTATAAAATACTCACTGTCATGCCCCAAACCATGGTCTGGGCGTAACACAGCACTCGGGCCTTGCTTGCATGTGTCCGAGCGAACCTCATGGCTTGCTTGTCAACATGGGCATCAAAATAATATAATATATATGATGCAATTTAAATGAATCATGAAAATATAATTTACGGAATAAAGTCTTGAAATTATCTCCTAGCATGAAAAATCATGAAAACGTAATAGTCTGCAAGCATGAAAACACAACTGACTCGGTGAACTAACATCTGTCTATGAAACCTCTAAAACATGGATGAATACTAACTACCAGGACATGGCCCTGGACTACCATAACTGAATACTAATGCAAACTCCATGTTGAACCCCGAGAGGAATGGGGCTCACCAATAAGCTGATAACTGAAGTGATCCTACTGCGCAGGTGTATGCTCTTGAAAACCGGTATCTGCACCGTGAAGTGCAGGCCCCTGGCAAAAGGGACGTTAGTACATGGTGAATAGTACTAGTATGTAAAATCTTCTGAAATGAAAAACATGGCACAACATAGGTATAGGACATGAACTGAAACTGAATATAACTTGAACATGAGCATGAAACGTGAGTAAAGTCTGAAAATAGTAAATCAATGGAAATACATGTATATAAAACTACTTGTAACGTGGGGAATGCTATAGTATAACCGATAACATGATTTGGTACTTGCGTCCTACCAGTAGAACACTCACACCTTGCCAGGGATATGAGATTTAAGTAATAATAAGCATGTAAGGATCCAAACTGCATAATGAAAGTGTTACCTCCTTGCTGACAACCCTTATCCTACGGTGGCTACGTAGTTTCAGGCTATCTGAGCCTTCTCGTTTAACTAAGCAAATCCCAAAAACATGAACATGATATAGTTGGCTAAGAAGCCCATGATTTTCGTCAAATAACTTGTAATCATGATTTCACGAAATAACTTGTAACATAGTTTCATGAAATATCTTGTAATATGGTTTCATGAGATAACTTGTCATAATCTTGCAAACATGTTCTTGATTCATGAGTAATAACAATAGTTCATATATATATATATATATATATATATATATATATATATATATATATATATATATAACTTGAAAACATGCTTGTAACTTGATAGATAAAATCATAAAGTTTTCATATAAACATAATGAGAACACATGAGGAAGAATTCATGATTCATGGATTAAGCTAGGGTTCCTAATAACCGTAATGGAAGATTAGGAATACAATAACGAGTATAGATACAAAATTCATGTACATAATGGATGTGCATTGACTATAGGCAGCTGAACAAGGTTCAAGAAACGGAGCATGGGGAAGAATGTAGAGATTCCCACATGTGGATGGAAGTTCTACATACCTTAATTGCTCCAAAACTTGAATTAAAGACTTGAGTTTTGGAAAAGATTTCCTAAATCTTGATTCTTGAACCTTGAGATGGGTTTTCTTGAAAACCCTAGATTAGGAACAATAATTTCTTGCTTAGATTATTAGAGTATATGTTAGAATTGAGTTGGAATAATTAGAGTAGGCTTACCTTGGTATTCTTGATGATGGAAGAGGGTAGGAGGTTGTTCTAAGGCTTGAAGGAATGAAAAATAATGATTTGAACTGATATGGATGAATATATACTGTTCTGGAAAATTAAATTTTCCGCCCAGTTAAATACTGGCCGTATTTTGAAATACGGTCCCGTATTCCGTATGGACTGCACTGCGTCTCTTCAGTAAAATGGTCATAACTCTTTGCACAGATGTACGTTTTACCCCCATAATATATCGTTGGAAATTTATTTCAAAGTTCTACAACTTTCATCAAGGAAGTTTTCCCAAATTCCAAATGCGATTTGAAATACGGACTGTATTTTGAAATACAATCCGTATTTAATAATGTAACATCCAAATGCCAAATTCCAGAATGCTCAAAAATCTTTGGTACTAGTTTACGACTTGAAATACGGCCGGTATACTGAAATATGATCACTGTTCATGGGCGTAAACCCCCATCTTACAGCTGAACAGGGAAATTCCAATTCCCACATTCTTTATCTGATTTTCTAAGTCTTGGATCATGGTCAAAGCTTACGTTAAAGGTACGAGGTGTTACACTCACATCATAATACTTCAGTAGTTCTAACCATCGCCTTTGCCGAAGATTCAACTCCTTCTGCTTGAAAATATATTGGAGACTCTTGTGATTTGTATAAATATCAACATGAACGACATACAAATAGTGTCTCCACATCTTTAGCGCATGAATAACCACGGCTAGTTCAAGATCATGAGTCGGATAATTCTTCTCGTGTTTCCGCAACTGCCTGGAAGCATAGGCAATGACTTTACCGTGCTGTATCAACACACAGCCCAATCCGACACCGGAGGCATCACAATAAACAACATACCCCTCTGGTCCTTCTGGAAGTGTCAAGACTGGGGCTGGAGTTAGTCTATCCTTTAATTCCTGGAAATTGCATTCACAAGCATCGGTCCACTGAAATTTTGCTGATTTCTGAGTTAGCTTCGTTAATGGTGCTGAAATAGAAGAAAATCCTTCTACAAATTTTATATAATAACCTGCTAATCCCAAGAAGCTACGGACCTCTGTCAGTGTTGTGGGCCTTGGCCAAGTCTTCACGGCCTCGATTTTCTGAGTATCAACTCGAATGCCGTCAGCTGAAATGATATAGCCCAGAAAAGTTACAGAATTCAGCCAAAACTCACATTTTAAAAATTTAGCATACAACTCACGAGTCCAAAGAATCCCAAGGACAATACGCAAATGGTCTGCATGCTCTGCTTCTGTCCGAGAGTATACTAGAATATCATCAATGAACACGATCACAAATAGATTCAGAAAAGGCCTGAATACATTATTCATCAAATTTATAAACACTGCTGGAGCGTTAGTCAACCCAAATGACATCACCCGCAACTCATAATGGTCGTATCTTGTCCTGAAAGTTGTTTTGGAAATATCCTCTTCTCTAACTCTCACTTGGTGATACCCTCATCTTAGATCAATTTTGGAAAACCATTTGGCACCTTGTAATTGGTCAAACAAATCATCGATTCTTGGAAGCGGATATTTATTCTTTATCATCACCTTGTTCAGCTGCCTATAGTCAATGCACATCCATAGGGAACCATCTTTCTTTCTCACAAATAGGACAGGTGCTCCCCACGGTGATGAACTGGGCCTAATAAATCCTTTCTCAAGCAAATCTTTCAGTTGTGCCTTTAGCTCTTTCAATTCGGTAAGGAGGAATAGATATAGGCTTGGTGTCTGGAAACACATCGATAGCAAAATCAATCTCTCTTTCCGGAGGAAGGCCTCGAAGTTCATCTGGAAATACATTCGGAAATTCATTCACTACCGAGACGGATTGAAAAGTCGACGGCTTTGCTTCGGTGTCATGAACTCAGACTAGATGATAAATATAGCCTTTGGCGATCATCTTCCTCGCCTTAAGGTGGGAGATAAACCTACCTCTTGGAGACGCTGTATTACCTTTCCATTCAAGCACGGGTTCTCCCGGGAATTGGAATCGAACTATTTTGGTTCTGCAATCAACATTAGCATAACAAGAAGCCAACCAATCCATGCCCATAATCGCATCAAAATCTAAAATTTCCAGCTCAACCAAATCAACTTTAGTCTGACAATCACATACCGAAATCACGTAATTTTTATACACTTGTCTGGCTATTATTGGATCGCCAACCCGAGTAGACACCTCGAAAGGTTTAATTGGCTCGAGTTTCACCTCAATGCGGCTAGCAATATAAAGAGTAATATAAGACAAAATAGAACTCGGATCAATCAATGCATAAACATCGTGAAAGAATATGGATATTATACCTGTAACCACACCCGGGGAGGACTCAAGATCCTGTCGTCCGGCTAAAGCATAAAAACGGGGCTGGGTACCACTTGAACTGGATGCTCCCCCTCTGCCCCTACCACGGCCTGTTGGAATCTGGGGAGTCTGCCCTATCGCGCGCACAGACGAGGAAGAACCAGCTGCTGATCCTGTGGGCTGAACCCTAACTCTACCACCCATCGATGGACAATCGCGCATCATATGCCCAACCTGACCACAGGAATAGCAAGAATCTGAACCTCGGCGGCACTGACCGAAATGTAATTTACCACACTGCTACATTGCGGCACCGGAGGTCTCCGCTGGCTAGAATTACCTCCAAACTGAGGACCTGAGACTCTCAAACTCTGACCCGGACCAGAATAAATAGGGCGATCAAATCTCCTGCTCGCAAATCGAGGAGGTGCACTCATCGCAGACTGACCCGAATATCAAGAATATTGTTGCCGCTGACACCCTCTATACTCACTACTAGCACCGACAGATCTGGCCCTCTTGCTCTGTCCTCTATCAACATCACGCTCATCCCTATGCGGTTGTTGCTGCTCTTCTAAATTCTGGGGGTGAGCCTGAATATGGGAAATGTCCATCCCCTTCTATAGTAAAGCCGTCAGACAGTCCTTGAACAAGTGTGGCTCTAAGCCGCTCACAAATCTATGTACTCTATCTCCCATGTTAGCCACCATAGTCGGAGCATATCTAGCCAATGAATTAAAGTGAAGGCTATACTCCAGGGCACTCATATTCCCTTTCTTCAAATTCAAGAATTTATCAGCTCTGGACCGACAAACCTCAGGTGGCAAATAGTGGTGGATAAAATCTACGAATTCTTGTCAAACTGGAGGAGGTGCATTTTCCTTTCTTGAAGATATCCAGTTATTATACCAAAGAACCGCCACATCACGGAGCCTATAAGATGCCAACTCCACGGATTCAATATCGGAGGCATAGATGATTCTCAATATTCTCAGTATCTCATCAATAAAACCTGGCGAGTCTTCATCCGGTTTTGACCCGAAAAAATCTGAAGGATTTAAATTCATGAAATCGCGGGCTCTAGCACTAGTCGCCCTGTCACCTGGACCCGTACTCTTCCGTTGAGCCTGAGCGGCAACTAGCTGTGTCAATAGCTAAATAGCTTCGGTCATCTATTGACCCGAAGCACCCGGTGGGGGAACTGGACGCATAGGAGCCGGAGCTGAAGCCCTTCCTTGTTCTTCTAGAATAGGCGGAGTGTGAGAGGTATTGGATGAAGCCTCATTTTGGGATTCACCTTCTTCTACATTCATTGGCAGACCCTTTTCATCTGCCTTTCTGTCGTAGCCTTGCCCTTTTGGGTGGTTGTGGCTTTCCTCTTTACCGACATCGCTGAAATCATAACACCCAATTAAGGAAAAGGAAATCTTATAACATTGCTCTATCGCACGATCTAATAAGAAGAAAGATGGTCATTTTTCCTAAATGCCCCGCAGCCTCCTATTTATAAGTGTGGCGTCTCACCCATAAATGAGACTTTACTGGACACGGCTCGTAGACATACCCTAGGACAGAACTGCTTTGATACCACTTCTGTCACGACCTGACTAGGGGGCCATGATGGGTACCCGAAGCTGACTACCGAGCACCACTCATAATGCTAATCATCATACCCAACCTGAACACACATATACCCTCTAAGGCAATACATAAATATACATAAGCCCTCACTGCTGCAAAAATGATATACAAGAATATACACTGATGTATTGATGAGACAACTATTACCCACGCATCTGTATCTATGAGCCTCTACTAGAGTATTGAGACATAAGGACGGGACAGGACCCCGTCGTGCCCAAATATATACATAAAATAATATATCAAAAATGGCACCTCCGGAATAGTGGGGTGCTTCTGTAAATTTGCTGAGTAGCTCCTAGGAATCTGGGCCACCTCTCTGTCTACCTGTGGGCATAAACACAGCATCCAAAAATAAAGGACGTCAGTACGAACAATGTACTGAGTGTTGACACCCAATTTTGTCCCTCCTTTATTTGATTTTATTTACCCGGGCGTCTAAATTTATTGACGAGCTAAATACTTTATTTTCACTAATATTATTTGCGCTACTTTTATTTTCAACATTACAAGTACTACTTTACCACAAATTTTAAATGATTCGTCATCATTTCATTTTTTTCGGGTTTGGACTCGTTAAATTAATTACAAGACAACACTTTGCAAAATATTTATTTTTTACATATTTATTATCTTTACATAATATATATTATACCAGTTATTAAATTAGAAGCCCAAAAAAAATAAAAAATAATTAAATAGCGGAGGAAGGAACAACAATTTTCAGCCAAATTAATGGCCCAAAATACCAATACAATATTATTTCCCTACCTAAACAAGCAACCTACATTTTAATACCCAACCCACATTTTCAACCCAACTAAAATACCAAACGGACCAGCCCATTTTCTACCCTAACGGACCAGCCCAACCGAAATACCCGACCCGGTCCGGTCCACTTATCCTTTTCCTAAACCCTACCTCTCTTCCTCTTTCATTTTCTCCTCTCCTTTTCCTCTTCCACTCTCAGTCGCCTCCCCCTTTCCCTTCTCCCTTCCACTCACCTCTCTCTCTCCTCACGTTTCTCCCCACCTCGCCTCTGCCATCCTCTCTGTCTCCTCCATCCCATGTCCCCCATGCGTCTGTCGCCTTTGTTCCCCACGCTGATAGTCTCTCTCCCACGCTCCTCCCTTTACTTTAGTACAAATTAAACCTTATAAATGAAACCGAGGTTGAATCGTTGGAAGGGGGGATTTTCAGGGTTTGGGAGGATACACAAGTTTCCTACCCTCAAGTCTTAAGCTTGATTTCTACTCCAGTCTGAATTTTCTTTTAAAATCAGAAAAAACCCTCTGTTGAAAACCCAAGAATCTGGAACTGCAAAATTCCCTACAAAACACATGTTTAATCATCAAAGATAGCCTTGCTCGAAAAGAACAGCCAACAATCACTCTATTTTGGTTGGAAACCTTTTTACCTTAATCGGGTTCTTCGAGTTCGAGTATAGATTCGACACCTCGACGCCCCACTTCACTGCACCCACAAAAGGTCAGTATTTTTTCTTATATCGTCGAATCTAAAGTTTCTGATATGTTTGTATATGTTCTGTCGACTGTTTAGTATTTCCAATTGGTGTTCTTGATCCTGCATTTCTGTGCTATTTAGAGTTCAACACGGTTTAATCGATTTTATAAACGTCGTAGCTTTACTCTGTTTTGGTCTGTGAATTATGAGGCATGTTTTATTCTGATTATTGAGCAGTTGGAGTGGTTTTACATGCAATATTATGAGACTTATTGTTTCAGTCGTTAGTTTCTATTTTAGTTCGAAATCTTAGCTCATTTCTGCAATTTTGTGTTGGTTGTGTAGTCTCTTTGTTTTCCTGCTGTTCGTTTGATGTTTGGGAGCTGTTAGGATAGAACATTAGTTGCTAAATGAACTTGGAAGATGCATGCTGTAATTTGGGTGTTAGACTGAATTTCCAGGATTTAGAATCTATTCTAAGTTGAATATACATAGGATATACAGTGGTTATCAAGGTAAGAAGGAGATATACATTCGATATACATCTGATATACACACTGTGGTGGGTATATCTTAGGTATATTGTGTATGTGACTAAGACAGATCAACACTGAATCATCTTCATAATTGTCTTTCATCTGTAAGTTTAAGTTTCCTGTTTGGTTGGCTTGATGTTATGTCTAGTGCCACTTTACTGACCTCAGATAGATTAGTCTATTAATAGACCCTTTAGCTGATTGGTTTGGCCTGGTTTAGCTGCTGCCTCAACCTCACCTGAGTTAAGATAAATTTACCTAATTATTAGCATTCCTATAAATTCTGTTTAAAGTGGACATTATCTAATTATGTATCCATTAGAAGTTGTTTAGTCCATATGCCTTAATAACTCTGCAATTGATTCATGTTTATGTTCTAGCCTATTGATTCAAAGTAAGATATTTGCTTGGTTACGTTGACTATCTCTAATACGTATTTAATTACGAGAAGGTTCATGTGCTAGTGGTTTGTTATATTATTTAACTTTATCCTATGTTGAAGTGTTGTTTGGTTGTGTTAGTCACATGTGTCATTTTTATTTAATATAGATAGGTGAGATTAGACATTAGCATGTTTGTATCTATTTGCTCAGTATAGCCCCCATGATATGAAGGGTAATCTTGTTTGGTTTTCAATTTGAATCTTATACATGTCCACATGCTGTTTGGTCTTAGTCCTCGCATTGCCCTTCATGATGTGTAATCTTTTAAGGCCATTAGTTGTTTCTTTTCAAAATTTGTAATTGATTGGTTTAGAGTAGAGTATGATCCTTTCTTTCTACTCCATAGCCTAAAAGCATTCTCAGATACATTCTCGCTGTATTTCTAATTATTCAAGCCTCCACTATGTTGTTAAATAAGACTAAGCGTAGAACTGCCTCAAACACAAATGATTAACCAATAACTGTGCACATATCTGATTTTTGGTGGTTTGTGATATATCAATAATGGTCCTGGCTGCATCTGTGAACTGCCCTGTAATTGCTAGTGCTACAACCTGCTTGTGAAACAGAACCAAAGTAGAATTAAGTCGACCAAATCTCATAATCAAGTTCAAACTAGTGTGTTAAAATCATTGAAATCAAGTATCTTCTAATGATACTCTAAGTCAATACTTCTCCTTCCAAACTCACGCCCGGGGAATCGCCACGTCTTTAGATTTTTGTGGCCTATCCTTAAGTCAATATGAGAATACAAATGATTTAAGTAGTTTGGCTCCTTTATAGCCCTTCGATAAATATGAATCGAATCCTTTCCTTGTTCGACCTTTCGCGAAGTGTGCTTAGATGTTTTAAGTTGGCAGTTTCAAGGGTATTCGAATATGCTTGAGCATCTCATATCCCTCCTAGTATGTAAACCATGCTGCTGGATGTTTGGTTGTGACTGAATGTTACTGTTTCTCATGGATTCGCACTGTAGTTCCTAGTTCCCTTTCATCTCCATAGAATGCATATATCACAGTTGTTCCCTGCCATTTTCGTTCCTTGCTTGAGTTATGAAAAGAGCATGAATAAGTCGATTTTTCCTTCAACTATAGTATATATATATATGGCTGTAGTTATACAGCTGCTTGTTTGAGTTATAACAGCTAGGATAACGCCATGTTCAAAGCATGGAGATGGGATAGTTTAATTTTATGTTAGCCTCTATTTCTAGCACAGCCTCATTATTTTGAAATCTTTGAGATAATTAGCTGCCTTTAGTTGTATTCGAATCTATTTCAGCCTTTAGAGCATGATATATTAGTACTATAATTCTTGCTTATTGACATGCGTTAAACACAAGGTCAAGTGCTTGGGTTTTTGGACCAGCACAGAGTAAAAGCTTAATCGAACAGAGAGATTGACAAATTTTGCATCGTCCAAAGAAGCTAAAATGTTTGCCTTTAGTTTCTCGTATTGTTTTAGCATCAAAACTTTAAAAACAATTGAATTTCAGCCTCTTTCTTCAAAGAATGGAACCTTGGACTTGGGTTATTTTCAAGTAGTTAGCTGCCCTTTCTTTGTTGTTGTTTTGATGATTTTTCTTTTCAGACAATCCTGCAACTATGAACTCTGCTGATCATGCTTCTTTTTTTCTAAGAATTCACCTTCGTCTATTTATTTTCCTTATTTAATCTGCTCATTTCCTAATCCTTTTCCTTTGTTTTTATGCATGACTATCGCATACGAGTCCCTCGGACTCATCTCCTTCCGCACTTGGCGTTGGGCCGAAAGCCCAACATAATTTCTCTCAAGTCAGTCCATCAGTCCATCCGCAGCGATCTGCTTAACAATCTCGCTAGGCCGAGGCCCATAGCAGTGGCAGCGAACAGCAGCAATCCTAAAATGGGCTGAGCCCATTTAAATCATTTTATTTCTTTATTTTATTTTCTTTGTGCATTTACTTTGTAATTACATGACTAACACTTTTCCTATTTTATCTTTCCTTAGCTAGAATGAACCTTAGTGACATTAAGGGGTTTAGTTTAGTAATGGGTAGTTAATTCCATAAATTACATTCACTTCTATTTTTTAAAACTATTTATAGTATCGATAGCATGTATTTGAGTAATAGATTTTTCAAGATAACATGACTACATCATTTGGGTTAAAAGAATCATTTCTCATTATTACCACCTTAGGAATTTCAAAATATTACTAACACACAAAATATGAATCCAATTGTATGTTACAAGCATTTTCAAGATTTACTCAATTATACATATTTTTAGCCGAAATTAGTTAAATAAAGAGTAATAAAAATAGAAAGAAACTCATGCCCTTTTCATCATATTTAAGAACATAAGTCCAGGCATTTTCATACCATCATATTCATATAATATCATTCTTACTTAAAGATCACATTTGTCACATTATCCTTTAAAAGACTACTATTCATAGGCAAATCATCCTATTTTTTACAAATCTTATTTTTGAATAACATTACTATATTTTTCATTTAAGGCCTTAGCAATATCTTTAAGTCTCATTTAACATTTAGAATCTTCTTTTACGCGAATTACTATGTTTTCCTACAAGTATTATTTTAAACAACACTATTATACTTTCGTTTAAAGTCTTAACAATATTTATAGGTCGTATTTCGAAATAGCATTAAAAGTACTCTTTTATACAAATTATTATTTTCTACAAGTTTTTATTTTAAATAGTATTCTTACATGTCTATCTATAACTTTAGTCATACTTACAAAGCTACTTTCTTTTTTCTATAATACCATATTTACACTTAGCCTAATTAAATTTTAGTCCGGTCGGTTAACCATTGTTAATGGGTCTTAAAGGATGCCTAATACCTTCCCTTTAGACTAATTGAACCCTTACCTAGAATCTTAAGTTTCGCAGACCTTAAACAGAGCTAACTTTAGAAAATAACTTTAATAAACTTTAGGTGTCCTAATTCACCGTAAATAATTAGGTGGCGACTCCTTAAAAACAACAAAAACAGGAATCTCCAATATGTCGTACTTATACTTTAACCTCCGCGGTTAAAATGGGGTGTGACACTGAGTATGTAAGGCATGAACAATAACATATCGAAGAGATAAGGAAACATCAAGTGAGGAAACAACCTGTAACTGAATGTCACTTAAGACGAAATAATGCATGCTAACTTACATCATAAACAATATCATATCAAGTATGAATATATAAGCTGCCCGACCATATAGGTACAGTGTGATCATCATTAGCCCGCGTCCGGGGTAACCATCTCATGCGGCCCACTAGTGGTGTCTGCCCAGCCAACTAGGCATGGTGTAATCATAAGCCGCCCACTACGCCCATCGTAGTGGTGTCTGCCTGACTATATAGGCACGGTGTGATCTCATTATCATATACTTATCATAAAGCATGCATTAGAACTCAAGTACAAACTATAACTCTAACGGGGTAACATAAGGTCGAGAACCCCCGATTCCATTATGGAGTAGTCATGATCATCATGCCTCACCTTGAAGGAACTAGCATTATAAGGTGAGTCTAGAAACAATGAATAACATCAAGGGATCATATAAGGATCATTAGCTTCATAAGAATATCATATCATGAGCTTTAAGTCTCTAGACTTAGACTTATCATCATCACTATCATATTCATAACATATCTCTTATTTTTATCTCATGAGTAGCTCTTAATAATCATAGACTTATATTTTCCGGAATATCAGAAAGTCATGGAAAGATATAGGAGGTCGTATTATAGGAATCATGCCTCAAAAAAGAAGGGACTAGCCTTACATAACTTTATACCTTTCTAACTTGCCGACTAAACGCTTCCTTCCAAGTTCGTAATTCTACATTCAAGGGAATTCGTACTAAGATTAGATAATCGGAAACATATTTGAAGCTAAGCTAAAGCTAATGAAAATTGGACAGCATCTCCTTTATTTCTTTAACTTTCTCCATATAATATAACAACTCTCAAACATCAATAACAACATTCATAATATCATAATCAATAACTTCAACAAGTTCGACATTATCCAATTCTCAAATTCCCTCTCAAAGTTGATCATAACCATAGCCACAATATAACACCACATTCATCCTCATGTAATACTTCTCCAATATTCTTAATACCATTTATAACAAGATTATACTTATAACATGTCAAGAATCATGATTCATGTCAAACTACTATTCAAGAATACCACTATTCTCATATTTGTAACCCATTATTCTACTTTCTTCCATAATTCAAGTCCTTCAACCATTTAGTATTCTTAATAACATGAAATGATCATAAACCTCGCCTTTGATTGTGAAGGAATGGTTTTTGGATGGAAATACTTCACTTGGAGAAAACCCTAGCTCCACTTCCAAAGAAATCTCTAGCTTCCATCAACCCTCATTAGCATTTTTGCTCTTGATTCTACTAATTTTTGGTATTTGATCTTTGATTTCCCTTGAATTTATGTTAGTGGAATATGTGGAACCTTCTAGAGGTCTTGAGAGAAGTGGTGAAGTTGGAAGAATGAAAAATTAGAAGTGGGAACATGTATTTATACTTGGAAAATACTCAGCCCGACGGGACTTATACGGACCTTATACGGTCCGTATAAGTGACCGTATTTCACCATAAGGGAAATCCCTTTTTCTGTAAGGTTATACGGACCCCTTATACGGACCGTATAAAGTTATACGGACCGTATGAGTGGTCATATAACTCCATTTTTCTGAAGTTAATCTCGTCGTTTCGTTTGATCTCCAATCCTTATGAAACCTTCTTAGCACTTGTTTAACACTTCATTAACAATCTAAGGAGCGTTATATCTTTTCCTCAAGACATTATTAAATCAACATTAGCTCGGTACTTTGCAAACCCTTTCCAAAACACGACTCATGCTTTACATTCTTCAACGAGCTTTCTTCTCTTGCTTCAAATGTCTTTGGCGTTAATCTATCTACCACCTGACGACATGAAATTTTTCGAGGTGTAACAAAAATAGGACAAACATAATAATTTCATCTTGATTTTGTAAAATGACAAAGTGACAAGTAGTTTTTTAGTAATCTTGACAAATAATATGGTACGGTGAAGTATGAAGTTGATTATGTTAGATACTCCCTCCGACCCAATTTATGTGATATAGTTTAACTGGGCATGAAGTTTAAGAAATAAAGAAAACTTTTGAATCTTGTAGTCTAAAATAAGTCAAAGATATTTGTGTGGTTATAGATCATCTCGTTAAGCGCAAAAGGTAAAGTTTAAAGTTAAATTGTTGTCAAATAAGAAAATTTATCATTCTTTTTTAGATAGATTAAAGAGGAAAGTGTATCACATAAATTGAGACAGATAGAGTATCTGGAAAGGCGTTGACATGATCATGAAATATTTGAATGGTGGAAAGCATATATCTTTGGGAGAAGTGCCTAAAGCTTCAAAGGAAAATGTGAAGTGAATTTCCAAGGCTTTATTGGATATATATATATATATATATATTAACGGTGGTATATTCGAAATAGAACAATTTTATCTTCGAAATTATCTTTTACACAAAATATTCTTACCATTAGCCAAATAACTAGATGGCTTATGCCTGTGCTGCGCACGGGCCCAACACTTCGTATTATAGTGTATCTATGTATATGTAGTTGTGTTTAGATAGTGATAATATATATATATATATATATATATATATATATATACACTATGTTCAAAATACAATTAATATAACATTGTAGTTTGTGCTCCGTATCTAAAACTTTATTTTATTCGTGTTTGCTACGAAAATTTATTAATACTTTTTAAAACAGAAGACTTGTTTAAAAGAAAACTATTTTCCTATGTTTGAGATAAAATAATAGCAATATTTAAGCATCAGTTGATACTTTCAATTTTAATTCGATTAATTTAAAAGTGTAAAATACTTATTATTTTTTATCAAATTTTGATTTGGATAATTCTAATTCTAATTCAAATTATTAAATTAATTTTACATGTTTGAAACGAAACAAAGTAAAAATTAACTTTCTATTTAAACGAAGAAATGCTATTTTTTATTTTTTGGTAAATATTCTCGGTTTAACTCATTTTACTTGTCATGTTGTCTTTTGCATGGTTTTTAAGGAAACGTGAATTAGAATTAGAATTTGACTAATTTACCTTATTCATTAATTGATCTCCATTTGATATTAATCTCTTTTCACATTTATTAGAGTAAGGAAAAAATGAAGAAGTAATTAAATTCTATCTTATTTTAATATATAAGTATTTTAAGTATGTTGCTGTACAATAATTTCATTTGCTCCTACTAATGGGTTGATACACATGTGGCAATGAGTCCATCATTATTGATTTAATTGTTTGATTTTCTAAGACTTTTTTTTTTTAACATTGTTTGTTTTTTTAATATGGGATTCATTTTTTTTATTAATATTGCTTGATTTTGTTAATATGGGATCCACTTTTTTTTCCCGTGAGTTTGGATGTGGTGGGTTCCACTTTTTTTCTTCTCTTTTTTTTTTTTAATACTGGTTGGTGTTTAATATGGGGCCATGAAGAACTTCTATTTTTTAATTTTTAGTAAATATTTTTTGTTTAACTCATTTTGCTTGCCATGTTGTTTTTTACATGGTTTTTTAAGGAAACGTCAATTAGAATTATAATTTCACTAATTTAGCTTATTAATTATTTGATCTCCATTTAATATTATTTTTTCTTTTATGACATTAATCTCTTTTCACATTTATTAGAGTAAGGAAAAAATGAAAAAGTATTTAAATTCTATCTTATTTTAATATATAAGTATTTGAAGTATGTTGTTGTACAATAATTTCATTTGCTCCCACTAATGGGTTGATACGCATGTGGCAATGAGTCCATCATTATTGATTTAATTGTTTGATTTTCTAAGCATTTGTTTTTTAAAATTGTTTGTTTTATTAATATGGGATTCACTTTTTATTTTATTTTTAATATTGCTTGATTCTGTTAATATGGCGTCCACTTTTTTTTTCCCATGAGTTTGGATGTGGTGGGTCCCATTTTGTTTTTTTAATACTGGTTGGTGTTTAATATGGGGCCCACAATTTTTTTTAATATTGTTTATTTTTTTAATATGGGATTCACTTCTTTTTTTAATATTGCTTGATTTTGTTAATATAGGTTTCCCTTTTTTTTTCCCGTGAGTTTGCATGTGGTGGGTTCCACTTTTTTTCATCTTTTTATTTTTTTTAATACTGGTTGGTGTTTAATATGGGGCCCACAATTTTTTTTAATATTAGTTATTGTTTAATATATACAGGGCCCACAATTCTTTTGGCCTGATTCTGTTAATATGGGGTCCACTTTTTTTTCCCGTGAGTTTGGATGTCGTGGGTTCCACTTTTTTTTTTTTTTTTTTTAATACTGGTTGGTGTTTAATATGGGCCCACAATTTTTTTTAACATTATTTATTTTTTTAATATTGCTTGATTTTGTTAATATGGCTTGATTTTGTTAATATGGGGTCAACTTTTTTTTCCCGTGAGTTTGCTTGTGGTGCGTTCCACTTTTTTTCTTTTTTTTTTTAATACTGGTTGGTGTTTAATATGGGGCCCACAATTATTTTTTAAAATATTAGTTGTTGTTTAATATATATGGGGTCCACAATTTTATTTTTACAATTTTGTTTTTGAATGTGGTGGGTTCCACTTTTCTTCTTCTTTTTTTTTTTAATACTGGTTGGTGTTTAATATGGGCCCACAATTTTTTTTTTAACATTGTTTGTTTTTTTAATATGAGATTCATTTTTGTTTTTTAATATTGCTTGATTTTGTTAATATGGGGTCCACTTTTTTTTTCCCGTGAGTTTGGATGTGGTGGGTTCCACTTTTTTTTTTTTAATACTGGTTGGTGTTTAATATGGAGCCCACAATTTTTTTTAAATATTAGTTATTGTTTAATATATATGTGGTCCACAATTTTTTTTATGGGCCTGTTTAATATGGGGCCCAAAAGTTTTTTTTAACATTATTTGTTTTTTTAATATGGGATTTACTTTTTTTTTTTTAATATTGCTTGATTTTGTTAATATGGGGTCCACTTGTTTTTCCCGTGAGTTTGGATGTGGTGGGTTCCACTTTTTTTTTTTTTAATACTGGTTGGTGTTTAATAAGGGGCCCATAATTTTTTTTAATATTAGTTGTTGTTTAATATATATGGGGCCCACAATTTTTTTTGCCTGATTCTGTTAATATGGGGTTCACTTTTTTTTCCCATGAGTTTGGATGTGGTGGGTTCCACTTTTTTTTTTTTTTTAATACTGGTTGGTGTTTAATATGAGTCTCACAATTTTTTTTAATATTTTTTGTTTTTTTAATATTGCTTGATTTTGTTAATATGGGTTCCACTTTTTTTTTCTTTTAATACTGGTTGGTGTTTAATATGGAGCCCGCAATTTTTTTTTTTTTAAATATTAGTTGTTGTTTAATATATATGGGGGCCACAATTTATTTTTTTACAATTTTTTTTTTTTTGGTTTCTTTTTTTTTTTTTTTTTAACCCCTCCCCCAGGAGCTCCCTCCTTGCTCCCTTGGTGATTCGAACTTGCAACCTTCGGGTTGAAAGTGGAGGGCGCTTACCATCTGAGCAACCCTCTCTTGTCACAATTTTGTTTTTGGATGTGGTGGGTTTCACTTTTTTTTTCTCTTTTTTTTTTTTAATACTGGTTAATGTTTAATATGGGCCCACAGTTTTTTTTTTTAACATTATTTGTTTTTTTAATATGGGATTCACTTTTTTTTTTAATATTGCTTGATTTTGTTAATATGGGATACATTTTTTTTCCACGTGAGTTTGGATGTGGTGGGTTTCACTTTTTTTTTTATAATACTGGTTGGTATTTAATATAGGGCCCACAATATTTTTTAAATATTAGTTGTTGTTTAATATATATGGGATCCACAATTTTTTTTTTTTTTACAATACTGGTTGGTGTTTAATATGGGGCCCATAATATTTTTTTAATATTAGTTGTTTAATATATATGGGGCCCACAATATTTTTTGCTTGATTCTGTTAATATGGGGTCCACTTTTTTTCCCATGAGTTTGGATGTGGTGGGTTCCATTTTTTTTCTTTTTTTTTTTAATACTGGTTGGTGTTTAATATGGGCCCCGCATTTTTTTTAACACTGTTTGTTTTTTTAATATGGGATTCACTTTTTTTTTTAATATTGCTTGATTTTGTTAATATGGGTTTCACTTTTTTTTTTTAATACTGGTTGGTGTTTAATATGGGGTCCGCAATTTTTTTTAAAAATATTAGTTGTTGTTTAATATATATGGGGGCCATAATTATTTTTTTTACAATTTTGTTTTTGGATGTGGTGGGTTTCACTTTTTTTCTTCTCTTTTGTTTTTTTAATGCTGGTTGATGTTTAATATGGGCCCACAATTTTTTTTTAACATTATTTTTTTTAATATGGGATTCACTTTTTTTTTTTAATATTGCTTGATTTTGTTAATATGGGGTCCACTTTTTTTTTCCACGTGAGTTTGGATGTGGTGGGTTCCACTTTTTTTTATAATGCTGGTTGGTATTTAATATGGGGCCCACAATTTTTTTAAAATATTAGTTGTTGTTTAATATAGGGAAAACTACTCATATATACATGTTAAGGAGAAATATTTACAAAACGTCACGATAGTTTTCCTTATTTACAAAACATAACGATATATTACGAAACATGACTGATTTTCATATATTTTTCATTTTTTTTTTCCAGAAAATATATATTTTTTTTAAATAATTTTATATTTTTTTAATTTTTTTTTTCTTTTTGCTCAAAGGCTTAAAAAATTACCTCAAATTTTTGTGTATGAAAGTTGTATGAAAAATGTATGAAATGTGTATGTATGAGCGAAATTTTTAATATAATCTTCATACACAAAATTGTGAGCGAAAACTTTAAGTCTTGAATATTGTATGAAAGTAATTACAATGTTGTTGTAGTTGTATTAATTTTCCAGAAACCTAATATGAACATTATATACGAAAAATGTGAATGAAATTCTAAGTCTTGAGCGAGATATACACATTTCATCATTCTCATGCATAAAATTTTGAGTGTAATTGTCACGACCCAACCCCGTGGGCCGCGACCAGTGCCAGAGCTGGGCACCTATACGTACCCGATACCCCAAATTAGCATATTAACAGAATAATAATATAATAATAATATTAGTGGTCGCTACAGAATTTAGCAGAAAAGCAGACTTGGCACACATAGGCCGATAAGGCCATCACAGAACAGAATATCCCAAACATAGGTACAGAACCCACACAGATGTATCCACAGACCTCTACAGAACATATCATAATCATAAGACGGGACAGGGCCCCGTCATACCCTGAACAAAGTACATATCCAGATAGCAGTGACAGACTGTACCAAAAGATGGGCTCTGTAGAAGAGAGCGCCCCAAATAGCAGAAATAGGATCCTAAACGTGTGGATCAGCGAACCTGTCGTCAGTACCTGCGCGGCATGAAAACGCAGCCCCCGAAGAAAGGGGGTCAGTACGAAATATGTACTGAATATGTAAAGCGGAATCACAGAAGTCAAATCATAATGATTACAGAAAATGGGTACAAAATCCAGAGTGTCAAATGCATATTTCCAAATCAGACAGAATGTGTACAGAAACATATCTCATATCATATCCGATCCCTGCCACGGGACTCGGCAGACAGAACGTGGTCACCCTCCCGACACTGGTGCCACAATACAGAGGAATCAGAAAAGGGGGCGTGGCCCCGTATCATAAAATGTCATATCAGAATGGCCATAACAGATCAGATCAGAATAGGCGGACATGGCACATCATACTCCACAGACCCATGTACGCGTATACCTGCCCCCTCACATCGGGGCGCGGCGAACAATGCAGAGAATTACGCTTGACAACATATCCTGGCCCGGGCTCAGTGTGGGAAACATTGGGACATCCACGAATGGAGTAGTGAGAGACTAATGCAATTTAAAAATATCATAAATGTTTTCAAAGACTCGATGAAGCGTATCAAAGACAAACCAATCCAATGGAGTCGGACGGAATCATAATAAATGTATTTCGGATATCATAATAAATTACAGAAGTATAACTTTCCCGAAGTCATTCCGAGTGTCAAAATAATTTATAATATTTAACAGAATATTTAAAATAATATTCGTTAAGCGATTAGTAGGGTAATTAAAACATTTCTTTCAAAAATCGCTTAAAAAGGAAGCTTTAACACATTAGGGGCAAAACCGTAAATAGCGGGCCCGCCTTGGGACAAACAAGGCGGCGGGCTCAAATTGTGCCCTCTAAGCATATAGTATCACCTAAAAAGGTTATACAAACATTCTATGATTTTCTGAATAATTTAGAGCAAAATTGCATAATTTCAGAAAAAAAGCGTATCAAAATGGTTCAATTCTACTGAAGGAAAAACTGAAATTTTGTCTTGCGGATTCCGAGGGCCAAGAGGTCCTTCGAGGCCCGGATCCGACCCTAACACACTAGGGGCATGCCAAGGGAAGAATTGGGGTTGCTTTACATACCTTTCGCGCTCCTTAAGCCTTTCCAAACTCACTTCCCGTTTCGTCGAAAAACTGCAATTGGTCAAGTTTACCAATTGTGAATTATTAATGCCATTATTTCAACTTTAAGCATATTTGGCTACCGAAATTTCGGCAGCACTTCCCCTATACATATGACACCCCGAGAATTCAACTCGGTTATAAATCATCAACAACAACCCAAACGACAACAACAATATCAACAATGAACATTAAAACACAAATATCCTTCAACTAGTCATTTTTCTCACAAGTTGACATAATCTTCAATTCAACCCAACTTTCAACTAAGATCAATAATTTCATATTCAACAACCATCATGATCATCACCATATAGTTCTAGAAACATTTCATATCGTTTTCCTTAAGATATACACTCGATATACATGATATACAATCTTCCGCCAAAATCATAACTTATGCAAAACATCAAATCTTTGGCATACAACTTCATAACAAGTTTCCAACTTCCAAATTCATCAACCATAATCATAATTCACATCTTAACAACTTCATTTCCATAATATCACAAAATTATTCTATAGTGACATAATCATCTACATTCCAACTTCAACCAAAATTCATTCAACTTTCATTCCCAATATAATTTCCATCATAACCACAACTAGAATGCAACATAAAATTCAACTCATATATGTATACAACATATATACACCCATGGCTACATATATATATACATACCCACTTTGCAAACTTCCTTATTTCCATAATTTCTACTCATTTCCACATACCACAACATAAACAAACCTTCATAACATAAGAAAAAGGAATTGATTCTTACCTTTTTCTACAAACTTCTTCACTTGAACAAGTTGTCAACTTGAAGAAATAAGTGCTCCTTCTTCCAAAACAATTACACCAAGTTGTAGAGGACACTTAATTTAGTAGGAATTCAACAAGAAAATAATTTTAGAGGCAAGATTTTGAGGGGTGATTTTTCTATGGCCAAACCCGAAATGCCCTCTTTTTGTTCTTGTTTTTCTCTTGTTTTTCCTCCTATTCTTTCTCTTGAAAGTTCTATGGAATTTGGATGATTAAGTGGTCTTTTATTCATTGACCACATGACTTAATTCCATGGGCTTGGATCCTTTTTATGGACCATGGCCGAATGGCTCCTCACTTGGGCCTGAATTTTTTTTTCATTTTTTTTGGGCCAACTCGGTTGGTCCCGAGTTGGGCCTAGCCCACTGACCTTTCGACCTTAAAACGTTCATATCTCCTTGTACCGACGTCACCTGGGAACCCACGACCTATGGATGGAAAGCTAATTCAATTATCTACAACTTCTATTTCAAGGTATTTTCGAAATTCCAAACTTACAATACAGTGTTTGCCCCCCAAAGTCAGGTCACCCGAAAACGTTTTCTTAAAAATATTCGTTTGGAGGGTTTCCACTTTGATTTGGTCCAAAGGTACTTCATGAGTTGTGTTTAACTTTACATATGTGATTCATATGACTTTTCAGATGTTCCAAAAAAAATCTCGGTATGTGGGCCCCACCCCAGCAGATGCTCCGAGGTTCAAAAATACGGGATATAACAGTAATGTTTAAGCCTTGATCGAGATATACACACTTCATACATTCTTCATATATAAAATTTGAGCGAACTTTTTAAGCCTTGAGTAAGATATACACATTTTATACACAAAAATTTGAGCGATTATTTTAAATCTTGAATGTTATATCAAAGTTATATACAATGTTATAGTAGTTGCATTAATTTTACAGAAATCTAACATGAACTTTATACACAAAAATGTGAGCGAAATTTTAAAACTTGAGCGAGATACAAATTCATACTGTTTTCATACACACAATAAGCCTTGAATGAGATACACGTTTCATACATTTTTCATACACTAAATTTTGAGCGAACTTTTTAAGCCTTGAGCGAGATATACACATTTCATACAACTTTCATACATAAATTTTGAGCAAAAAAAAAAAAAAAAAAAATAATTTTTTTTTAATTTTTAAAAAAGCATGTTTTGTATAGGGTTTGTAATGTTATGTTTTGTAAATATAAAACTATCGTTACGTTTTGTAAATATTTCTCTTTAAGATGTATATATACATAGTTGTCCCTTTAATATATATGGGATCCGCAATTATTTTTTTTACAATTCTTTTTTTTAAGGCCTGTTTAATATAAGGCCCAAATTTTATTTTATTTTATGGGGCCCATCAACGGACGACGAAGAAGAGCCCAACTCAGGCTTCTAATAAGTAGTAAAGTAAAAGTAGTAAAGTAAAGTAAAGTAATTCAAATCCCTTTTTTAATTGTTGGTCAAAATAAAAAAAGCCATGTTGAAGGAATAACCTAAGGTTGGCTTAATTAATAGAACACGTGGAGTATCAGAAAAGCTAGTTCGTGGATTCGAATTAGGTGTGTTTTTCTAACGCGGAAAGTTGTCGGTGACAACCAATCACACAAAGCCAAAATTATCCTCCCTTTCTACTGTTGACTTTTAGCTTATTGTTTATAAAAATAGCTTATTGTCATAAAAATGAGTCAAATGTTGGTAACAACCACGACTGATTATTATGACTTATTCTCATTTCATTTCCATTTAATCACTATCTTTACCTCAAATAAACTCCAGTCAATTTTTATTTTTTTAGGTTTTGCATTCGGAGTTCAATATCCGGATTGAAGTCCGATTAATTCAGATTCACACAATATAGCGCCCGTTCGGAAAAAAAATACTCCCTATCAAAAAAAAATTATATTCAAAACTCAAAATTGAAATATCTTATTAAAGGAGGAACAGCCTAATCTGCTCCGTGTGGTAACCACAAGTCAACTTTATTTAAAGGGTAAAAGGATAAAATTGGAGAATTTCTAAAAACTGTTCATGAATATTTCCTGCCAGCTAGAAAACGGATTGAGAAATTGCATATATTTTCTTTTGAATGCATGCAACGAGCCTACTTTCTCTTTTCCCCAATCAATATTAGACTAAAAAAATTATTTTGTTAGGTAGGGTAAAATTGTCACATATCCAAGGGAAAACATTTCAAGTAATAAAGAAGAACCTTTTGAAGTAGGGAAAAAAGAACTTATTAAAGTCCAATGCTTCTATTTTTTAGGAAGTATCTTTTCGAAATGGGAAGAATATCATTTTAAGTCTAAAACGTTTCCCTACCTAAGCACAAGAACATATTTCTATATCTTGTTTTGAAATTTGTTTTCATCTATATGAAATTTTAAGTTTGGAAATTGGTAGAAATTCATATAAATCAATTTTCTTTCATTAAAATAACTAAAATGTCTTTAGCTTCTAATCCTTTAGGCTTTTTGGATAAGTTTTTAAGTCAATAGATAAAATTAAAATTTCCTGATACTATGAACGAGAGTTGTGATAATAATGAGACTAAGAACTAAAAGTCATAAATATAGTAATCAATAACAACCAATACATTGAGCATTAAAAACATTACTTGCATATAGACCACACTTTGCACTATAAGAATAACTATTCCCATTGGCTAATAGAAATAACTCTTTTTAACCCAAAAGTCCAACCTCGTCAAATTTATTTCATACTCTGGTTGTTATATACAACACGTAAATGACACTTTCTCTTTCTACAAAATCGTTTTGTTTTCCAAAGAAAACGTATTTTCCTGCAATATATAGAACTTCTTAGGTTGTCCTTCTAATTGAGTTAAAACTATTAGGGGTCGTTTTGTTTGAAGACAAGTTAAGCCGGGATCAGTTAGGATGGGATTAGGTATACCGATATTATTTTTTATTGACTGTTTGATTTGTTGTATTAAAAATAACATGTATTGAATAATTTCTAAGAAAAGTTATTTGTTTACAAAATTACTCTCCATCTTATTTAGTAAAAAAAGGGGTTCGAGAGACCTTAAGGGTATTTTTATCATGTTCACTGTTTTATCTAATGATAACCACTTCTGGTACTATTATTCCACCATTTGATAGGGGCAACTTATCCAATATTATTTCTAGTCATAGTAATCCAAAATTAATAATCAAAATAAGGGATAATTCAATACTAAATATTTATCCCAATACTATTTATGTTTGTATATAAAGAACTCTTAGCAAAAACAAATTAAAAAAAAGAGTTAAGGGTCAAAAACACACCTCAAGTATCATATTTTCTTTAGTTTCCTACCTGAACTACCAAGTGTGAAAGTTTCTTACCTAATCTATCACCAACTAATTTGCAAAATACAGATCAACTATCAGTTATTCACTTTTTCTACCTGAACTATCACCAATTAGTTTACAAAATACATCTCATTAAAGTGAAAAATTGATAAGTAAGGTGTATTTTGCAAATTAATTGGTAATAATTTAGATAAAAAAAACTCTTATAACTGATAGTTCAGAAGTAGAAAACTAAAAAAAAAAAATGATACTTTTTTAACCATTATCTAAAAAACAAAAACAAAAAAGATTCTTGAAAAGGGAAGGGAAAGAAATAAGAAGAGTGGAAAGAGTCATAAAAAATGAGAATAGGCATATCAAATATCATTATTTTCCCCCATTCAGTCTTCACATTTTTTCTTTTCCTCACACGAGATCGGTAACACAATCTATCAGATCTGACACCCTTTTCATCATTCTCTTAAATCCCCTTACACATAATTCTTCTTATATGGCTATTTTGAATCTTGAATGTCTAGATTGAGTTTTTGTTACTTTCTTCAATTCTTGATTTATTATTTATTGGTGGGTTATGGATTGGGAAAGAAGAGTGAACGGAGGAGGAGATTATAATACTACTAATAATAACAATAATAATCTGACATCCTCTTCATCATCTGGTTATATACAACATCCTGTTTCCAAATTTGATACCCTTGCTGGCGTAGCTATCAGATATGGTGTTGAGGTAATCTAATCACTAGTTCTTTTTTTTCCAGTTTTCTTATTATCTGAACAGTTGATGCTGACAGCTAAGGGAAAAAAGAAGTTCATATATATAAAGATATGTTGGTTTTTGTAGTTATGTACATTGCACAAGTACAATCTTCTAGTGCTCTGATTTTACTTCATAGTCAGTGAATATTTTGAAGCCAAATGTTAGGATTACTAGAGGGCTGATTCTTGAAACTAAGTAACTGATTCTGTTCAGTAATTTGTTTTGTTGTCAATTTGTGTTTGCTTATTCTATCATTTGGCACTTGGGAAATTGATTATTCTGAAGTGGCTGATGATTTTATATGGTGATACGATGTATCAGGTGGCTGATATTAAAAGGATAAATGGGCTGGTATCAGATCTCCAAATGTTTGCTCTAAAAACACTTCATATACCCTTACCTGGGAGGCATCCCCCGTCCCCAGTCTTAACAAATGGTCAAGACACTCAACGGTATTGTCATATCTCGCCTTTTTGTATTTCTTTTTTATGCATGACCCGTTGCTTGTTTTCAATGCGTACGGGTATGGTGACCATATACTTTCACTATTTGGTATTGTTAGTTTGATACTTTATCCATCTGCAGATTAAAATTTTGATTGGGGACCAACTCAATCGTTTCAACTCTAGCTACTCGAATCATTTTGTTATTAGTCTTATGTGAGTTTTTGGCCAAATACATCCTTTAATTATACCCAAAGCTTAATGTACATCCTTCAACTAGCATAGTGAACGAAAACCATCCTTAGAAGTATTCAAAGCTTAGCAAGTTTCATCCTTCTGTGCAATTCTGAAATTTAAAAAAAAAAAAAAAAAAACCCTAACATACTATCCCATGTGTATGTCACATGACTCCAAGCACTCCAGAATCAGTATTTCAGACCAGCCATCAGTCATTTTCCTGCTCTTCTAACACACTACAGTAGATCTATTCTGGGTTAAGCTCGAGCCAGTGCCGTTTAACGAACGAGGATGGCTCTTCTTCTGTATAGTGGTTGGACTCTGAGTATACTTGACCTACTGGGTATTGATTTTAGGAAGAAAGAGAGGCATGAGACTGGTCAAAATTAGGAGAACGTCTGCCAGTATTGGTACCATATTTAGGAAATTAAAAGTGGCGTGATCTGGAAAAAAGGAGACGGGTGAAAAAGGTTTATGCAATTAATTCATGGTCGCTGGTAATTGAAAATCTTCAATAGCAATGTAAGAAGAAATTTTTGTTGGGGTCTTGTGAAAATGGAGAGAGTGAACCGTACATAAGAGCAGATTCATATCTTTTGCAAGAAAAGAAATAGCCTCAAAAGAGTGTTTTGGTGCTAAAATTTAACCGTTCCAAATTCAAAACAATAAAAAATGCAAGAACAAGAAATAGATGAAGTGGATCTTTGCATTGCATTTGGAAGAAAGTTACAACAAATAATGAAAAACAGAGAGTGATGACAGCAAAAAGAATAGCTCAATCATGAGCTTCAGACTGTCCAAAGCAACTTTATATTACAATATTTCCTAAGTTACAGTATCCTAATTTTGTTCCTGTAATGAAACTTTGACACTAGAAAAATAGAAAATTTGACAAGGATAAATGGGACAGATTGCGGAAAAGTTCAAATCAATCAAGTGGACTGATTTGGGGATGCTTAGAGTCCTGTGATTTGCACATGGGTGGGGGTCTGTCTGTTTGTTTACGGAAAGATGAAACTTGCTAAGATTGAATACTTTAAGGATGGTTTTTTCACTTTTGAAGGATGTGCATTAATTTTTGGGTATAGTTGAAGGATGTTTTTGGCCAAAAACTCGTCTTATGTTGTATATTGAGGTCAACCAACCTTTCTTTGCTTCTGAATTTATATAGGGCTTGCTTGGTCTAGGTTTTGTTTGATGGACCCTGTGAAAGCAAAACCTCTAACGAATCCATTTAGCTTAAGTAGAACATATGTTGCTCGGATCCGACACACAGCAGACGACATTTTTCAAGGATCCAAGCAACATAGGGTAGAAGTACTCTTCCTTACACTTGGACTAATGGATCTGCACTTATGGATCTCCTGCTGCGTTTTGGTGTACAGGATTGTGGGTTCAATCTGTTTTCTGGAAAACATTAAATAGTTGTACTTCAGCATTATTTGATCTTAGCTGTAGAAATAAGTAGAGATCGAGTGAGAAACCAAGCTGTTCATGAATGATTACTTCGGCTCATTCATTTAGGTATTTGGGATCAGCTTGATGTACTTGGATTTATTTATAGATGAGTCATGCTTAATAAGTGTTGTCATAAGTGGTGATTTTCTAATGTCCTTAGCCTTGAAGAGAATAGCAGAGATTCAGATCAATCACAAAGAGAATGCTTTTGTTTTTTCCTGTTTCAAGATTGATAAGCTTACTTGGGTTGTCTCACGAGAAGTTTCTTGCATGTGTAACTGTTGTCTTGTGGTACACCTTAATGAGTCAGTTAGTTCTTCCCTCAATTGAGGGATACCCAATACCGAAGGGAGAATTACTGTCTTAAATGAGACACCTTTTAAGAACACGTTGTGAATGTCATCTAACACAACTAGAGGCGGATGGCAGTAGGGCCCTGAAAAAATGTAGGAAACTTGTTCTATGCAGTTTCAGTTTCAGATTTCAAAGCGACTAAAAAATAAAGGCTATGTGATAATGAGAGACCATAGGGTTTTATCACTAATCTGGCCTAGACAAGCCGAGAGGAGGGAACCTGAACTCTGTTTGGAGCTCATGCTTTTGAAAATACAAGTATCAGCAGTAACTGTTAGATGGACCTGTTGAAGTTACATGTCTGAAGATTGCTTGATTTGATGTACCTCTACATTGAGTATTTGTATGACTGTGTGACTGCATGCAAAGTTGACTTTATTTTATTCGGCTTATTCAACGCAAAACCTGAAAGCTTCTTTTCTAATACGGAAGCTTGTCCCTTGGTTATTTTACCTTTGCACCCTAATCTTGCAATTGTGGCTAAGTGGACTTGTTTCTTTGCAGACCTAGCAGCTCTGAACAAACCTCTTCAAGTCGTCGACACACTGATATATTCGATTCATTTCAGTCCCTGAAACTGAAATCCTCTCCCCAGCCAAAAGTTTCACCAGCCATGAGCACCTTACAAGGATATTATGGTCTTAAACCGCCAGATCAGAAAGCTGCATCTGAAGGATTTGAAATGGCAGTGTATCGAAAGGGAGGATCACATTATTTAGAAGACGGCCCATTTTACAAATCCTCTCATTCAAATCCACCACTTAGTCTTCAGAGAAAATCTAAGAGTGTAGCTAATGGTTTTATGTCAGAGAATGGAGATCCAACACAAGACACCAGAGAAAATGGTTCGGATAGATGGTTTGCGAAATTAGTGAGAAGGCGTCAAAAGTCGGAGACCGACTTCACACGTACTCCAGAAATGCTGTTGAAGGAAGATAACAGCAACAGTGGCTGGTTTTCAGCCGTCACTGGAAAGGGCTTAGCTTTGAGACCCAAGTCAGCTAATCGAACTCTCTCTGGAGCGGATGCTGAAGCAAATTCAATAAGTCCTATTCCTTTTGGCTTGGGGGATTCTTTGATAAACAATAGCGCGTCCGTAGTTAGGAAGTCATCAAGTACATCGAATTTGCAGGATTCAGATAGCGGTACATTGTCTTCCCTGTGGAATTTGAAGCCAGATTTTCAAGCAATTTCTACTTCAGCCATACCAAAACCAATTACTGGTCGAAGAAACAAGGCTGCACTTGATTAGCTTATTCTTTTTGGATTAGCTGCTTAGAAGTTCATTTTCTTCATGACTTTAGACAGAGCATCCTCTGGTGAAGTGATAAATGGAGAATTGAATATAGAAGCAGACACTTTGGTTATCCCTTGGTAAAATAGACTTCCTTTGGTTGGTTGGTTGGGGCATAGGTGAAGTTGAACTGTCCTCAGAAGTTGAGATTTATAGCAGCATCAAACTTGGCTGAAGTATCAGAGTGTAGATTTATAATCGATTTTTGCAATAGCATGGTAATGCATCGTGCGAATTGTCACAGCAGATGTATATTAGGCATTTAAGTACATTGATCTGAAAGGGGGAGAGGATATTTATTGTTTATACATGTATTATATGGTCCGTCCATCACTACACATGGTTTGTGTTGTATTTCATCCCTTATTCTTCTGGACTGGAGATTGATAATTATTTTTACATGGAATCGTTATCTTTTTTTATCAAGAAGCCTCAATGCAGGCCATTCTTCCATTTGTGTCACTAAGTTATCCCTTGGTGAGAATGTCGGGATCTCCCATGACCTTCTATCTATCAACAATTGTACTTATGGCGAATTAGCAACTTTTGAACTTTCAACTGGATGAAATCAGTCGAGTGGTGCAAGAACCTGAATGTCTTTTTTAGGTCCAATTTAATTGAGGCAATTCTCGCCAACTAATCTAGCTCTTAAAGTATGTAACATTCTTGATCCTTCCTTGAATTCGTCTCACTTTCATGTTCTGTGTGATCATCCGTGTAGCATTGACCAATGGGGCTTGGTCGAAGCTCCAATAAGTAGTAGTCGCGAGACTGCCATCTCATCCTTCCTTTCGAGCAAAGAGAGTTAGATGTGAGTGTAATTCAAAAAAGGTAGCAAGCCTTTTGCGAGGTTGACAGTGTCGGCATGTGGTCCCTAGCTGTTGAAAATTGAGTTGCAATTGTTTCATTTGTCAATGGATATCCATCAAGAGTTTAGGTACCCTTTGGATCTGATGCTTATATATTGTTCTCCCCGGACGATCTCACTGGTTTCCACCGTATAATTGATGCCAAGAAAAGGGTATGGATAGCATCATATCATAATTCAGAGAGGTGTACCAGAATACTGATGAGTAAGGTGATTGCTTTTTAGTAGGATTTAACTTAAATACACCATATAAAGTTTTTTTTGAACACTATCAATAAATTTTAATATATGATAGCAAGTTAGATTACCAATTAATGTTTATCAAAAAATTTACATATAATTATCTGATTAAATATATTATAGTACCTAATAAATGACCTAATTGTGAAAATATCTTTTTACATTGTGACACATGGAACTTAAAATTGAATAGGATTTAGAATGGTTGTTACCAAGAATGTAAGCCACACGCTCGGGTAAGCATTTAACATTATTTATTTATTTTGCAAGAATATTACTCAAAAAGTTGAAAACTGATCCCTTTCAATGATTGCGATTGCGACTATCCCTTTATCACAAATCAGTGTAAGAGAGAGGTTTCCGATTAAAAGAGACTCGTCATGGTTGTTTTTTTGTCACCTTTCCCTTTCTTCTTTCTTGACAATTTATTGCCATGATGATACCTCTCATAGATGCCAACTAATTCCTTTACAGCTAATGTGTTTCTTTAGAATCTCCTATTATTAACAATCATTAAATCTTACTGTCCAACTCTTTTAAAAGGATGTGGAAGAAAGATTGCTGTTCCATTAGCTGCTACATTGTTTATAGCCTAAGAGATGGTAATCATAGCAGGTAAAGAAAACTAAGCAAAAGCTGCTTCAACCTTTTTGATTCATTCATTCTTCCAAGTCAACCACAAGATTATTAATCTTGGAAATGAAGTGTTTGACTGAAAATTGTCAGATAGTAATATATTGGTGGAAAGTGCAGTTACTTTAGCGGGATGTAATTAGGATGCAAGCACACGAGAGGAGATATAACCAAGGGGACCTCCCGCTCTTGAGTAAAAACATACTATGACTTTAACCAGGTCAACTATGAGTAAGGATTTTATGTAAATAAGAAAACATGAGGGATTCTTAAAATTAGTTTCACTAACACTAATCTCAAAAGAGTCACTTCCCCTCAATAAAAATAATTTGAATCACCTTTTCACAAATAAAAGATTCAAAAATCACCGTTAATTAAAGGACCCACGCCAAAAGTTTAGTTCGATGCTTCGCGCTACAGAAAGTACACAAAATCTTAATTCCATAGTCCGTCTCATTACCATTACGTCATCAAATATTATTTGACTCAGCAAACTTCTTGCTCCAACTTCCACCATCATTCATGTATTATAACGGGGAAAGTCACACAAATACAACCTTTTAAAATGGTAATTAAAAAGATTACAATTACTTTCTAAAAATTACATAATACAACTTATTCAAAATTAACTTTTTAATTACAAAAAATATAATTTTTTACATTCCTAAAATATTAATAATACTTAATTTTAGGATTTACTACCATTAATACATATCTACTTTTTACTTTCTCTTCCCCACCCCCACCCCGCAAAAAAAAAAAATCTATAAAAAAGGCATGAGACAGAATGTAATATTTCAAATAAACAAAACAAAATCAACTTCAAACCCCATATTTCATCTACCATTTCAAAAATATTTTTTCTTTCGTTTCCTCTTTATTCTTTTTTTATTTTTTATTTTCACTTGATAACTGATGCAATTATTTTTTCGTGACTAAAAGAAATTATTTGAATATATTAATATTAAAAAAAGTACATGAAAAGATATGGTATATGGTATAAGAAAAGTACATGAAAATATAGCTAAAAAAGGATATGGTATATTCAAATTGGCAATCTATCTGAAAAGATGATAACAAAATATTTGTGGATATAATAGTAGAAATTAGTATATTTAAGTTTGTATATTGTATATAGTATATGATATTACAATATACCTAATATATGAATATATTACTATACGTGCCAATCAATTCTACTCTACAATAACATATATAGTGTACAATAAACAATATATAGATGGAATAATATATATACTTGTTCAAGAGTGTGTATATATATATATATATATATATATATATATAACAGATACAATAATATACTTGTTCATAAATTAGCTTGTTAGTAGATTGTGCTGGAACTTTTTAGGTAAGCAATTATTGTGTTTTTATATGCATTTAACTATGTTATCACTAATATAAGGTATCTCCTTATTTTTAGCTTTTTATTCATAACAATAATCTCCTTATTTTTAGCTTTAAGTTGCATAATTTGTAATATCTAAATTAGTTGTATGTTATATAATTAACTCTTATGTATCTTGTATTTATGAAAGTTCCCCATAATAATACTTTCCTTCGTTCCCTTTTACTTATTCATGTCGAATATACTACTTATTCATGTCGAATATACTAAAAGCATCACTTATCACTTTAATTAATCAAGAGAAATTTACCGTTGTTATTAGGTTACAATTTCACAAACTAATTGGAGTAATTATAATCAAATTTAATTTTAAAAAAACATTACTAATAAAGATAATTCAGTAAAATCAACACTAACGAGTCCTTTCTTAAGAAGAGCGCAAAACATAAATTGTACAAATACAAGAAAATAAAGGGAGCAGGAGCACATCTCTCTCTCTCTCTCTAGATTGTCCCCTATTCTCTCTTTTCATCTTTACTTGTCCACTATATTGAAAATAACTTTTGACATTTACTTATCTATTTTAGCATATCAAGAGAAAAATAATATAATTTTCCTATTTTACCCTTATAACACTAATTAATTCCCTGAATATGGATATTATGATAAAATATACACTTCATTTATTATTATTTTAAGGTGAGTGCAAACCATTACGGACAAGCAAAAATAAACAAAAGGAGTATAATTCTTAATATAAATTGATCCAAAATCCAATTCAATCCAATATATTACCGATGGATACAAAAGAAATGTATTGAATCGACTTTTTTTTAATGAATAAATCCAATCACAACTTCAAATATGAAATTCAAAGGATCAATTGATATGTGTGTTGTGTGTGAATTCTCGGAAGAAAACCAGCTTATTATGCTTATGGTTTTTGAGAAAGCTTAATACAAAAATAAGACAAAAGGATTTTAAGAGGTGCCTACCCCGTACGTTTCGCATGTCAGTTTCTTGAAATTAAGGGTTGCTTCCCACTTTCTTACGACCTGTTGGAAAATATAAAAACATGAGGAGGACGGATGATCTACACTTCGCTTACAACTACAGAAGATTAAAAAAAAGACTATTAACTTTTCCTTTCACTACTCTTTTTACCTTTTTTGTTCTATTTCACATTTCGGACTTCAATATTCCTTGTGTCCCCTTGTTGTTGGGAGGGAAGGGGTTTGTTTGTATTTAAAAGTTCAAAGCGAAGCCTACACTTAATCAAGTATCCACTTTCCAAGTTAATCTATAGTTGATGCGTATGCATTAAAACTGGTTTGGTCTATTAAAACTGAAAATTGGAGCCTGCTATCCCCAATTTTCTAATTGGACATGAATTTAAAGGTGATATTCTTCAATTGAAATTCATGTCCAAATATTTTTTTTCAATTAAGATTCATGTCCAAACACAATCAAAATTCAACTCGTTTCACCTTGAGATTTGCCTTATTTTTCAACTTCAACCAAATATCATAATATTATCCAAACGCCTACTATTCGGATATAGCGCCTGTGAGTTACTAGGGATAATACATATTGGTTGTCCTTGTTTTTTTTTTTGAGTATATATGCAGAATAGGACAACTATGAACATAAATTAGCAAGTACTAAACTAAAAATGCTTTCACCAAAATATTTGGATATATCATGGCAACAGATTCCAATCATAATCATTGTAAAATAAAATACCGATATTTATTTGCTTCAACTTGAACATAAGTAGAAAACGTCCATACCACCTTGTCTCGATGAATGCATGACCCTTTTAGAGGGCACTGTTTTCTGTTAATCTGGGTCCAAGCATCGAGTCTTGATTGTCCACCTCAGCTACAACATTCTTCCACTTCACATGTATCATCACAAAAAATGAAGAAACGTACAGCAAAAAGATTTGCTACAATTTCGTTCTTTTTTCTGTCCTTATTTTCTCAGCACCAAAAAGAAAAATTAATTTCCAGCAGATAAAATGCAACTCTGGTAAAGCTT
Source organism: Lycium barbarum (assembly GCF_019175385.1). NCBI lineage: Eukaryota > Viridiplantae > Streptophyta > Magnoliopsida > Solanales > Solanaceae > Lycium > Lycium barbarum. The sequence goes on along the minus strand of NC_083348.1, from coordinate 7,808,520 downwards.
TCAAGAAGCTAGTCTTCAACAACCACCGCGAAACAGCAAATTTTCTTGCCCCAGACAGATCTTTTCGTTTTTTTTTTTTAAGTAGGTGAACACAGATGCAATACTTTCGAATTTGCTTTCCCACCACCCAACCTTAACGTTTCTCCTTTCTCAACTCTCTCTCGGGGCATTATTACCTTCATCTTATCCAGAAACATGATTTTTTATGACTAATACAACCATGTTCGTATTCTTTCAAGATCAGCACAGATCATAGGACAGTCAGCTTATGATTAAACATTCAGCACTCAACAGCAGTGAGAGAGAGTCAAAGCACTTCATATTTTAACAAACATAACCCGAAAGTTACTAGAGTCTCCATGAATAACATCCTAAAGTGATGATTATAATAATGAAGAATACTCAAACTTCCAAATACAACATGATGGTTTGGACATGTACACCAGTCAACGTCCATGAACAGTTGCAACTAATGAAGCTCAGATGTGTGTTAGATTAACATCCGCAACACAAAATCATTGCTGAAAAGTTCCAAGAAAATAAAAAAACCTTACTAAAGCAGATTGCACGATGTCGATTGGTCAATCAACAGCATAGTGCAAGGATTTGAGGGTGGAAAAGATAAATATTCTAGATATCCTACTTGCTCATCTAATATTTCGAATTATTTACAGGATTACCATTTTTCCCAAAATTGTAACTCCATCCAATGACATATACATGAAAATTTTACATAAGCTGTACATTCTTGGTCAAACTATCAACTCTTCTTTAAAAAAAACTATCACCACATATGAACTGCAAATGTAGTTTTGCAAAAATGACCGCCATTTTGTGGTGAATGGACAAAAAAGGAAGCAGTGGCACTGCTACAGTTCAGGGATCTGACTACACAATTACCTCAGAATTTTGCAGCAGAACAATCTGCCAGGATCAGTTAGATCTTATTGTAATGCTGACCAATAAAGGGCTATAATGCTGCATTCTCTAGCAATCTTCCGTAAATACCTGAAACAATTGACATTTGCTAACACAATCACTCTCAAATTAGATGACGTCCATCATATAAATACAATAAGAGATCTATCCTCAAGTTAAACCCCAGAGCCCAAAAAAAGGGGAAAATCAGGAACAAGAATCAGATAAAGTCATGAAACTAATCGAAGAACAAATGTTTAGAACTCCCTAAAGGAAGCCTACAGAAATCACTTATACAAAGAACAGATAAATCACAATAACTAGCTACTCTCATAGCATTCCCTTTACGGGGGCTTCATTAAATTTGTGCTGCAATTAGTCTATTATTAAATTGCAGTTGCCTTCTCAAAAATTTCCAAAGCAAATAGCAGAGCACAACCCTTGGGCCCAGTTGACTTTGTTAGTTAAACAGCTGTAGCAGTTACAACTTACAAGGATAAGTTTACTTGCAAAAAAATAATGTTCTTTAAGCTGAGCACAGTAACATCGTTGTGTAATTGCTGAAATACAATTGTGTGGAAGTAGCACCCTGACTTCTGTTCAACACTTCCTCTTCTCCAAGAAATTACAAGCAACTATTCCAATATAAAAGGCTTATAATGTTATGTCTTGAATTTTGGGTGATAAACAAGGTTTACGAGGAAATTCTGTAGCCAAGAAAGATTAGTAATAAAGAGATACTCTAACCTATCAAGCAGTTCACATCCAAGGGCCATTTAATAGTTTTATCTCACCAAGCAATAAAGGAGAATGGGGAGATGGAGAAGATAGAATCTATTTACAAAATAAGCATTCTACAATTTGAAAATATTACACCTCCCATCCATGGGCCAATATTGAATAGCTGTTTACAAAAGCATCAAATTACTAGACAGGGCTCGAAGCTAACTACCAGGAATCTCAAGCTACAGTGTGATCAAACATAATATCTGTAGGCATAGGACAATTTCCATATAAGCTGCAATCTAATATTATATAGAACTTACGTTGTCAAGCTGAAAGCATGAAACCCCACAAAACACCGTAATAATTATTTTGTAACATAATCAGATATCATCCAATATACAACACGATGAGGACAAACACACTGAGATAGCCTTTTTTATGTTACGCATCACAAGCCAAAATCTTACAAAGATAATTCGAAACACCCTATATCATGACATTAGTACTAATGTATATTCTTCACCATGCAATACTAACAAATTTCCACCGCAATAATAAAAGAGGGTGGATCATTGGGCCTATCTCATATAACGAACCATACATGGGTGAAGTTCATTTCAGAGCATAGCCAATAGCAACTTCAAACTCCACATGAAGAATATTTCAAGAGTCTCCTCTATGGCAAGTGTTAGGATGTTGAAAAAAACAGCCAAGACAAATTCTGAGAGACAAATCAGTCTGTGATGATTAGACCAACCATTATTCTATACATTCTAAGATGAATTATTTTTTCAAATTGAGCGACTATGCAACAACACATCTCTGCACCTGATTTTCTGCTGCAACAAGTGAAGAAGTTTATCATTTCCTACTAAAAACCGTGCCCCATGCCTCAATGACCCATTCAGATGTAACTTTAAACAAGAGGAGAACAAAAGCTTAAGCCAAGTATGAGATTAAAAAAGGGCTTATGGTGCCTACTAAAACACCCAATTAGGTCTTTTATTAGCCAGGATCCTGCGGTTTGTTTGAAGCAACAATTGATTCATGCGCTATACTGCTCCACAACAATGGTCCATACTTCTATACCAAATCTTACCCATGAAAATAAACATACACCACAAAGTATCCACGCTGAACCAGCATGTTAACTTTTTGATGTGTTCCCGATAGCTGCGCTGCATCTGCCTAGAGTCACTCGAACTGTCTTTTAATCCCTATTCTGAGGCCACCTTTTCTTGATGTCGTTTCTACTCACCCTACTCTACTTAAACTGCTACAACATATTAACATTGGGAATGCTAAGCAAAAAACACAACACCACAAAAAGAGAGGGAAAGTACTAGAAGAACAGCCTTGAAGCATCAGTTTGATTTCAGCTTCTAAGACCAGAGTGCACCCGTGAATAACAGAACTTAATTGGATTTGAAATGATTTCTCTTAGTTTCAAAGTTCACAAGACTTATTTCCATTGGTTCGCCAGCTCTAAAGATTAACAGTCCTACCAGATTCGTACTTCACAAAAGGTAGTGGAGCCCATCATTTCTGGCGCACCATGAACTATGCATTAAAATTAAGAACAGTTAGGTACTTTGCAATTTATGTCACATCCAGCAGCTTTAAGAACAAGTCCAGCCAATATTATGAATAGTTTGAATGCCAAATAAGATCAGTTTCAACAGCACTGCCAAATGGAGAAGCAGGTCTCAATAAATGTAAGAAATAAAATGCCGACAACACAGCTTGTGAAAAGCATCTACGATGAACAGATAGGTTCAGATTCTTGAAAGATTATCCTTGGGGGGTTGGAGGGAGTAAGAGATTAACACTGATCAATAGTGTTCCGGATGCCACGCCTACATACATGATGTCCCTAATCCCTATTCCTGAGGAAATAGGGAACTCTTGAGTGTTATTGAAAGATTGGATCTCTTGAGGAGTAACTTCGTTTGGGAGGGTAACAGTGACACTAAGAAGATCCATCTGGTTAAATGGGAGGCTCTAATAGGAAGCAAAAAAGGCAGGGGGGCTGGGAATCAGGAATTTGAAAGCTCAAAATCAAAGCCTTTTGATGAAATGGCTTTGGAGATTTGCTTCCAATGAACAATCCTAGTGGAAACTGGAAAGAGGTGATAAGTTTGAAATATGAAAAGGAAAACAACTGGACAACTAAAGCTGTAACTAGTACTTATAGAACAAGTTTATGTAGAGCTATCAGGAATCAATGGCCAAAGCTCAAAGGAAATTGCAGATTAAAGGCAGGAAATGGCATGAAGATATCTTTCTGGGAAGACAATTGGTTAGAACAAGGTAATTTGAAACTCTTATTCCAAGATATATACTTCCTCGACCAGCAACAAAATGCCTCTGTGGCAGTGGCAGAGGTATTGTCTAATCAGGGGTGGAATTTGAGTATCATGGATAATGCCTGAGAAAATTGTACAAGTCCTGGAGATGTGGAATACTTATTGGAACCTTTCTGGCCACAAAGAGAGATGGAGAATTATACCACCTTGCATCTGGGGGTCTGTGTGGAGTGAAAGGAACCTTAGACGTTTTGAAAATAAGTGTGATTCTTTACCGAAGATGAAAATGAACTGTCTTGCTTTATTCTACTTTGGTGAAAACAGGAGTATATGGAAGATCTAGAATCATTGATGGATGTCTTAGGTTCTATATAAGTTTTTGTTATAGGATTGAAGATCTTCTGAATACCCGTAACTGTTTGTGGCAGGTCTTATTTTTGGATAAGTGTTACCTTTTCGAACAAAAAAAAGGAACTAAACCTCTGAATAATTTATTTTAATACTTACCGCGGTGGTAACAGCAGCTTTCAGATTACAGAGAATTATCAGATAATACACCAACCATTCAGAAGGTTTAATTCTAATACTCAGTACGGTGGTAGCTGCAGCTTCTGAGAATCAGATTACTAACCATTCAGAAGATTCAATGTATGGTGGTAGATGCAGCTACTGAGAATCAGATTATGGTGATGGTAAGAATCAGATTACAGTGACTTATCATCACCGTAATCTGACATGTTACAAAAATTAATTACACATGTTCCCACTTTTGTCCCAAAACATCGGTATATTATTTTTTGAACAGTTTATCGGTATATTTATTAGGCTATATTTTCTAAATCAACTTCAGATGAGATTCCAAATTACAAAATTGCATTACTGAACAAATAGGAAAGCAGTCTCTAATCAGTTATGTTAGCCGAGGATGAAATTAAAGGCCTCTAAGATGTCATATTGCATTTCGCTACCCGTGGAAAGAACATGTGCAGACAAAGGCTGTTACTCATTGAGTACAGCAAATATGCAAGTTTTAGTGGTTGCGAAAATAATGTCATTTACAGCATCAACGGACTCAAATATGCAATTTTTATTGGTTGCGAAATAATGTCATTTACAGCATAAACGGATTCCAAAGTCCAATCAAATCTTTTAGCTCTAAGGATTCCTATCAGACATTAATTTATCCAAGGAATCAATGGTCGATGCAAACTAAGGGCCAAAACATTAACTCTATCAGCAAGGCAAAAAAACAAAAAAAGAAATCCCTTCATCCTCGGGAGCGGGTCTAGGCCCAAATTCTGGTGCACGTAAACCCATGGTCTCTCCGCGAAACTAGGTATTTTATGTACATATTTCCTAGAATTGATCTATTATTATCTACTGGCCCCTAGCTACAAAAGGCTGAATGGTGCACCTGGTTGAATGCTGTACCCAAAGGAGTAGGGATCAATTCCCACTTAGTACCTTTTTTTCTCCTTTTTTGCACCCATGTTCTAGAAATCCTAGATCTGCCTTTGTAATCATCCTTATGTTTGAGTGAATTATCATATCAAGTCTTGTAGATACATGTTTAATTTTTTTTTTTTTTTTTTTTTGAAGATACATGTTTATACAATAGTTTGAATTCGGAAAGGTCAAAAAGTTGGTCAAAAGCTATCACGTCAAAGTTGAACTAATAAATATTTCTAGCTTGCACTCACTTCAAGCATTAGAGGGAAAAGAAGTGCTATTTATGCAATTGGAACAACTGTTCCAGTTACAACTAAAGTAAGAAGTAGGCAGCCAAGGATGGGACCGAGGGGTAAGAAATGCATTTCCCAGCATCACAGCATCTCAATAACGGTGCCTGTTAAGATTTCAGCTCAGCTGTTTTAACGTTCCTTTTTCCTATATGCCAATAAAAATATAGAAAGCTTTTAATATAATCATTGCTACTACTACTTACATAGAGTTTAACTTATTTTTCACTTCTATTTTTAATTGGTATGATGATGCATGAGTTGAGCTTAATGGAAAAACATAGTCACCTTGAAGATTCATATAGTTGAACCCAACTTGTTTGGGATTGAGGCATAGTTGTTTTATTTTTGTGTGTGTGTGTGTGGGGAGAGGAATGGGTTTATAGGCATAAAATAGCCCTTGATATAGATCAGTATAAAATATTTTTATACCACAAAACTTAAAAGAGAGATCACTCACTTGTTACCCTCTAAAACTGATAGGATTAACAAAAAAGAGATCAGAAAAGATGAATGAAGATTTATAATTACTCCTAATCTGCACTATGTATCCAATCCTATCAACATAGATGTTCCTAACCAAGAGATGAGGGGGTGCTTCGAAAGAGCAGGTTAAAAAGCGTCTACTTCTCTTTGTTTGTATCAAGAGACACCCGAAGAGCTGGCCGTATGGTACCTCGGGGGCCCTGACCCCGAAAGCTCACATGGATGTCCAATTAAAAAAAAATCAGTTGATAGGCATCATACGCCTTCGACCGTAAAACAAAAGAGTCTGATTAACTTGTTAACCTTTACAAGAATGTGAGCAAGGATTAGCAATGCCAACATGGAAATGCTCAAAATTGAGAATCTGAAAAAGGAAAAGTCTGGTTGGCCTATATCAGTTATGCATCCTCCCAAATTTCCAGTTATCTATCAAGTATGGCAACAAAATATTATATCAATAGTCGGTGCTAAACATATTCTTCGATTTATGAAGGATCCCTGTTTACATGGATAGAATCAGTAACTCATTGATATGATAGGGATTTACTCTGCATTACCTGGTGACTAAGAGACATCACCAAATCTAACAAGAACAACCAGGAGTTTAAAAAAAAAAAAATAGAAAGACTTGTATGTTAGTAAGAAAATAGAAGGAAGATGACCAGCTAATACAAGCACTTCTCATCCAAACCGAACTGAACTGTATAACTCAGTATTGTTAGAATAATTACAAGGGTCAACAGGGCTTACACTTTGTTAAGTATATGTCTGTGAGATGCATTTGTCAGGAAAATTACAATAGTACAAAATCCTGCCAAGGGTCACCCAACTTTACAGCAATTGCTCTAATGACTGTCTTTTGTCCAGATACCAGTCCTGTATCCTACTTGAGTCACCATTAGATACTGAAAAGAACAAATATAAAGGTCATATTTCACCAAGAAAGAAGAATTTTAGACAGTAAATGACACCCTTCTGAAGAGCCAAGGCACTCTACCTGCACAAAGCTCAGTTGTGCAGATACGTCAACTAAGTCCTCTCCCAAAATAAAAATCCTGACAAACCAAAAACTCACCGAAGATCAAAACCAACTACCAACGACTCTCATGCTGGCCTCCAGTTGAGGGAAGTTACATCCGGTCGGCAAGGCATTCCATGACCTACCACACTAGTAAGTCAGTTCCTTCTCCCACAAAGCTGAGACTAAGAATCAAGAAGCAAATTCAACTATAACAGAATTAAATTCTTGACCAATATATCACCTGAAATTGGAGGACCGGTAGGGAAAGCATTTGATCCAGAAGGCTGGAATCCAACATTAATCACAGGTGGTCTATCAGGTGGTCTGAAATAACCTGCCATGGAAGTCACTCGTCAAAGTGGCCTATCGAAGAATGGCTACACCATGATTGACGATTCAAAATTAAGATTGCTCCATGTTTTCTTTTTTTTTTTTTTTTTTGATAACAGATGTCACAACTTCAACATTTTACCAAAGAACTTAGGTATATATAGGAGGCCCACATAAGTGAAGCGAGAACAGAACTTTTTTCAGCCACAACTTGAAGCAACCACGTTAAACCGAACACAGAGATGGAGCAGAATTGGAACGAGAAAACAAGGAAAGAGGCAGGGCCTACTAAAACTATAAGTGACTGCCATGCCTTCATATGAATCATTTAAACACATTTCCCTCAAATGCCATGCCGCAAAGGGTATTGAGATGAGCCTCTGCCATAAATATCGAAGGTTAAATTTTAGCACGGCAATATTTCTCCGAATATATTGATGTTATCACAACAAGTGTATGGAAGAGCTGCATCACCAACCTTTAGCAGTGGTGGAACGCCAAAAACACTATCACTTTTCTTTTTTTTTTTCTGATTAAGAACTAAATTATTACTAAATGAATAGGAGAATTCCAGCATACAAGATGTATACGAAACCAGATAAGTGTCGTACAAAAACATGACTTTTTATGAAGAGCGCACAATCAAATGTCACGAGTGCATAGTATAATTTTTCAACAATTAGCAAGCAGCAATAATTTATTTGAATTACATGTTCCACTGACAATGACAGACAAATCTTAGCATAACCAATGCCCTGACCAGTGACAAGCAACAGCTAGATTTTGGTAAGCCGTAAGCCAAGTGAACGATTTCTGTTTGCACAGATCAATTCAACATTTGGTGCCAAATTTAGAGCTTGTGCCAGTTTCATGCACGTTATCACTTGACAATGCAGATTAAAAAAGGCCAGTATAACCATCATATGCAGGTCTGAATATTTGAATAATATTCCTATCAAAATTCATGCATATTGGAAATTTACTAAGAGCTAACAGAAATTTCTTATATCCAAACTCCTTCCATTTTGCTTATGTAAATCAATAAATGCACAACGAAAGAGTCAAACCTTCGTGAGCAATAGCTGGACCAGGGCATGATCTTCCTGCACCAATCCACATACCGCGCTGGTGCTCACCATTGAACTCATTGGGTTGCATCCTCCATTGTTCATCGCCAATAAAACGCCTTGATCCATCAGGGCGCTCTGGTAATGAGCATGGTGCAGGATATGCTTGCTGTGGATGTTGCTGCACTGGGGCCCTTGGATATGAAAAACTATTGGAGGGGATTTGATGTGGAGGGTTAAGATGCATGGGCCTTGGGGCAAAAGGCGCATTACCAGGTTGAAATTTCTGCATGGACTGAGGAAGTGGTGGGTTTATATATGCATCATTATAACCATATTCTAAAGGCCGTGAACTATATCCAGAAGGTTCCCGTGAATTACTAATTCCTGCTGGTGTAAAAGAAGGTGGTTGCGATGGGAATACCTCATTCCTCATAGGAGCATTGACACGAGGACCATGAGGCATATTTCCAGCTACCTGTGGTAGCCGATGACTCTGTAAAAGAATATTAATCTTAGTGTCATATAATGAGAGAACATAAATAACTCACAGCAAGAAACCTTACATTAGATATGCTACCAACTTCGTTTGCAAGAGGAGGTTGCGGATATGCCACTACAGGTGATGGCGATGGTACTGATGGAGTGAGAGAGCGTAAGTGTTGTGTCCCCACTTCATGTTGGAGTGGAAAAGAAGGTTGAGGGAACATTAGCGGAGGTGGTCCAGCGGGCAGTGGAGGGAAAGGATGTGGCTGAGATGGAGGTACTGGGGGTTGTGATAGAGGAAGTGGGGGTGGTGGTGGAGGTGGCAATGGAGATGATGGAGGTGGAGGTGGAGCCGGTGATAGAGAGGGTGAGGAAGGCAAAGGTGGGGTGGGTGGAGGAGAACAAGGAGGTAATGGTGGGGATCCCATAGGTAGAGGAGGCAAATCAGATATATTATCTAAAGCTGATTCCAGTGTTCTATCTGAGCCAGACAGGTTCGCATCATCTGCAAACAAAGGTCTTTCATCTTTTGGGTGACCAGAAACATCTTCCATTTCAAGCTCGCCATCCACATCCTCCAAGATACAATGACGCCTGTCACTAGGAGTGACCATATATCTTTCAGCATCATCCCCTGTTGCAGGTGTACGTTCTAATGCTAATTCCTCAGCAGCTTCGTTTTGCAAATTATGAAGAGCATCTTCTTCTTCTTCCTCCTCATCAAAGACGTGAGAAGATAAAAAGCCAGGCAACTGAAATGTAGCATTGCTGAAACACAAATAGAAATGAAATATGTCAGAGATTAAAATAAAAACTGCAGCAACAACAATGTTATCACTTCAATAGAACAGCAAAAAAGCAAAACTTTGCTACTAATGCTACACAAACAGAATGCCACAGATTATGAGATAATTATAATGTGGAAAGCAGAACTTTTTAGTGGAATGGTAGGCCGAGTATGTGGCAAAATGAACCACATAAGAAACAAATTCTAAGAGAACAAAAGAAACTATGTCAGTCGCAGTTGGTTACAATCTTGAACACTGTTCTCAAGTTGGTTTATAACATATGTTGCTCGGACTCTCCAAAATGGTTGCCACATGTGTCAGATTCTCCAAAAATGCACTACTTTTGGACAACCCCACACGCACCCGGACATTTCTGAAGAGTCTACAACAACAACAACATACCCAGTGAAATCCCACAATGTGGACATTTCTGAAGGGTCTGACAAACATATTTTATGACCCTACAATAAAGTCTTACCCTGCAACCAGGCAATAAAATTTTACCATATGTGCCACTCACTGAAATTACCATTTGCACCAACAGGAGACAGATAGCATAATTATTATGGAAAAAAAAAACTTGGAAAGGACAAGCTTCATAAACTTCATCTCTGAGATTTGTACCACAATGAAAAACAGGGATTCAGATTTCAGAACACCCCTTAACACTTTCAGTAACAGAGGAAAAAATCACGCACACTGATTCCCGTCTAAAACATTCTCCTAACATTCAAATTGGGATCTGAAACAAGAATCAGATACCTATTTCATGAATCAAAAATGAAATTGAAGGCTCGACAAATTAGAGAAGCATCATGGAGCAAATAGTAAAATTCTTTTTAACACCGGATGGGAAACCAAAATGTGCTCTCAAGGACGCCACTCGAATAAACCCATTCTCAAAGGTTCAACTATGATTCACATGAGTTAGCCGGAGGAACACATAATTAAAAATGGGGAAAACAAGGAAAAAGGGTGGGGTAACCGCTTTAAGACAGTTTCTGGAAAGCAAAAGGCCGATAAAGTTCCTGGGCATTAAAGCAAGAAACAAAAAGCAAAAGTCTTAGCATGCGCTCTGCACCTCACTTCCAACGCACATGCTTGTTCAAAGTGGTGTCTGTAATCTTGAGAATTAATTACACCTAGCTCACATCTCTTTGTGACTCGACTTTTAATAAGACTGGTTTTCAACTTCAGAGCCAGTTTCTACCATGTCAAGGAGGAGAGTTACAAGTATCGGTCCTACACATGGGACAGACCACCTCAAAGAGGTAGGAAAATTGTCTTCATCTCCTATCTGAAATTCATAAGTTGTAGATTCACATCCGATACCATCATTAAAATCCACACAAGCATCAAGATAAAGAATTATACTGAATTTAGATCATGAATCACAAGGACGCTCATAACAACATAGGAAGTTACAATGCTTTGTTTTTTTCAAGACAACCCATAAGACAATGGGGCACTATTACCCAGACGCCCATGATAACCAAATGGAAGTTCATAGCGATTTTTTAATAAGATTTATAGCCAAAAATACTTCACAAGAACAAGGATGAAAGTATGTTGCCGACCTGCCATACTCATCAACAAGCATGCCTTCCATCTCTCTAATAGGATCATCAATAGCACGCTCAGCTCGAGATGGCCGTCTAAAGGATAAACCACCAGATGAATCATCATTCGCTGTACCAATATCATCCATATGACGGCGAAGAAGAGAATCAGGATATATTTTCCTCTCAAGCCATAATCGCAAAACCTACAAAGGAGATAAGATCGACATCATGCAGAACTTTCTTTAAATGACCACTGGTTCAAGTGTTAGCACAATCACCTTGAGACATTGACGACGGTTTTCCCGGGCACCCGCTCCTGGAGGAGCAGCAGCTCCTAAAAGACGAGGTAATGCTGCTTGAACAGCCGGAATATATGATGCTCCTGCTATGCCTAAACAAAAATACATGTAGCAAGGCAAAGAGAATCACAACTAATTCAAGTACATGTATCATAATTTTACCAGATTTTGATGAACACAATTTTACCATATTTTAGCAAGTAAATGGATTGAGAAATTACAAAAATACCATTTCTAAACTCGATCTACTTGGGGTAGTTAGCTGATTTAATTTTAACACAGAAAGCATTCACCGATCAAGAGCTTCGGATGAAAAAACACAAGGAGAAACTAAGGCAGTAGCACGGTACGGGATCGGTCCCTTGTTCTCAGCGCAACGTGTGTGAAATGACTCAGTTAAGAGATCAATCTTAAGATCAGAAAATCTCTCCATTGCTATGCACTTAGATCCATTTCGCCAAACAACCATATATTACAATATTGACTTCTACGTACAAACCAGACCTCCATAGCCTCCATACTTCAAGCAGATGACTTAGATCCTTGTTTTATATCTTCTGAGTTCCAAAAGAATAGCTAACCGAACTGTAAATAACATAGGACTTCTATTCTAGCAGGTAACCTGCCTTGTCTACAAGATTATAAAGCTCATTTTTATTAAGGGTTACCTGTAGATATTTTTTTATGAGCTGATAGTGTAACTGTCAGTGTATATAAGTCAGACACTCTGGTAAAAACAGGTACGATGCAGTGCAGGAGTGATATTGTAAGCAATGCGCAATTCCACAATGCAATGTAGCTACTAAATTACATCCTGGTCACACAAACTGAATTAGTGGAGAAGTTAATTGTAAAGTATTGGTACCTCATACCATAGCGAATACCCAAAAGCAAGAAAAAGATTTGAAGAAACAAAGATCAGGGAAGACCTTGTCAGCCTGTGTACTCCCACTAAACTATGCGTAGAAATGGACTCAGAGATGTCACTTAAAGAAGGGAGGTGGGAGGAGAAGAAATCAGCGAGAAAGTGAGAGAAGATGAGAACAAAATAAAGAATCATAAATGCAGTGTGCTTTTCACAAGAATCTTTACCTTTATGACTATGAGAGCACTGAGTTATAGAATCCACCAAAAAAAACAGGTCCACTCTGCTATGAAGACTAGGTTCATTTTCCAACTTCAGGATAAGAAGTTCCACGACCTGCATTAAAGAGGGATGAATGGTCAAGAAGAAGACAGGAGGTGACAATAAATGTACCCATCACAAAAGTTGCTGTATGCAGAGAGTTATGTATGATGATTATAAGTTAGACAAGTTAAATTCTTAGTTTTTACGTACTCACATTCAACAGCACCCACAGTTCACTTAATACGCAAATACAAAAAAACTTAATATGCAAATTCAAAGCTCAAGTAAGTGGTTCAACCTATTTAAGAAAGAACTTCGAGTGAAGGATTTGTCTAGACTAAACTGACTTGAAAATATAGAAGATAAGAATGGCTTTGCTGCTAAATCTTGTTAGGTTTCCAGGAAGGCCCAAAATATGAGATGGTTAGCAAGTTAAGACTCTAGAAAAGTCTCCGAGCAAGAGAGCAGTTTCACTTATCGTTTTCTCCCTGCTAACTCCCTTCCGTCCTTCCTCTTTTAGATCAGATCAATATTACAAAAATTGCTATCATAAATAAAACTAAGTTTTTCGAGTAAAAACAGATTGTATTACCTATGAAGCCAGCCTAACTCAGTTATTTTTGCTGTTAAGTCTTAATCAAGCCATAGTTTATTGGGTTTGAAAGGAAATCAAGACACCATCATTTCTCCTGGTTCATGACACTATCCAACTCTTAAAGCTTTGGTTAGAAAGAAGTTTTTCACGGAAGAAGCCAAGCTCTAAAAGCCATTATGAAAAATTGTTCCCAGTTTACAAGAATGATAAACTCATACAACAAAAACATGCCCAGATGCCCAAGGAGATTAACAGAAGAAATGTATCCCGCATGAATCAATGACAATAAGAAAATGACTAAAAGCTCTTAAACTTTCATAAGGTCATCAGACTCATCACTAAACCCCTCAACTATTTTGATCACTTAACCCTCGCACAAACACTTTTACCTCAATTACCAACTGACACCTCATTCCATTAGATTAAGTGCTAAGGAATTTCAGATTTTTACTCCTAAAACTTCCATTAAAATGTCATACACACTCACCAACCCTAATACAACCAGATTATTCCTCTTTCTCTCTCCCGCATCTAATTCTCTTTCTTTGATGAATTGATCTGTTCTTACAATTTCTTATCCTTGTTACAAGGCTTCCGAGAATTGCAAAATAGATTCTGCATCATTTATATCACTCTCTTTACACCAGAAATGAAAATTTCAAAAAAAAATCATCTCTGCCTCCCTTCTCCTACAAAATCCTCCCCCCCCCCCCCCCTCTCTCTCATTGTTCTCCTTTTTTTTTAATAACCGTGGCGGTCGGGCCAGCTTGCCCACACCTCGACTAATTTCCACCGGAATACCTTATACCTCTGTCCAGCAACAGGTACCAGGCAATTCCGTCCACCAAAGCTTAGGCAGATGGGAAGAAATAATCTAGTGTCTTTGTCTCCGCTGGGATTTGAATCTGAGACCTCATGGTTCTCCTCCCACTTCATTAACCACTAGGCCACACCCTTGGGTGCATCATTGTTCTCCATTTATCTCCCTTCTCCTTTTCTTTCCCTGCAATTTCTCCCTGGTTCCCTTATTGGTGTTGCATCACAAAAAAAATATCAATTCAAGAGCAGGAAATCCAGCAAAAGAGAATTTTATCAAGCAGAGATTCACACAGAGACAACTCTCATGTTCTCCATTGATAAGTCAATACCATACACATTGTCTGATATTAGCAGACACATCCATTAATTAAATGAAAAATGCCAAAACAGAACTTCTGAACAATCGGGCAGAAGCAAAAGCTCAAACAATCACACCAACTATGCCTTGACACACCACCTGTGCACCCGTTAACCCCATCAAATATAAAGAATCAAAAGGGGTAACAAAAGGCGTGCAGATGGAAAATGTTGGACAACACAAACATATCATGAATAAACTTACATATTATATATCGCAACCCCATAAACACTCCTGATTCTTTTATTATGAAGAACACCAGGTCAATACTTTCTCATGCAACGAAAATTTCAGTGAGCTCAAAAGGCAATATTTGCAGAACTTGTCATGATTAGTCCGTAATGACAATTAGAAACTACTTGTATGAAACTTTTTGTCATGATAACAGCTGTTGCAAACTTGAAGAAGAATCTACAAGTTTGTCACCCTATTTTTCATTATACCAAGGACAAACTGAGATAATATTTGCCTAGTGGATATCAACGCCGAAAACAAATAAACACGAAAACCATAAAAACTGCAGAAAAAACTTGTTATTATATCAGTTGCAAAAGGAAGAAAAATGGTGCTTACCTCATTAGCGATGCCATACTTTGCACAATCAATCGCTAGACGAGTTGCACGTCCGATACTCTCTTTGGTCCGTGATAATGTTTCTATCATTCCTTCAAAAGCATCACGAGCAACAGCTGCCTCAGTACCACCGCTGAGTGAGCCCCCAGCGGCCCCCAGGCCTAAACTTACTCTCTTCTCCTCATTTTCTTCAGGCTCAGGTGGATTTGTCGATGCAAATTGCCGAATCTCAGACAAAGGAGATGCGCGAGAAAATAAAACTTGCACTTCGGGATGCAGCATGCCAGAGCTTAATGGTTGAGAACCAAGAGTTTGATAGGGGCTCCCTCCCTGTGGTTCAGTGTATGGGGCCACAGCAGCAAGGGTATTACCATGAATGCTCTGTAAGTGAGCTTGCCGTCTTTTAGCCTGAGCAGCTGCTATAAGATGTTTCATGGACATTTCCGGGTCCAGAACTTTGGATTCTATCAAAGAATTAAGCTTCTCATCTCTCACAGCTTCCAGCCTGCTTTTGCCAACAAAAGTGGAACATCACATCAGAATGAACTCTCAATAAGAGGTATCAAAGAAAAATCAAATATCAAATGTACCTTTCCGCTTGCGTGGATACGCTTTCAACAGGATTACCAGGCACAAGAGCAGGTTCAGTCATCGAGGAACTAGACCTCGGGGTTGTTTTTTCCCGTTCACTGGTAGAAGCCATCTTAATTCTTTCATTAATAGGTTGATCATGAGAAGGAATTAAGTTATCAGCACCAGTAATATTGGCTGTATTAGATTCAGCTACCAATTTTCTATGATCACCCTGTGGTTTACCATGTAGTTTAACACTTTTTTGCGGCTCTGAGACTGGTCTGGCAGTGAACCCAGGGGATTTTTTGGGCGACACAGTATCAGTTTTACCTTCCCTAGAAGCTGTTTTCGAAGCTCCCAATTTCCCAGGACTACACAAAACACTTGTATCAGTAGGTATACGCTTTTTCTCCACATTTTTCTGAGAAGTACGCAGAGAGAGTTCTTTGTGTAGTCTGACAGATGGTGCATGTTCCTTGATGGTGCTATCCTCAATCGTGCCTGAACCTTTCGCACTCAGTTGGTCATTACTAGCTGTTCCAATAGATAGGTCAGGCTTCTTTACCGAATTAGGGGCACGAGGAATGGCATTCCTCTTAATAGATCCTCCGTGAATTGGAGTTTTGGGCTCTTCATTTACATCATCCTCACACAAACGGACAGCTCTCCGCTTAGTAGGCGGTTGAGGAACAGTAGAACAGCTAGACATAACCTCCATTGCCCGTCGATGGCGCTTTGATGGTGGGAGAATATCTTCTTCACCACAATTATTTGAACCAATAGCGAGTTCATGCAATTTCAGCGAAGTGCGATCCTCAGCTCTTCCCAGTGGTGTTGATTTTTTAACCTCTGATTTCACCACTTTAGCCTCATCATAACTTCTGCTCACCTTGGTGGCATCAATGGCCCCATCAGCACATTTTATCTTCTTAGAAGGATCTGCTATTTCATTGCGTCGCAACATCTGTCCAGGTTCAACTTTCAATTTCTTGCTAGACAACTGAAATTTCTTCTCCTCAATATGGTCGACAGCAGCATCCGCCGTTTCAGGTTTTCTATCATCCTGTTGTTTTGCCTTTTTCCTACCATTAGTACCTGACTTAACCTCTGGCACTAACTTTTTTGCACTTGCTTTTTTAACACTCAGATCACTGGTAGTATCACTAATTCTTTGCACTTCATGTCCACCCCCAGGCTTTCTCTTAGCCAGCATTGCTTTGTGTCCATTTGCCAGTTGGTTCCGACCACTATCAAGATGCTTCACATCATCAGATGATGTAGAAGGAGGAAGATCTGGATCAGGAAAACGACTCCTCTCAGCAGTTCTCAAGTTCTCCTTGTGGATCAATTGCTTATCATGCTCCTCAGGATCTCTGCTGCCCTCTTTTAGGTTATCATGAGTGCTTTCTAGACTAGGCAATGAAGCCAACTGCTTCCCTGAATTAGAAGTCCTACTGGGAATTGAAACCTTCTTTATAGATGAAACTGATGGAGGCAAATTACCCTCTGAAGCATGTGAAACGAAATCAGCTGTATCATTTTTTATCGTTGAGCAGCGCTCCAACCCAGATCCCTCTACCAGGCTTTTGATATCTGTTTCTTGCTTAGACTTTTTATCCCCATCCATCTGGTCCAACTCATCAGCAACATCCACGCTTTCAACAGAAGCTATTCCACAGCCTGGAGCTGTTTTATAGGTCTCATCTCCTGAAACACTTGAATCTTTCTGCTGTAACTCTTCGAATTCTTCAGAGATTTCCTTCACTGCCTGGGCAAAATATTTTACTGTTTTACCCCGACATCGAGCTGACACTTTATTTTTAATATCAACGGTAAATGCCGTAATATCTGCTGGGGCGACAAATGCTCTGTTGACAGGGTAAAAGAAAGGAAAGAAATCATGCTTCAATAATGAGCAAAATTTAGAAAAGGAATGACGAGGCAGAATATGGTTTCCTAAGATAAGGATATTCAAATTGTAGTCAACTTCATATTTGTTGCCAAATTAACATAACAATTCCTTAAATAAGCATAAGAACTCAAAATCATGATATCCAAACCTACTAATCAGGGATATTTCCTGTCCAAAAAAGGATACAACTAGACTTAAATATTAAAACAATACCACATTTTACCTTGCTTTAGTCTACTTGAATACGTTACTAAAAATAAATGTAATAAGTGGAAAGATCATAAAGCACCCAGAATAATCAAAATTAAATCAGCACCAGCCAGATCGACTACCAACTATGAAAAAAATCGTGTAATTAGATTACTGAAAGAGAAAAAAGAACCAAAAGAGCACGACGACTCATCCAAGAAAACAACATATTAATACTCATGTCAGTGCCTAAAAGACGATATGATTTTTTGTAAAACACATCCACAAGTAATGACTAAGCAACCCTAAGTCAAAAATAACCTTTACTACTTCTGCAAGGAGGCATGAAGCTACGACATTTTCCAAGGGAACCACCAACACAAAACCTCTCTAACAATGTATGCACATGTCGAATAAGCATTCAACCACGCCCCATATTTCATAACTCAATGAGCGTGTTATTTGAAGCTCAAGTTAAAAGAATGGTAGCGGAAGTAACTTGAGCTGCAGTGGCATGAAAGATGTCCCAGTTTTCAATTTTGAACTAGACCACATAATTTAATAAAGCATCATTCTTTTTGTTTTACGGAACAATAAATGATCTTCAAAGTTAAAGTAAATGTTGCAGACTGTCTTTTTCCCTATCTCCCCAATAACTGGCCTTGACAGGAACTACCATATACCAGAAGATGTTTACAAAGCTTGCCCTTTTTTTCCCTCTTTCAATGAAGTTAATCACAAAGGATCTTATAGTGTGAAAGCTAAAATAAAATCCTACGCCATACCCAGTGGGATTACACTGGGTATGTTGTCGTTGTTGTTGAACAAGCATGGGAAAACAGATGCAGGAAGCACTTACATTTCCTCTGTACCATAGAACTGGACAAAATACTTTTTAGGATCAGGAGCTCGATCCCAATCTTCTGGTTTGCTAATCTGGAAAAATTGAAGATAACATAAATAAAACCATAATACAAAGCGACAAAATGACAAGACGACAAAGCGACGAGCACCGAGACAAAAAAGCACCAGAACTGACAAAACAATCTCCCGAATGTCCTGTACTACCAAAAAGGACAAACCAGAGATCTTACAGAGGATCAGATATCAATGAGGAGATTGTTAAACAAAATATCAACATGTAAACAATAAACAAACAAATATTGCATTTTAGAAGTGTCCGGAACTAATGAATGAACACGGCTTACTTTAACAGTCAACGTATCTTGGGAAACAAAAAAAACACAAAAAAGGGATAGACACACAAACAGCCTTTCTAACAAAATTCACAGTAGAAACAAAATCTCAAGAACAAAAGGAGAATCTTATCAAATGACACCAATTAGGAACAAAGGGGAAAACGACAAGCATTCGCGGGTACCCATGATAAGAGGCCAATAAATTTAGCAAAATTTAAGATAGACATACACTGCTGATTTGTCCTCATCCTTTCAAATCGTTCCGTTACTTAGAGAAACCATTATAACTCCATGATATGTAATCCTATCCAGTTTTACCGTCTTCTGTACAACAAAGATAGAATGAAATCTCATTCATAAGTCAACCAGACCTAATTTCTCCAACAAAAGTCATGATAAAATCTCGAAAGCTAAATCATATATATCGCAACAAATCAACCATTCAACCCTCTCTACATATCAATTAATGAAATTTGATACTTGTTCACCACTAAATTCACTCCACAGAGTTGAGGAACCATTTAACAAAAAAACAATTGACAAACAAAAACATTGAGACAAAAGCAACATCATTTAAGGAGCATTGGAGTTTAATTTTACCTTAGCGGGCCAAGGAGGGAAGCCTTTGACCTTAGCAAGGACGAGATCACCTAGACTCAAGTCGCTCATCGTCTTCACTCCTTTAAATCCACGTTTACGCCCCGGAGCCATCAAAACCCTAGATAGATAGATATAGATACTCCAAGACGATCCTAGAAATAGAACAACCCTAGCTACAACGAGTTCCTGCAACTACGCTTCAGAATTCCCCAATTGCTGTAACGAATGAAAAACCCTAGAACTCAGATGAAACCTTCGCCGGCGGTGATAGGGCTGTCGGCGGAGAGCGGGGCATCGGAATCTACCACAGAGTTGATGCTGCTCTCTACATTCGAATTCTGCCTTTAGAGAGAGAAAGTGGGTTTCTATGTGGCGGTGGATGAGAGAGAGAAACGAACCACAGTAATGGCTGTTTTGTACACTATGGGACGAGGAAAAAGAAATTAGGTGATGGAAGGTAGGGTATAATGGGCAATTCCTGCAGCAACGGCTGACACGTGATTACCTTGGGTCATACATGCGTCTTCATTCATCAAACAAAGTATAACCCATTATTTTACTATTAATTAATTTCACGGAGAGCCCACAATGACTGTGCAAGATGAATCTTGGTTTGGTGAATTGAAGTTAGTCTCAGGTGTAAAAGGAGTTTCAGTTACCGCACTTGATCGTATACTGAGGTGCTCCCCGTCGGCTGTTGAAACGAGGCGAGAATCAGATGAAGGGACCGAAAGTCTAAACAGGGAGCTACAAATTCCTCATATCAGAAAGTTTCATGTCTACTCAGCATTCTTGTACGAGTCCACAAGGACTACACGAGATGAACTTGGGTTTGATGAATTGAAGTTGGCCTTAGGTGTAATACGACTTCTAGTTATTGTGCGTGATCGTATACTGAGGTGTTCCCCATCCGTTGTTGAAACGAAGCGAGAACCAGAAAATTGAAGGGGCCAAACGTCTAAACAAGGGATTACAGATTTCCCATCTTATTGGGGACGGAAAACGACTTCGATGTAATACAACCCTTTTGATTTTAGTTGGGAAAGAACGGCAAAGTCATTTATTTCAAGTTTACTTCATAACACTAATCTTTTTTATGCAGCTCAACAAAGTTACTTATATCTAAAGGCAAAGTGCCTGAGTGCTAAACATTTGTTTGGTCTCGTCTCTGTTTTACACAAAAGAAGCAGCGAAGCAACAAGCTTAAAAAAGGCAAGAGCTTCGAGAATATAGAGAGATTAGTGAAAAAGATCTTTGTTGTCTGCATATTCACATATATAAAGTACTAATTTGAAAAGGAAAGTTAAACTGCAAAAAGAAAGATAACCAAAATTGAAAGAGGTGCATGTATTTCCATAACCATCACACATCTTCCACCAGCGGGTAACATATAGTGGTAAAGGAAAAAGAATTTGTGACTGAGAAAGGAAAACTTTGACATGCAGAATATTAATGGAGAGTACTGATGGAGATCAAATTTGTGTTAAGCTTTTATAGAATCTAAAATTTAAGATCAGGATATATATTGTGGTGTGGAACGAATTATTAAAATCTATTATTATTGGTGTATAAGTGGGTTGAATAGCTTATATGACTGCTTCTCCTTAAACGCCTAAAAGATTTCACAAAATAGTGTGTTAAAATGGTGCCTAAAAATTCAATATACAAACTGATGTTGTTCTTATGAGAACCAAACAGACAGTAACAATTGACTTTTCAGTTGTTATAAATTTCTATAAAGTAAATCTCAGTAGTCCTTATTTCATATGTAAAGATGAGATTCGGCTGATGCTTGTCTTTTAACTGGAAATAAATAAAAATGTGAAGATGGAATTTGTGTAAAGACATAAAGAGATTACTGTTGCTTCAATTAGATAAAGATTGCTAATGAAACAATTGTTGCAATCCGATATGTACGGTTTACATTTGTCCTAATCAGCATCAATTATAGTAATGACAAGCTACAACTCAAAGTTTATAAAATATCCTTGAGCAAAAGAAAATCAAACCCTAATGATATCATGTAATCTTTGAAGTAAAAGAGCTTGAGAATTCGTGCTTTCTCTATTATTGGAAAACCAATTTCTTTCTTTATACTAAACATTATTTGTTTTTTTTTTTCAAACTGAACTGAAAAATGCACTTTGTAGTAAGTTAATATATTTTCTTAATATCTTAATTACAGTTATATTATGAGATCATTAGAAGTTACTCCTAAACTTCTGGAGTGCGTAAGGATGAAAGGACATGTCGTGGTGCTTTCTCTTTACTTCAACTTTGTGGTGCATCTGATCCCTATTTGATAAGATTAATGACAAAGAATTATAACGTATCTCAAAATTGTAAGTGTTGCCTCAATTGTTTTTTAGAATACCGATTGACAAATGATAAGAACAATCAAGCAATTTATTTCGAGTATTATCCAGATACAAAACAATTGCAATTAAAATCAAATTAAAAGTGTTTCAACTCCTCATAGATCCTCAAAACTTTCATGTCAATCATGGGGTTATTTATTATGCCTTTGTATATGTTCGCATTGCTACTATATTTTACTTGATAGACTTGTGGAGCTCATTCTTCAAAATTTTGAGTAAAATATATAGGAATCTCGCTGTGGCCTGTGTTGATACCTATTTTTGCCCTCCAATAATTTTATTTAATCATTCAAAGTTCTTGAGTCGGAATGAAATTTACATTTTACAAGTCAAAAATGATTTTACAAAATATTTCGGTGATATTTTGTCATTCCATTTGGCAAAATATCATCAAGTATATTATTGTATATCATCTTATGTATTTTGCATATTTTCTATAATTTTGAAACATATTTGTCAAAAATTCAGTTAAGAAATAGTCAAAAACAATTATTTAATTATTTCTTTAAAGCTATTAATATCAAATTGATAAATATTTTATTCCGTTTAATCAAGAAACTTGATTAATCAAATATTAATCAAGAAAATTGATTAATCAAATACATAATCGATTACTCTCAATTTCATAAGTTATTGGGCTATATTTGTAATTATTTCCAAAAAATCGATTAAAATTGAATTTTTGTTAATTGCATGAGTTAATTGTGGTCATAATCAAAATAGTCAATTGTTTTATATGCTTTAATTATGGCTATAATTGAAATAACCAATTATCTTTTGCATTGGTCATATTTGAAAAGGTTGATTAGTTATTACACTTTAAACATGGATATAATTGAAATGATTAATTAGTTTTCACATTTTTAATTCGGCTATTTTGTAAATTAACTGATAGTCACATTTTGACAAAATTACCCCTTTTATACATGTGTATATACATATATATACACCCAATTGGGCCTTTTTTTTTTTTAAGTGACGGACCTAGTCCAATCAGATTGCCCTGACCCACATATACGCACACACCCCACATAAGTTTTTATTTTGGATTCAATGATCGCTCGGTTCTCTCTCTTCGGTCATCAATGGCCAACGATGGCAAATTTTCAGGCGAAGACCACTTTATTTCAGTCAATGTTCGATCATTTCGGGTAAGAGCATTAATTGCTCTTACCCCATCACCGTCGGTACTCCAACACAAGAGGTAAAACCCCCTTTCTCTTTCCTTGCTTTTTCTGCGCATCAAGGACTAAGTCCTTAATGAACTTTGTCATTTTCCTCTCGATTTCTATTGGTTCTCAGCGGTTTACAAGGATTCAAAGAGAAATCCTTGCAAAAACCAAAGTCCCACATCGATTCACAATGAGGAATTGGGGGTTCTATATAAAGAACCCCACCCTAACACAACACACACACACACACATAACTCTCGATATATAGAGCAAAAAACACTCAATATACCTAGTGATCTAGCAATTTATGTTGGAACCTTTAACTTATTGAGTTTTTTAGTTTAAAAAATTAATTTTCTTTGTTTATGGCTGAGCTTTGAGGTGGGAGGAGCAAGAAGGTCTCTAATTTCAACCTCGACCAAGGTTGCACTCAAAAAAGGTAATTCTTTTTTCTTTTAGTTTAATTTCTAGTGTATGTGTTTATAGCTTAGTTCTCATATGCTTGCTTGCTTAATATCCTTTTAGCTTAGTTCAAGTGATGAATGGCTCGTTCTTATTTATTAGCTGTAGCATCAATATGTTGTTAGTTACATGTTTGTTTGGCTGGGAAGATTAGGGGATTAATGGCAGTAGTGGAAATGTGAGTGATATGTTGTTAGTTTGTGTTTCAAAACTGAGAAGATAGGTCTTATGTGCTAAAATTGGTTAGTTAAAAGTTGTAGATGGTAAGTGGCCTGCCTAGTCAAGTAAATAATCATCATGTAAGGATCATTGTATCCTGTATTGACTTAATTAGTTTCAAAACATGGCTAATGCAATAACTAGTAGAACCTAGAACTCTTGTTAAAGGTATGACTACCATAAAATAAGTTAATGATCTTAAATAGGTGATTTACTCCCCGAATGCTACCTTGTTCAATGATTTTAATCTTGGTTATAATAAGATGCATCAATATGAGTGTGGTTGAGTCTAGATCGCCTTAAAAAGGGGCTTCCAACCAGAATAGGGATCATAAGATCCAAGCCATGATTGTTTAGCACAGAAACCTAGTTCTTTTAACCCAAAATCACAAGTAGGTAATGAGAGTAAAGGTTAATCACTTTGATAGGCTCAAGTTAATGTCTACCTATGACAAATTTGTCTGTGCATGATTACTCTCCAGCTAAAAATGATGTTAAAATCTTGTTTCTATTCAGCATCTGCTTGTTCATTGAGATGTTACCATGTTTATAATTTAGTTTGGTTGCTGCTTAGATAAATGTATGCCAAATCAGGTCATTTATGTTATCAGCATGCCTCCAAGTCTGTTTGAAGTCTGAATATGGCCTGAATCTTTGTGTATTGGTCACTTGTTGGTTCATTAGCACAGTTAGATACTTATCCATATCTGATTATATTTAGTTGTGTGCCGTGAATATGTTCATAAAATCATTGGATGCTTTAATTACTATTTGCCTATATGTATGTTAGTTTAGATATGGTCTTACTAAAGTGTTTATCCTGATGTCACTCTATGCTCATTAAGATTGAACTCAATATGATAGCTTGTAGTTTAGATATGGTCTTGCTAAAGTGTTTACCCTGATGTCACTCTATGCTCATTAAGATTTAACTCAATA
This sequence comes from Lycium barbarum, assembly GCF_019175385.1. NCBI lineage: Eukaryota > Viridiplantae > Streptophyta > Magnoliopsida > Solanales > Solanaceae > Lycium > Lycium barbarum. Next base: position 7,783,675 of record NC_083348.1, on the reverse strand, counting down.
TGATAGCTTGTTTAGTTATTTGTTTAGACATATTAACTCACACATACACTAGTTACCTATGATATAAAAAGGTCAAATTAAACCCTATGTCTGCACATGATTGATTTATTAGTCCTATCTTGCTTGAAGATAAGTATATCTTGTAATGAAACCAAACTGGTATTCTCATGCCCCTATTAAGCAAAGGCTGAGCTATGCTATGTTTTGCTTGTTGTTTTCTCTATGTATTGCTTATAGATTAGACTTAGTGCCAATTGAATCGGGCCTGCTCTTCATATTTTATCTCCCTTAGGATTGATTGGGCCTATCCCTTTAAATGTTACCATTGCCTGGTGATACTGGAAGAATGCAACGAAGCGTCCTCCATCTGCTGTGCTAATCGGGGCGAGCAACTATCCAACTGGACCTCTACCCCGCTCTTGGCTCTTTGTAATAATAATGATAAAACTAGCTTAAATGTCATGACATGTCGCAAAACGAGTGAGTCAAGAGACACAAATGAAGAGGAATACGAAGAATACGATGAGGAAACAATGTTACCTGAGGGCCTCGTGGAAGAGGTAGAATAGTTCGAGAATGAGCAGAAACTCAACCTAGATGAAACAAAAGTAATCAATCTAGGAGATGAGGAAACGGGCAAAGAAACCACGATAAGCGCACATTTGGAAGCGCCCCAATAAGAGGAATTGATAGGGTTACTGAGAGTATGTGGATATCTTTGCTTGGTCATATGCAGACATGCCTGGGTTAAGCACTGACATAGTGGCCCATAGATTACCAATTAACGCAGGTTTTGCTCCGGTTAAACAGAAAACCCGGCAGTTCAAACAGGATCTGAGTATTCGAATGAAGGATGAGGTGGAAAAATAGATTAAGTCCGGAGTAGTGGAAGTAACATCATACCCAACATGGTTGGCCAACATCGTGCCACTGCCCAAAAAGGACGGAAAGATTTGAATCTGTGTGGACTACCGCGACCTTAACAGAGCTAGTCCAAGGATGACTTCCCACTTTCGAACATCCATATACTCATCGACAACTGCGCGAAACATGAGTTGCAATCATTCATAGATTGCTTCGCAGGATACCACCAAATCTTGATGTGTGAGAAAGATGCAGAGGGAGTGTATCTATACCGAGTAATGTCATTCGACCTCAAGAATGCCGACGCCACTTACATGAGGGCTATGATTACCATTTTTCATGATATGATCCACAAGGAAATTGAAGTATGCGGGGACGACGTCATTATCAAGTCAAGAGAAAGCTCAGAGCAAACCACGTATTTGCGAAAGTTCTTTGACAGACTCTAGAAGTTCAATCTGAAGATAAACCCAACCAAGTGTGCATTTGGAGTACCTGCCGAAAAAATGCTTGGGTTTATAGTCAGCCAAAAGGCATTGAACTAAACCTATCCAAGATCAAAGCTATCCAAGAGCTACCAGCTCCAAAGACGAAGAAGGAGGTCATGAGTTTCATGGGAAGGTTGAATTACATTGGTCGGTTCATAGCCCTGTCCACTGTAATTGTTGAGCCCATACTCAAGTTGCTAAAGAAGGATGCACCAACAAAATGGACCTGTCACGACCCAATTCGTGAATCGTGAATCGTGATGGCACCTACTGTCACGACCCAACCGGAGGGCCATGACGGGCACCCGGGCTAATCCACCGGGCACCTCTCATCGTAGATTCACATTCATGTCTAGGTGAGCAACATGGCTTATCAACAAACTCTATACCTTAATAATACCATTTCTAATGGCTAAAACACTTTTTATATTAACATTAACAACTACGCCCATATACATATACACAAGCCGACGAATAGTATACCAAAATATGAGCCAACAAGGCAAAAGACATCTACTATATATGACTATCTACGAGTCTCTAAGAAGAGTATGAAGCATCAGTATAAGGACGGGACAGGGCGCCGCTATGCCCATATGTATATACATAAAAGAATAGTACCCACAGCTGCAGCTCCGGATCAAATGAAGCTCCTCTAAGCAATCTCCGGATAAGCAGCCTAAGGATCAAGTCTATCTCCCTGTCCACCTGCGGGCATGACGCAGCGTCCATAAACAAAAGGACGTCAGTACGAATAATGTACTGAGTATGTAAAGCATAATCAACATCATAATAGAAGCATAAGAAATGACATAAGATAGAAAAGTCATGGGATGAAAGAGCCATGTATACCTCTAGCGACGTTCATCATATTTACTTACCCTTTTTTCTAATGGGAAACTTCAATTTCATACATTTATACATTTAGTAGTATCATACCTGACCATAGAGGTTCGGTGTCTTACGTACCCGACCATAACAAAGTTCGGTGTTATACGTACTTGGCCCTACTAAGGCTCAGTGTTACTCCTACCCAACTGCAGTGGTGTGCGTGCAATAGATATCATACCCGGCCATATAAGCTCGATGTTCTTAATAGTCATACTTTGATATATATATATATATATATAGACACACACACATATGTATCCTCAACATCATCATTGTCATCATTACTTCATTGTATCCTTCCTTAGAGTATCAACTATTATAGGGTGAGACCAATGGTATCATAAGATTATCAAGAATCGTGAACTTAGTGATTCTAAGAATGAAGTCATCTTGGAAGATAATATGAAATTCACATGAGGGTATACAATGATGGGATCATGCCTTAAGGAAGAAGGGTTAGCCTTACATACCTCTTTGTCTTCTTAACTACTTAACGGTCACCTCCCAAGCTTGAGATATCTACATTTAAAAGGATTCATACCATGGTTAAGTCTTAGAGACATCCTTAAATTCAAACTAGAACAACTCATGGACTAACAAAAATTGGGCAGCATTTTTTCCCCTATTTCGTCACCTTCCACCATATTACCAAACAACTCCCAAACATCCATAATAACATCTACAATATCATAAGCAAGTAATCACATTCCATAAGTCTTCAAAATTCATTCTCATGTTCAACTTATACTAACAACTTCACACCCAACCCTAGCACATTTTCATACAACGCTTCCTCCTCACTATTATTACCTTCCATAACAAGATTATATTCATATTATACTAAGAATCACGAATCAAGTTATCTTACTACCCAAAAACATCATAAAAACTACATTTAGACCTCATCTCCTACTTTCTCCTTCTACCCAAGTTGTTCAACAACTAAGCATTCTTGATAACATGAGATAACCATGAAAACTAACCTTTTATCTCATAAGAATGAGCTTTGGAGTAAGCTATCAACTTATATGGAAACCCTAGCTTCAATACCCAAAGAATTCTTGAAGTCTACTAACCCTAACAAGACTTCTAACACATGGATATCTTGATTCTTGCCTCTTGATCTTTAATTTCTCTTGGATTTATGCTGATGAGGTGTGTGGAATATTCTAGAGCTCTCAAAAGTTGTGGAGAATATGGAAAATGAAAAATAGAACTTGGGTCATCTATTTAAAACAAGAAAATAAAGCTGCCCGTCGGGATTTATACGGACACTTATACGGTCCGTATAAGTGACCGTATAATATCACCAATGGTGACCCTTCACTGTAATTGTTATATGGACCCTTGTACGAACCGTATAAGTGGTCGTATAACTCGCCTTTTTCCAAAATCGTTTTCGTTGGTTCGTTTGACCTCCAATCCTTATGGAACCTTCTTGGCACTTATATAGCACTTCATTAACTATACAATAAGCCCTATAGCAGTCCCTCAAGACATCGCTAAATATGTATCAAATCAACTATCACGAAAACCCTTCCAAACGCGACTTACATTCACTTCCTTCAACAAACTTCGTCTCACATATCCATGTGACTTCGAAATCTTATGGTACGCACTTTAATCTGCATAATGCTCTCCTTAATCTCGTAAGGACTTCATGTTCATCTTAAGCTTATATCAGTCTACTCACAAGGCAACAAATTAGAAATTTCCGAGATGTAACACCTACACTGTTCCCCCCAGGTAGGCGAACCATTCCCAAATCATTTTAATCATTTACAAGAATTATGCGGAAATAGACAATAATTTAGCTAACAGATTCAAATCATATAGATAATAAATGTGGAAGTAATAACAACCCCAAAATCTATCCTGGAACTCTTCGGACTCTCATCAAAACTTGTGGGCAAGTCCAAAATCATCATACGAACTTGTTAGAACTTTCAAAAGATCGACACGTGGTCATCTTAACCTGATGTTGACCGTGGTCAACTCTAACTCTTTAACTTAACTAGTTCCTCCACCAATGACTCAAATCAGGCTCAAACATTTCGGGAACCAACCCAATGAGTTCACTAAGTCATAAATCATACTAACGGGACTCAGGGAAGGGTCAACAAGGGTAAATGGGTCAAAAACACTATAACGACCAAACAGGTCGTTACATCGGATACCAATTAAACAATTGTTTGTCCTTGAACGCGGAAGGGGAGTAAGAAGGCTGGCAGTAACCTAAGAACCTCCTCAAATCATTTCCAAGTGCTGACGTAAAACATTACACGTATTCGAGTAGCCACTCTTGATAAAATATCATCAAGTCTACTCGAAACCCAGATAAATCTCTGTCATACCTCAAGTCTAAACTGCAACCATCAAATCCGTGAAGGTGATTTACTAGGAAATCCATAAGTCCTTTTAAAACCATATACGTAGTCCATCAAGCTCTAATCGAGCAATTCTGACCTGGAATGAATGCATAACCCCTGAACACCACCAATAGTGACTTGAACCAACTCCTACTTTCTGAAACCAATCACAGTCCTATCACCCATCAGGGGCGACTAATTTTAGTTCCTTAGTATTATGAAAATGCTCACTCGAGCTATCCAGTTAGTAATATACACAACAACTACACTAACCTAAGTAATCCCGAAAATGTACCTTATTTTTACCAATTCTCGATCAATTATACTTTTTCCCGACTCTTCAATCCCCCAATTCCAATCAAATCACAATTATCGTTACCGTCTACCCATTTCTCGAAACCAAGCATACCGCGTAATCACAAGTCTCGCAAACTAGCCGAGTCAATCCTAGTAGCATGTCACACACCTTACATCCTAGAGTTTCCCTAAACTCACTCAACTCCAAAACCGAAAACTTTCTAAATCCAACATACCACATAAACAATCCTACTAATGCTCTGACATATATCCACCAAAGTGCCTTTGCTCAAATTCCAAAATGTTCTGCATAACTCGAATTTATTCAGACCTCATTATTGATTTATCCCTTCGAACGTCCCAATTGTCGAACCAGAACATCTCTAACCATTCATGCGATTATCCATTTCATTCGATTAACTCAACCGAGTAGTAACACCAGTCGTAGTAGGAACTAGATGAACTCACACAATAGGTACAAGGCTCTCAACATCACCCAGGTATGCTTAGAGAACGATGAAGGGAAGATGACAAGGGTTTAAGGTTCTTAACTTAGGAAAGAAAAAGAAAATCTGCCCGCTGTCCGCTGCAGCGGTGGAACCTTTGCTACCACGGTGCTGGGTGCCGCTTTGGCGGGCACCAGACACTAGAATGTTCCCTGGTTTTTGACATGTCTCAACCCGAAGTCCGACTATCACCCGCTAGTTCCTTGAGTACTAAAAACTGTATTCTTGACCATCACTAAGTCATTTAATTAATCAATCAGTGGCCCACGGCATAACCAAACATAACAACTCAACATTGAGCCTTATGTCCATTTTACCTTGCATGACCTTAACATAACCCTTGAGTCAACTAGCTATCGATTCCATGATACCCTTATCATTCCTCCAAACACGAAGAAACGGTAAACATACCTTTTATTGAGGGAGTAGTACCACAGCTGCCCAACATCCTTAGTCTCCATTCACAAGTAACATTGCTTCCCAATCTAAAATCGATAACCACCTTTCTGGAAGAACCCACAAACCACTACCATATAGACACGTCGAAGCCTAACTTAAATTTTCACAACCGAATACACAATCCACTCTGGTGCAACTTGCAACCTTAACCTGACGAGCACGTCAGATACCAATTATTCCCTTCTTAGGGGCGGAGATTAATCTATCTAGATCCTTCTTCTTACGCCTTTGTCCCATTAACACGAAAAGTACTCATACCAAAATACCCTAAGAAATCTTACCTCGTTACACTTACCCCAAAAATCGCCTTTCATGCCCTTATCCTCAATGTTTTAATCGCGGTCACTATCCCTTAGTCAAAACTAGCAATCATTTCTGAGCTTACACTTGTTCCATATATTGACATCCATAATCTGCAATTGCTGAACCATCTACTTGCTGTAGATACACTCATGCCACACAAACCATCATAATCCCCTGATGAAGTTGAAACTTATTCCCAAAACCAGTCATATCTCTACCAACTCATACTTGTTAAGTCATAAATGCACTTCTGTGACTTCCAAGTAACTAATCACTGAAAACATTAGGATCACACGGTCCCCCTTATTATCACTTCCATATTTCCAAGAATATGGCAAATAACCGAGTCTAAATCCCAACCCACACAACTGAAACTTCAAGTCACAACTGGAAACTGAACTTAGTCACGCGTCCGAATCAGGACAACACATCGTGTACCCTACGATAACACGTCACATCCAAACCGTTCACATAAAGGTTTAGGAAATGAGGTTCCACCATTCGTGGGAGAATAAGACAAGGAAATTCAGATACCAATTGAAATCGACTAGATACCAATTGGAATGAAGTAGCACGAAAGAATGAAAGAATTGGAAGTTTCCTAAATGTCTTGTAGCCTCTCGCAGATAAGTACGGAGCTCATCGTACCGATCCGAAAACTTTACTAGACATGCTCTGGTACTTATAAGACCGATAACCTAGGGCTCTGATACCAACTTGTTATGACCCAATTTGTGAATGGTGATGGCTCGTACACTGTCCCCCCAGGTAGGCGAACCATTCCCAAATCATTTTAATCATTTATAAGAATTATGCGGAAATAGACAATAATTTAGCTAACAGATTCGAATCATATAGATAATAATGCGGAAGTGTCACGACCCATTTTACTAGGCCGTGCGGGCACCAATCATTCCCACCGCGATAGGCGAACCCTTATCCCAATATAATCAATTTAAGTAGAGGCAGAAGAAATAAATATAGAATAAGTCTTAAATCATCCATATAAGATAAAGTGCGGAAATACTAAATACAACCCCATAGATCTGGTCTAATTCATACAAGAGCACTAACTAAATACTACGAGTCTGAAAGATGATAAAGTCTCATAATACAACTGTCTCGAAATAAGAGTAAGACAAGTAAGTAAAGGAAAGAACATCCGGGCAGCGGCCGTCATCGTGCTGGCCCTAGAATGACTCTACAGCAGCCTCGCCAATCGACTACGTGGGGAAAGAGTGGAACCTGTCTAATACTCTGCATCCATAAAACAATGCAATAAGCGTAGGTCAGTACAAAACAACGGTACTGGTAGGTATCATAGACCGACTAAGTATAGCTAACATAATTCAGACAATAAAGCAAGATAAGCAGATAAATCAACAAGTATAAGTCAAACATAATCGAAGTCAAGTACACGTCATCGCCTAAGTAAAGCATCTAAACCCAAATGTGCCAAGTCTCAATATGTCCAATCCGAAACCAACATCACAAGTAAAACACCAAATCATCTCAATATAAGCCATGATGCAATGCAATGCAATAATGTATGAATGCAATGAAATGCTGTGTGCACATATACTCCGAACGGAAAATATCGACATCTCGGTAGCACGACCCAAGATGACTCACGAAGTCTAAGTGCCACCTATCCCGGATCTTTGCCCAACAGACAGACGGGACCCCGAATCTTTGCCCACGGGGGATTCTCACCTGCACCACCCTGGGGGACCAGCGGAGTCCATGCATTCACTCAATCCATGATTCCGGAACGAACATCGGATATCAAACTCTCACGTCACTCAAGTAAAAACCAAGCCCAGTTCTTCACAGTGTTTTATCAAGTATCAACTCACTCAATCCATGATTCCGGAACGAACATCGGATATCAGTCTCTCACGTCACTCAAGTAAAAAACGAGCCCAGCTCATCACAGTGTTTCATCAAGTATCATCAAGGTATCAACAATATGTCATAAATAGATGAGAATGCGTGCAATGCATGTGTCAACATCAATAATCTGATCAATATCGCAAGTACCAACATGGGTACGCCAACAACATATCAATGTCACAAATACCAACATTTGTACGCCAATAATATATCAGTGTCATAAGTACCAACATGGGTACACCAACAGTATCAGTGTCACAAGTACCAACATGGGTACACCAACAATATTAGTGTCACAAGTACCAACATGGATACGCCAACAAAATTAGAAAAGACTACACAAGTCATATAGAACTCTATCCTCGTATCAACATCAACCCGTAAGATACTACAATATCACAATCAAGATGGAACAACAGATTCCAATATCTACTAACAACACGTGGCATCAAGCAAATATAATAGAACAATCAAGTCACAACACAACGGGGTGGCTAGCCCCAATCACGTAACAGGGCTCAACTAAGACAATATCCAACCCAACTTCATACCCGAAGGTTTACATGCTTTCTTTGACAATATCATCTAAATATATGCTTTGATACATGAAGTCTCACCAAGGGTAAGCCATAACCTACCTAGATGGCTAACAACAAACACCAACAAATCACTCTTTCGCCTTCCCCTTCCGCTGAGCCTCAAGATCAACAAAATATAGGCATAATCGAAATCTAGATTAGAAATCATGAAGAACGATATTAATATTGCTAAATTTCAATTTAGGTCATATCTAACCTTATAATTTGGGGAAACGGGGCCCACAAGGTCAAAATGGGAAATTCGAGAGCAAAATATCAAATTAGGCACTAGGTGATCATAATCCAACAACCAATTGCTAATTTAACTCATGGATTAGCCTAATTTTGAAATTGAAGTAAAACCCCCAATTATGGGTATAAACCTTAACTCTTTGATTCAAGAATTCAACACTAATAATGGAATATAATTGATTAACAACCTTATATTCATCAAAATCTAGCATAAACCCCATCAATTTCATTATTAATAAGCCTAGATAGAATGTTCATCAAACCCCACTTTTATCTTCCGTAATTAAGGAATGGATAAGGGAAGAGGAATTCTAAGATGATAAGGATTAATGGAATAGTAAAAGGGTTAGGGGAACTTACCACCAAGAATCTTCACCAAAAGTCTCCAAGAATAGATCCCAAAAGTTCTATTTTCGTAATGGTAATAAATGAGGGACTAAAGGCTTTTAACACTTTCTTAATAATACTGACTGCCCGTCACCAGCTTTTGCAACGCTTGGACCGCCGGGGCGGTCCCTTGACCGCTTCAGCAGTCAAGCCCAATTGGCTTGGCACCAGACACTAGAAAATCCACCGAAGTTCACAATTCGATCCGATTTTCCAACTAATTCCCTAGGCCATATGCTTACATACCATACACATAGACATACATAAAAACATACTACGAACACGCTCGTGGCCTCGAAATTTCCAACAAAGGTCTCGTTGATCGAGTCAACCCCTGATACCTTAATTCCAATTTCCCAACTCAAGTCCCAAAATGCATCCGAGTGCATTGGGAACCGAACTAGATATACACACAAGTTCTAAACGACCATCCGGACCTCTCGGAATCGAAGGATTTCCGAAAAAGGTCTGTTTACTCAAAAGTCAATCTTAGGTCAACTCTTTTTCACTTTAAGCCTATATTTCACAAAAGTTGCCCAAATCCGGTCTAGACACTTCAAGAAGCGGGCCAATTGTTCCCTCGGGTCAAAAGTGGGCTAATCAATGCTCAAAAAAAGGCGAAAATGCCGAAAAGACTATATCAACCAAACGGGCCATTACAAGAAGTAATAGCAGCCCCAAAATCTGGTCTGGAACTCTTCGGACTCTCACCAAAACTTGTGGGCATGTCCAAAATCATCATACGAACTTGTTGGAACTTTCAAAACATCAACACGTGGTCATCTTAACTCGATGTTGATCGTGGTCAACTCTAACTCTTTAACTTAACTAGTTCCTCCACTAATGACTCAAATCACACTCAAACCTTTAGGGAACCAACCCAATGACTTCACTAAGTAATAAATCATACTAACGGGACTCGGGGAAGGGTCAAAAAGGGTAAATGGGTCAAAAACACTATAATGACCAGACGAGTTGTTACAGGACCGAAGAGTGTCAGAAAGCATTCGACACCGTCAAGAAGTATCTTTCCAACCCACCGGTCTTAGTACCTCCTAGACTTGGAAGCCCACTATTACTATACTTGTCCGTATCAGACAACGCCTTCAGATATGTGTTAGGACAACACGACAAAACCGGCAAAAATGAGCGTGCAATTTATTACCTAAGCAAGAAGTTCCCCGCCTCGAGGCAAGGTACACTGTGGTAGAGAAAACATGTTGTGCCTTGACATGGGTAGCCCAAAATCCAAGGCATTACTTGTCATCATACACCACTCATCTCATATCTAAGATGGATCCATTGAAGTACATCTTCCGCCAAGTCATCCCTATAGGGAAATTGGCCAAATGGCAAATGCTACTGAATGAGTTTGACATCACATACGTGGTACAAAAGACCGTCAAGGGACAAGCACTATCTGATCTACTAGCAGAAAGCCCAGTTGACAAGGATTTCGAACCACTCTGAACTTGCTTCCCAGATGAAGAAGTGTTGACGGTGGATGAAGACATAGCCGAGCCCTATTCAGGCTGGAGGTTGTTTTTTTATAGTGCGGTTAACTACAAAGGTTTAGGAAATCAAAAACAGGAAAGCATTATTCGATGGTCGCAAAGCTCAAGTTCCAATGCACCAACAATATGGCTTAATATGAGGCCTTCCTCTTAGGCCTCAGAATGGCTTTGGATATGGATATCCACGAATTATTGATAATAGGCGATTCAGATCTGTTGATTCACCAAGTACGAGGAGAATGGGCCACAAAAATGCCAAGATCTTGCCGTGTGTGAACCTCGCACAAAGATTGTGTAAAAGGTTCAAGAAGATCAATTTCAAGCATACGTCGAGGGCTCAAAACTAATTTGCCGATGCTCTCGCTACCATAGTATCCATATAACAACATCCTGAAAGCAACCACATTGACCCATGTAAGATAAGCCTGAGAGAAGAACACGCTTATTGTTCTCACGTAGAGGTGGAGCCCGATGGCAAGCCATGGTATGCAGACCTAAAGAAATATTTGGAGAAGAGAGAGTATCCCGAGAATACTACAAGCAATCAAAAGAAAACCATCCGGTGAATGGCCAATGGATTCTTCCTGAACAAGGAAATACTCTATAAAAGAATGTCGGATCTTGGATTACTACGATGCGTAGTTCCCACCGAGTCCACAAAACTACTAGAAAAAGTGTACGCTGGAACTTGTGGGCCTCACATGAATGGGCTCGTTCTAGTTAAAAAGATCCTCCGATCAGGTTACTACTGGTTGACAATGGAAACTAATTGTTGCAATTTTGTACAAAGATGCCATTAATGCTAAATCCATGGACACCTCATCAGAGTCCCCCCGAGCAAACTTAATATCGTGAGCTCGCCTTGGTCATTCGTCGCCTAGTGCATGGACGTCATTGGACCCATCGAACCAGCCGAATCTAATGGGCACCGATCCATTCTGGTCTCCATAGATTACTTTACCAAGTGGGTGGAAGCCATATCACACAAATCCGTAACAAAGAAACTAGTAGCCGATTTCGTGCTAAACAATATCATATGTCGATTCGGCATACTAGAGTCCATCATAACAGACAATTGAGCAAATCTGAATAGTCATATAATGAAAGACATATGTGAGCAGTTCTGGATAACCCATCGGATCTCCACCGCCTATCGGCCACAAATGAATGGAGCCATAGAGGCTGCCAACAAGAATATCAAGAGGATATTAAGGAAAATGATGGAAAATTACAAGTATTAGAACGAACAATTGCCCTATACATTGCTTGGATACCGAACAACAGCTCAGACCTCAACAAGGGCAACCCGTACTTACTTGTCTATGGAATCGAAGCAGTCATACCTGTCGAAGTAGAAATACCATCGCTCATGATCATTCAAGAAGTAGAGTTGGACAACGCGGGCCGAGTCAGAAACTGATACGAGCAACTAGCTCTAATCGACGAGAAGAGGATAATTGCCGTATGTCACAACCAATTATATCAACAAAGAATGGCTCGTGCCTTCAACAAGAGAGTCAGAGCTCGACTTTTCCAAATAGGACAACTAGGATTCAAGCAAGTGTTCCCACACCAAGATGAGTACAAAGGAAAATTCTCATCCAACTGGCAAGGCCCGTACGTGGTCCGCAAGGTACTCATTCGAGGAGTAGTGATACTGGCAGAGATGGACGGCTAAGAATGGCCAAAGAAATCAAGTCAGAGGCCATCAAGCGGTACTACGTTTGAAGACACGCTTTTCCATTTGTAATCATACTTTTCCTTGGAATCACTATATTAAGACCGATCTAATATGGCAGAGATACGTAGAAAATCCATATCAGATTTGGTCTTACTTTTGTAATAGATAGAAACAACCAAATGATTTCCTTGTAATATGAACTACGCAATGACATGATTTCCCGTGGAGGGATACGTAGGCAGTCCGTGTAGGACTAGGTCGCATTATTAGAAAAAATCAGTTACTTTTTTTTTCGAACTACGTTCGACCTGATTCCTGCTGCAACAAGATACGTAAGAGCTCCTAAAGCTCGGTCGTACCGATCAAAAAATCCAAGAAATCCCTAGGAAGCCACGTAGATAGGACTTCAAGAGGGACTCGAAATTAGCACGAGGGTTTTCTAACACATATTCAACTGGGGTAGAATTTTTGAGATCCTCTAAAAAATTCCTTCAGAACAGTCCAGCACAAGAGTCAGTTGGCCCAAAATCCTAAACTGGGGCAAGAGTTTTTAGAGGGCCTCAAAAATTCCACTTCATGAAGCTGGAGTTTTGCCGCAAGATACGGTGAATAACTGAAGATTCTCACTCGAATGCACCTGTCATGACAACTAATTCAAATAGTTTTAAAAAGTTATATTCTTTACAGTCAAAGGATTGAAAAAAACTTGCGATCAACATTTTGCGAAAATTTGCTTTAGTTTAAGATAAATTCATCTCTCGAACTACCGAATCCAAGAGGATCGGAACCAGGAGTACAACCAAGCGAGCGAAGCCACGACGCAACAAAAGTTGGCGACATGGATCAACCTTATAGGAAACTAACACTCTTTTATGCAGATCCCCATTGTCGTTGGAAGGACGACCATTTATTGCTAAACTTTTTTGCTCATAATGACAAAGCAGGTAAGAAGCGATTCATCAGAGAAGACCCCAGTCCATACTAACCTCACCAAATCTAGCCAGAGGGCTACACAAAAGCAAAAAAGCCACAAGGATAGCCCGATTAAGCCAAGGAGAAGGCTACAAAGAGCAAAGAGCACCACGAGGGTGGCCTAACTAAGCCAAGAAGGCTACGAAAGAATGAAAATGCCACAAGGGCAACAATCTAGCTAAGAGGGCTACAACAGAAAAAACGTCACGAGGACGATATTATCAGGCCAAAAGAGTCACACAATGGACAAAGCGGCATATCAGACCAAGAGGGTCACAACCGATATAAAGGACGAAAGAAAGATGATCCAACCAAAAGGGTCATATCTGTCATATGCATGCCAAGTGGGTCATTCATTCAAACATATGCATGCCAAGAGAGTCATTCATTCAAACACATGTATGCCAAGAGGGCCATTCATTCAAACACATGTACGCAAGAGGGCCATTCATTCAAACACATACATGCGTAAAGGGCCATTCATTCAAACACATGCATTACTAAGAGGGCCATTCATACAAACATTGCCAAGAGGGCCATTCATACAAGCATTTCCTAGAGGGTCATTCATACAAACATTGCCAAGAGGGCCATTCATGCAAACAGTGCCAAGAAGGGTCACCCACAACAAATCAGATGGTGCCAAGAGGGTCACCTATTTTAAAGAGTCATCCGAGAGAGTTACAACGACAGAAAGCCACGTATGGCTGGTAAAAATATTACGCAAGACCAAGATGGTCATTTCATTCAAGCGGTGCCAAGAAGGTCACCTCGCAAGGTTAAACCGAGATGATACAGTCACAAAACCACACAAGGGTGGTGAAAACAAAAAACAAGGACCAAAAGGTCAACCACAATCCTACCCAGCAAATGGAAGCAAGTTCATAGCCGCCAAGGAGAGGAGCAGTCTGATCAAACCAGGCCTAGATGCATGTGGAGCAAACGTGAAACTTTTTCTTACGCAGCCGATCAGGATAGGGCACCAACGAGAGTTAAGCTCTCTGGCCAGGAATTGGAATATTGCGCCACCCGTGCTCAGCCGCACAAAATTGATTTTTTGAAACTTGTTTTATTTTGCTTTTTTTTCTTTCAAAAAATCTCGCAACTGGTTGGGCACACACCGGAAAGTGCAAAGGTATTCCTGCATAAGGGATACCCTTTTCTATCGATTGAGTCAAAGTACGAGCGACCCAATTCCCGAGATCGGAGATATATAGGCGGACTTAATACCAAACAGTCGGTCACATTCCAACATATCATTCTGGACTTCTCAATTTTGACACTGGAAGATTCAGGATTTGTTTTGAAATTTGCATTAGAGGTTTAGTTGAGTCGAACTATAAGTGGCCTGAATTCTTATAAAGCCCGAGATATGTAGCAAACCCAGAGACCAGGGTCTGACCATAAATTTTATAATTGCATTAAAAAAGAGAAGTATTTTGAATTTGATCGGTTAAAACTCAGGTTTGTCAAATTTTGATGATCAGGGATGGGCTTGCCATCCCAGCAACGAAGGGGAAATTATTGACACTTAATTTTTTCTCTCCAATAATTTTGTTTAATCATTCAAAGTTCTTGAGTCACAAATGGAATGAAATATACATTTTACAAGTCAAAAATGATTTTACAAAATTATTTCAGTGACATTTTGCCATTCCATTTGGAAAAATATCATCAAGTATATTATTATATATCATATTATGTATTTTACATATTTTCTATAATTTTGAAACATATTTGTCAAAATTTCAATTCAGAAATAGTCAAAAACAATTATTTAATTATTTGGTTAAAGTTATTAATATCAAATTGATAAATGTTTTATTTCGTTTAATCAAGAAACTTGATAATCAAACAAATAATCAATTACCTCTCATTTTCATAAGTTATTGGGCTATATTTGCAATATTTTTAAAAAAATCGAATAAAATTGAATTTCTGTTAATTGCATAAGTTGATTGTGGTCATAATCAAAATAGTCAACTGTCTGCTATGTTTTAATTATGTCTATAATTGAAATAGTCAATTATCTTTTGCATTGGTCATATTTGAAAAGGTTAATTAGTTTTTACACTTTAAAAATGGCTATAATTGAAATGATTAATTAGTTTTCACACTTTTTTTACACTTTAAAAATGGCTATAATGAAATGATTAATTAGTTTTGACACTTTTTAATTCAGCTATTTTTTAAATTAAATGATAGTCACATTTGAAAAACTTATATGTATACATACAGATATATATACACATACACACACACACACATACATGTGTGTGTGTGTATACATCTATATCAACTCAATTGGCCCTCCTTTTTCTCTTCTTTTAAAACTGATCGGACCTAGTCCAATTTCTCACGACCCAGCTAGGGGCCGCGACGGGTACCCGGGGCTAACCACCGAGCACCGCTCGTTCTATTACTTATCACGCTCATTAACATTCTTTTATCACATTCATACTCAAATTATAAGGAAATCATCTTTCATTTGAAGACATAAATACTTTTATAGACGTAAGCCTTTAGGCTATCAAAATAATATATGTGTATATATTTACATAACGGCAACCTCGTGAAACCGCGTAACCCACACTGCGTATCTACGAGCCTCTACTGGAGTACTAGACATATGGACGGGACAGGACCCCGTCGTGCCCAACATATACAAATGTACTCAAAAGAATAATCAAGCACCTCCGAAACAAAGGAGTGCTTTCAATCAGCTGACAACTCCTACGAGTCTGGATCGAGCTCGCCTCCCTGTCTACCTGTGGGCATGAACACAGCGTCCAAAGAAAACGGACGTCAGTACGAACACTGTACTGAGTATGTAAGACAGGAATGAAATAAATATAGTAGAAGGATCATGAGCCATAAGAGAAAGATATAACCTGCATGAGTGTCATAGGCAAATACATTTCGTACATATATCATATTTTACATAATCATGGTACGTATGTCATCACATCACATATATCATCACATCATAATCCTCATCGTTAACCTGCGTCCGGGTAACCATCATATGCCGCCCACTAGTGGTGATCATGCCCGACCCTCTAGGCACGGTGGAATCATACACAGCCCTCCTTAGCGGTGATATGCCCGACCATCTAGGCACGGTGGAATCATATCGTCGTATAGTCAATCATAACCCATCATTATTGCACATCTCATGAACATATCGTAATCTTATCATAGCTCGACATTTTCATACATACATAAGCATATTATAAGCTAGTATTCTTGACCATCTTATAGACATATCATGACTTAGCATCATTTCACATTTATCATTAAAAGTATAAATTATACTTTGAAGGCGACTAGGGCTATGTCGGGGTGACGTAAGGTCGTGAACCCCCGATTATATTATGAACATTTATGAGTATCCTGCCTCACCTCGGAGGAAATAGTATATAAGGTGAGTGTTAACAATAATGACATCATTAACGTTATAGGAGCATTATATCATGAACTTTAGAATCTCTATACTTTTACTCATCATCGTTATTTTCATGCTCGAATGTAGTTTGGTATATTTACGAACTCATAAGCTCCATCATATAGGAGGATCATGGATAGCTTGAAAGATTCATGCCTTTGAAGGAAGGGATAAGCCTTACATACCTTTGTCGTTTACTAATCTATCGCTTGCTTGTTATCCTTTAGTGCACACGTTCTACCTTCAAGAGAATTCGTATCGACATTAGCTAACAATTATAAGAACGGACTTACTAACGCTAGAGAAAATTGGGCAGCATTTCCTTCGTTTATACTACTTTTCCTATGTTCTATATAAGCTCCCAAACGTTCATATCAACATTCACAATGTTGCAAACAATAATCATCATTTGTATACATTTACCAGAATTCACCATTTCTCTTCAATTCCTCCATATTTATGGTTATAGCCCATTATCGCGTTTTCTCATATATAATACTTATTCCATGGTCTAAATGTCATTTATAACGTATTCACGATCACAACATATCAACATTCATCCCAACTACTATTCAACAATGAGACTATTCACTCATTTATGACCCATTTTCTATGTCTTTCTACAATTCAAGTGTCTTAGCCTTCCAATACCTTAAACAACATGGTATGATCATGAAACTTACCTTAGATGATGGGTGAACAATCCTTGAATGGAAATACTCTTCTAGCACCAAAACCCTATTTCACTTCTCTTAGGATTTCTTGGCTTGGATAACTCTCACTAGGTTTCATACACTTGTTTGCATGGATTTGGTATTGTTGATCTTGGTCTTCCCTTGAATTCTTGTGGATGAATATTATGGAGTGTTCTAGAGTTTTCTTGAAGTGTAGAGAGTGGGAATGAAATGAAATGAAATGAAAAAGGGTCCCTTATATTAAATGTTGAACCTGTCCCAACCAACTTATACGGACCAACATACGGTCCGTATATTTTTCACTGACCGCATGTTAGACCGTATGTTTGGTCCAGAATATGATGTCCCTCTTGACCAATTATACGGCCTAACATACGGCCAGTATAATTTATACAGTCCGTATGTTGGGCCGTATAATGCCTAGTGGTTCCGTTTTCGTTCTTGTCGACTCGTTTGATCTCCGATCCTTATGAAACCTTCTTGACACTTTTTTATCACCTCAATACCAATCTAAGGGACGTCATTACTCGTCTCTAAGACATCATCATGCCATCATTAACTCATCGTCCATAATTCCTACCCGACACATAACATATCCTTTACTTTCTTTGCCAAACTTCTTCCTTTCAGTCAAATGTCTTTAAATCTCGATTAAGATCATCAAATGCTATTTCTTACTTATCCAAATCATCGTATACCTCGTGTTCCTTGCTAGCGTATTCACTGTACACTAACGGAGAATTTTCCAAGGTATAACACAATCGGACTGACCCGTCGCACACCCACATATACATACACACAGACCTCATAAGGTTTCATTTTGGATTCAACGGGGGTTTCATTATGAAGCCCTAAGTTTCCGATCGGTTCTCTCTCTTTGGTCATCAATGGCCAAAGATGGCAAACTTTCAGGCGAACACCACTTTATTTCAGTCAATGTTCGATCATTTCGAGCTGGAGCATTAATTGCTCTTACCCCATCATCGTCAGTACACCACCACTAGAGGTAAAACCCTCTTTCTCTTTCCTTGTTTTTTCTGCGTATTTAGGACTAAGTCCTTATTGAACTTTGTCATTTTTCTTTCAATTTATATTGGTTCTCAGCGGTTTACAAGGATTCATAGAAAAATCCTTGCAAAAACCAAAGTCCCACATCGATTCACCATGAGGAATTTGGGTTTTTGCAGTTCTATATAAAGAAACCCACACTATCACAATTCACACACACACAGAACTCTCGATATACAGAGCAAAAAACACTCAATATACCTAGAGATCTAGTAATTTCTACTGGAACCTTTAACTTATTGAGTTTCTTAGTTTAAAAAATTAATTTTCTTTGTTTGTGGGTAAGCTTTGAGGTGTGAGGAGAAGAAGGTCTCTAATTTCAACCTCGAGTAAGGCTGCACTCGAAAAAGGTAAATCTTTTCTCTTTTCGTTTATTTTTTAGTGTATGTGTTTATAGCTTAATTCTTATATGCTTACTTTCTTAATATCGTTTTAGCTTAGTTCAAGTGATGAATTGCTCGTTATTGTTTATTTAGCTGTAGCATCAATATGCAGTTAGTTACATGCTTGTTTGGCTGGGAAGATTAGGGGATTAATGGCAGTAGTGGAAATGTGAGTGATATGTTGTTAGTTTGTGTTTCAAAACTGAGAAGATAGGTCTTATGTGCTAAAATTGGTTAGTTAAAAGTTGTAGATGATAAGTGGCCTGCCTAGTCAAGTAAATAACCATCATGTAAGGATCATTGTATCCTGTATTGACTTAATTAGTTTCAAAACATGGCTAATGCAAGTGATTAACTAGTAGAACCTAGAACTCTTAGTAAAGGTATGACTAACATAAAAGAAGTTAATGATCTTAAATAGGTGATTTACTCCCCGAATGCTACATTGTTCAATGACTTTAATCTTGGATAATATGCATCAATATGAGTGTGGCTGAGTCTAGATCGCCTTAAAAGGGGGCTTCCAACCAGAATAGGGATCATAAGATCCAAGCCATGACTGTTTAGCACAGAAACGTAGTTCTTTTAACCCAAAATCACAAGTAGGTAATAAGAGTAAAGGTTAATCAATTTGATAGGCTCAAGTTAATGTCTACATGTGAAAAATTTATCTGTGCATGATTACACTCCAGCTAAAAATGATGTTAAAAGCTTGTTTCTGTTCAGCATCTGCTTGTTCATCGAGATGTTAGCATGTTTATTGTTTAGTTTGGTTGCTGCTTGGATAAATGTATGCCAAATCAGGTCATTTATGTTATCAGCATGCCTACAAGTCTGTTTGAATTCTGAATATGGCCTGAATCTTTGTGTGTTGGTCACTTGTTGGTTCATTAGCATAGTTAGCTACTTATCCATGTCTGATTATATTTAGTTGTGTGCCGTGAATATGTTCATAAAATCATTGGATGCTTTAGTTACTGTTTGCCTATATGTATGCTAGTTTAGATATGGTCTTGCTAAAGTGTTTATCCTGATGTCACTCTAGGCTCATTAAGATTGAGCTCAATATGATAGCTTTAGTTATTTCGTTTAGACATATTAACTCACACATATACTAGTTACCTGTGATATAAAAAAGTCAAATTAAACCCTATGTCTGCACATTATTGATTTGTTAGTCTAATCTTGCTTGTAGATAAGTATATTTTGTAATGAAACCAAACTGGTATTCCCATGCCCCTATTAAGCAAAGTCTGAGCTATGCTAAGTTTTGCTTGTTGTTTTCTCTATGCGTGTGTCATTCAGACTTAATCTAATGAGGAATATTCTTTTTAAACGGGTTAAATGGTTAGAGAAATTAGTTAATAAATCGCAATGACATGTCAGTTGTTAACCACACTAGGTGTCACATGTCACGAACCAGACTGGAGGGCCATGATGGGCACCTGGACTTATTTGCCGAGTACCATTAGACATACATCCGTAATGTAATCATAAGCATAGGCGGGCCATTAGGGCCGTCATGAGATAACCTGCTGACTCACAGAAGTAAGACTGAAATAACACAAGTCTGTAAGGACATAACTGCATAACAAACTGGACATACTGGACGGCCGACATGGCTGTCATGTACATCTATGTAATAGTACATAAGCTGATAAGGCCATACAACATCTGACTATACATAACTGTCTACAAGCCTCTACTGGAGTACATGACATAACGTGGTTGGGACAGGGCCCCACCATACCCATACACATGCGTTCATATAACCATACTGACTCACAAGGCAACTCCGAAACAAGTGGAGTGCAACAACACTGTCTCTTGAGCTGATATCCTACTGAGTGGGCCGTTAACCTGTATCTCAGGACTTGCGGGCATAAAAAGCAGCGTCCACAAATAAAAGGACGTCAAGGCGAATAAAGTACCAAGTATGTAAGGCATCAAGAGCAACATAATAAAGACATGAAGGTAACATAAGATAAAAGTGAGTCAACCAGTACGTCTGAATGCCTCTGAGGGCGTATGAAATACATGCTTTTTTTAAAACATATACATATATATATATCTATATACATATATATGTATATATGTATATATATAAGCCACACTGTGGGGCTGCATCATCATCATTAAGCCGCTCTTTGGGGCTATCATAATACCGTACCCAACTGCATTGATGTGCACAATAGCTGCCATACTCGGCCACCTATAGCGCCGTTCAGTGTCATAAAATAGATACATATATATACATAATGCATGAATGATATGAAGACAACCAGAACCTATCAGAGTGACGTAAGGTCATTGCACCTCCGAATAACGTTATGGAACTACATCATCAACATACATACTCTAGAAGATCCTTGAACATGATACATGACTAATATCATCATAAGGAAGTCAATAACATAAGCTGCTAACACGTCTAAGAGTAGAGTCATTATGAATGACGTTCGTTTATGTTCATTTCATCTTGATCATGCCAAAAGAAGGAAGAGAACAACCTTAACATACCTCAATATCCTTGACCCCACAATGCTTTTCAAAGTAGCCCACAATACAAGTCAATCTACATCAATACAATAAGGTTCATGGTTAATGCTAAGAAGGAATTAAGTTTGTAGCTCTAAGCTAGTAGCTTGTCTAAATAAACTTGGGCAGCATCTCCCCTATATCATTGACTTCCTCCAACTCCACATATCAACAACAACAACTAGAGCAACACAACAAGTACAATACAAACAACAAGGCACAATATGTTAACAAGAAGTTATCAATGTCTCACGACGAGCGGAAAGCTCAGATTGGAACCCATAACACCCCTTATGAACTTCTTACTTTAACCCAATATCAATAACATGATAAAAAGTATATTTATACCATTTTCCAGCCTTATATCCCACATAAATAACAAGGAAACAGTCCATAGACTTCCACGACCTCAACTAGCATTTCAATGTACTAGTTTATGCTTTCTTCAATCATCTACACCAATCAAAACCAAAATAACCTTAAACACAAGCAAGGAGATAATATAATTACCTTATACAGCAACTGAAACTCGAAATCCAAGGTCCTCTTAGGTCACAATAACCTTTAATCACCTCACAACACCATAGAGGTGTTATTTTCCTTCTATGTTAGCTTTTGGTGTTGGGACATGGTGCAATCATCTAGGAATTACCCTTTAACTTTTAAGAACTGTTAGGAGGTTTTGTGAGAGGTGTAGGGACGAATTTTGGTTGAAAAATGACAAGGAATGAGCCCCCAAATCGTTTTATAGAAAGTTAAGTCGGCCACAGTCATAGTGGGTCAAAAAGGGGCTGCTTGCGCAATCTCGTGAAAATGCGAATATCTCTCTACTCCGATGTTACATTGACAAACGGTTTACTACATTGGAAACTAGACTCGTAGAAATTCAATTTGGTGGGTGGAACACCCCGAAACTCCAATTATATGAGGAGAAAATCTCAGTGATATTAGATACAAATTTCAGCAAAATCATGAACGTAACTTGCGATAACTTTTGCCGAATTTTGTTTTACAACTTGCGTGACTTCAAAACATAACATATGAATATTATATGATTGAAGTACCTTAACACACGACCACCTTAGAATATTAAGCACTCCTATTTTAACCCCGAAAGTATGGGTTCTAACATCTTTGACCCGTTTGACCTCGAAACCTTGTGGTATATGCTTAACACTTGTTTAATACTTTCCTTATCCTTGTGGTGGTTTCATGACTCCTCCAGTCTTACATTGGTGAATGATGCCAAAAATAAAAAAACAAACTCGAGGTGTAACATCGCCAAAGGGTTTACTTAGACTAAGAATGGTTTTGCATGAATGATAATGATGCTAGTCTTGTTGAGCGGTATCTCCTGAATCTTGAATATGTTACTTGCACCATTATATGTCCTGTTGTGATATTCCTGCTCATGAATAGTTTTTCCCTTTTTCTGATTAAAATGGTTGTCTGTTAGAACTAGTTAATGATCATGTGATAACTGTAGATGCTAAACAATGGTTGAACCTCATAACCCTGTGCCTCTGTATGATTTAAAATAAGTATTGGTATGCCTTCAGGCTCAAGAAATTATTTTGATGTGTCTAATACTGCACTGTCCTGGTTGTTGGAATGAAACTAGTAGTTTGAAATGCCTAGGATATAATATAAAGATAAAATTGGACTTGTGTATAATAAATTCAGTTGGTAGAGCTCATTTAGGGAGAAATGAAATGATGCTTGACCATATAAGTACAAAGAGGCTTAAGAGGCTATCACTTGGTTTGTGATAATATGAGAAGTGACTTACCTAGGGCTAAGGAGGGTTTAGGAAAGACTTTGAGTTCCCACTCAGTCTAGTACTACCTATCATAGGCTGCTGGGGTTGCTTCTATTGTAGTTATAATATCATGGGACTCTTTTGGTCTCTGAAGGTGTAAAAGAGGAGAACTACAAAGAGATTGATGTGTAAATGGAATTAGAGGTCTGTTTGTGGGTCAATGAACCATCTCTTATATGCTTTGTTTCTTATTTTACTTGTGTCCATATACATGGTCTAAAATAGTTCATCCTTCCTATAATTATTATAATATTGTTACACCTCGGAAAATTTCCCGTTGGTACGCAAGTAAATGAGAAAATTGAAATTTGGACGTGGACGATTAGAATGAAAAGTCGAGAAATGAGAAAATTGAAATTTGGCAAAACTGCCCAGTGGTCGTATATTGCAAAATACGGACCGTAAAGTGCAATACGGTCCGTATACTGGCCGTCGTAAACTGCCATGCAAAAGCTTCAGCCTTCTGCCAGTGGTCGTAAAGTGCAAATACGGACCGTAAACTGGTATACGGTGTAAACTGCCAGGTCGTAAACTGGCATGCCAAACTTCAACTTTCTGCCAGCCGAGGAAATGGTTAAATACGACCTGGTGGACGGACCGTAAAGTGATTTACGACCCGTAAACCATAGTCGTAAACCACCATGAACGCAGCCCAGCTTCTGGTTCTTGAAAGGGCTAAATACGCCAATGGAGGACGAGCCGTATAGTGGAATATGGTCCGTAAACCTCCATGGACGACCACTGTTCACCCAGCACAGATTTTCCAATTCTTTAAATTTGAGGATCAAGACTTATTTTATTTCATTACAACATTACACCATTTCTCTCTAGAACTTCTCTCTACATTTATTATATGAGTTTTCAAGGATTATAAGCCATCAATAACATTAAGACAAGTGAATCAAGGATAAGGGAATCATCAAGGATCATCCAAGTCAAGAAATCCAAATGGAGAAAAACTAGGGTTTTGCTCAAAGAAGAGTATTATCAACCAAAGCTTGTTCCTACAACTTCTAAGGTAAGATTCATGATTTTTACAAGATGTTTAAGGTATTGGAGAATTAAAATACATGGATTGTAGAAAATGTGGTCAACTAGGTCATGAATGATGAATAGTGACATTTTGAGAAATAGTTTGAATTGAGTTATGAATGTTCTTGTGTTGTGATATGAATGTGTTATAAATGGTATTAAGATCATGAACTAAACACTTTAGACGAATGGACGAAGATGGGTGTTATAATCATGAATGTGGGTGAATTAGAGGCAAATTGAGGAATCTAGATAATGTGGATAATGTGAATGACTAATGGCCATTGTTATGATATTAATGAAGGTATAAATGCTAGCATTGGAAGGGAACATGCAAGTGTAGAATAGTTCGACGGAAAGGTATGTAAGGCTAACCCTTCTTTCATAAGGTATGGTTCTTGGCCAAATTCCTAATTCCTCTATATGAGTATGTAGTCTTCACATGGTTGACATTCCGAGCTCATAGGCTCACGACCCTTGGTATGTACTATGATTATACTATGTTACTCGTATGACGAGTAAGTCCATAATGTAGATGTAACGATAAAGATAAGGATAGTAATGATGATGAGAATAAAATGAGATTAGAGATGCTTACGAGCTATGATATATGTATATGTATGCCTATGAAGGGATATGATAAGACCCCGAGCTTATGATGCCGGGTAAGACTATATGTATATGACTATGTATAAAGTATGTATACGATCACGAAACGCGCGCACACCTCTGCAGATGGTACGGATAACCCTGATGCCTTGGTAGGGCCAGGTATGCATGATCTTGAGCCTTGGTTGGCCAAGTATATATATAAAACACCGATCCTATAAGGTCGGGTATGCTATGTAAATGCTATGTATGTGAAATGACTATGTATATACTATGAATATGAATGTGATAAGACTATGTATAAGAATACGAATAAGGACATGTATACGAATATGAGCACAAGTATGGCACGAGTATTATTATGGGATACGAACGACGATGTATGCAAGTAAACGACATGATGATGATGATATTACTGTCTCCCCTCCTATGCCATTTTGATATGATATCTATTATGCTTCTATATTGATGTTGATCATGCTTTACATACTCAGTACATTCTTCGTACTGACGTCCTTTTGTTTGTGGACGCTGCGTCATGCCCGCAGGTGCACAGGGAGACAAACTTGATCCATAGCTGCTTATTCAGAGATTGCATAGCAGAGCTCCACTTCTTTCGGAGCCGTAGCTTTTGGGTACTTATTCTTTTGTGTATATAATTATGGGCATAGCGGGGTCCTGTCCCGCTCATACGATATGTCATACTCTTAGAGGCTCGTAGTCATGTGTATGTGGGTAGAGATGTTCGGCCATGTCGGCCCATGTTTTGTATATCTTTTGTTAGCCACGTCGGCCTTGTACTTATGATGCGGCATAGATGCCTATGATATGTTAAATGATGATGGTCGTCTAATGGGATCAATATGATTAACGATAAGAAAAGCACGAATTGACTTATGGTTCACCTAGATGTTATATTATGTACGATAAGGGGGTGCTCGGGTGGGGTAGCACCGGGTGCTCGTCGCGGCCCCCTTGACAAAAGTGGTATCAGAGCAGTTCAGTCCTAGGATGTGTCTACGAGCCGTGTCTAGTAGAGTCTTGGTTATGGGTGTGTTGCGCGCCACACTTATAAACGAGAAGCTGCAGACATTTTAGGAATATATGACCTTCTTTCTTCATCAGAATCGTGCGATAGAGCTATGATGTAAGAAATTCTTGTTCCTAGATCGTGTGTTGTGTATTTCAGAGATGCCTAAAAAGAAAAAGGCTACAGCAACCCAAAAGGGCAAGACGGTGGCAGAAAAGCGGGCTGAAAGAGCACCGCCACCGGTAGTAGAGGAAGATGAGTCCCAGAGTGCGGCTCAATCTCAGTCCTCCCAGACAGTGCCTATTATCGAGGAGCACGTGGGAACCTCAGCCCCAGCTCCAGCTCCTCCACCGAATGCTTCGGGCCAAGACGTGAGAGAGGCCATTAATTTGTTGACTCTATTGGTTGCGGCCCAGACTTAGAGGCCAAGCGCAGGACAAGGTGACAGGGCTGTTAGTGCAAAGGCCCGTGACTTCATTGCTTTGAAACCCCCGGAATTCTTTGGGTCGAAACTGGAGGAGGATCCCCAGGACTTTATTGATGGTATGCTAAGGACGCTCCGGTTGATACATGCTTCAGACACCGAATCGGTGGAGCTAGCGTCATATAGATTGAGGGATGTCTCAATCCAGTGGTATATGGTTTGGATGGCTTCGCGGGGAGCCAATGCATCTCCACCGGTATGGCAAGAGTTTGTTGACGCTTTTCTCCGTCATTATATGCCCCAGAGGTTTGGCGAGCTAGGGCCGATAAATTCTTAAATTTGAGGCAAGGCAGTATGAGCGCCCAAGAGTATAGTCTCCGTTTCAATTCCTTGGCTAGGTATGCTTCGGCCATGGCAGCAGATATGGGCGATCGGGTGCACCGGTTTGTGAAAGGCCTAGGGCCACACTTGATGGATAAATGCTTAACTGCGTCCCTTCAGGATGGCATGGATATTGCACGCATTCAGGCACATGCTCAGGAATTAGAGGAACACCTACAGCAACGGAGAAATGAACGTGAGCAGGATAGGGGCCATAACAAGAGGGCCGGACCTTCGGGTTCGAGGAGCGAGTCAAGGGGTGGACACAGACAACAGCTTCCCAGCCATTCAGGCTATTCTATGACCAGTCCACCTCCGCGGTTTTCAGGCCAGGGCCTTGATAGATCTGCTCGTTCAGGGCCGAGTCCGAGTTATACAAGACCTCAGTTCAGAGGTGATTTGGGCCAGTCAAGGCCACCCGTACCACCGTGTTCCCAGTGTGGGAAGATGCATTGGGGTCGATGCCGATTTGGTTAAGATGATTGCTATTCATGTGGTCGGCCAGGCCATATTATGCGTGATTGCCCCTCAGTACATGGTAGAGGTAGGACCCAGCCATCAGGGTCGGTAGCCGGATCTTCGGCATCTGTACGCCCTACGGGGCCAGGTTCACATGCGCCAGCTGGCCATGGTAGAGGCAGAGGGAGAGCTCCCAGTACTAGCGGTTCTCAGCACCGTATTTATGCTTTGGCTGGACGGCAAGATCTTGAGTCTTCTCCTGACGTGGTCACAGGTATATTATCGGTATTCTCTCATGATGTATATGCTTTGATTGATCCGGGCTCCACATTATCATATGTTACGCCATTTATTGCGGGTCGATTTATAATTGAGCCGGAGTCTATCAAACCTTTAGAGTTGTCTACACCCGTGGGTGACTCGATAATAGCTAGACGAGTATATAAGAATTGTGTGATTGTGATTTGTGATCGTCGTACCGTGATTGATTTGCATGAGCTAGAGATGGTAGATTTTGATGTCATTATGGGCATGGATTGGTTGGCTTGTTGTTATGCCAATGTTGATTGTAGAATGAAGATGGTTCGATTCCAATTTCCGGGAGAACCAGTCTTAGAATGGAAGGGAAATTCGGCATCACCAAAAGGTAGGTTTATCTCCTATCTAAAGGCAAGAAAGATGATCACGAAAGGGTGTATTTATCACCTAGTGCGAGTTCAAGATGTAGAAGCTGAGTCGCCGACTCTTCAGACAGTTCCGGTAGTGAACGAATTTCCGGATGTGTTCCCGGAAGAGCTTCCAGGCCTTCCTCCCGAACGAGAGATTGATTTTGCGATTAATGTGTTGTCAGACACTAAACCCATATCAATTCCTCCCTATAGGATGACACCCGCAGAGTTGAAAGAGTTGAAGGAACAATTAAGAGACTTGCTTGAAAAATGCTTCATTAGGCCTAGTTCATCCCCGTGGGGAGCACCCGTATTGTTCGTCCGGAAGAAGGATGGCTCCTTGAGAATGTGCATTGATTATCGGCAATTGAATAAAGTGACAATTAAGAACAAGTATCCCCTCCCGAGGATTGATGATTTATTTGATCAATTGCAAGGTGCCAAATGGTTTTCAAAGATTGATTTGAGGTCCGGGTATCACCAAGTAAGAGTTAGGGAGAAAGATATACCTAAGACAGCTTTCAGAACAAGATATGGCCATTTCGAGTTCCGAGTAATGTCGTTTGGGCTAACTAATGCACCGGCAGTGTTTATGGACTTAATGAACAATGTATTCAGGCCTTTTCTGGATCTATTCGTGATTGTATTCATCGATGATATCCTAGTGTATTCTAGATCCGAGGCAGAACATGCGGATCACTTGCGTATTGTCCTTGGAGTTCTTCGAGCCCGAGAGTTATTCGCGAAGTTTTCCAAGTGCGAGTTTTGGTTGAACTCAGTGGCATTTCTGGGCCACATTGTTGCAGCTGACGGTATTCGAGTGGATAGCCAAAAAATTGAGGCAGTGAAGACTTGGCCAAGGCCCACGACCCTTACGGAGGTTCGTAGCTTTTTGGGCTTAGCCGGTTATTACAGAAGATTTGTTGAGGGTTTCTCTTCTATTTCTGCACCGCTCACCAAGTTGACTCAGAAGTCAGCTAAGTTTCAATGGACAGATGCTTGCGAGCGTAGTTTCCAAGAGTTGAAAGACCGACTGACTTCAGCCCCAGTCTTGACACTTCCAGAGGGATTGGAAGGATATGTTATTTATTGTGATGCTTCAGGCGTCGGGCTAGGCTGTGTATTGATGCAAAATGGTAAGGTGATTGCGTATACTTCTAGACAATTACGGAAGCATGAGCAGAATTATCCTACCCATGACTTAGAATTGGCCGCGGTGGTCCATGCTTTAAAGATATGGAGACATTACTTGTATGGTGTCCACGTGGATATTTATACAGATCATAAGAGTCTCCAGTACATCTTCAAGCAGAAAGAGTTGAATTTGCGGCAACGACGATGGCTAGAGTTGCTAAAAGACTATGATGTTGAAATCCTGTACCACCCCGGAAAGGCAAATGTTGTGGCTGATGCTCTTAGCCGTAGGTCGATGGGAAGTTTAAGTGAGGTACGACCAGAAAAGAAAGAGATGGCCCGTGATTTTCAGCAGTTAGCTAGCTTAGGAGTCCGAGTGGTGGACTCAGGTAGCAGCGGAGCTACTATTCAGAATTCAGCAGTTTCATCGTTAGTAGCGGAAGTAAAAGAGCGACAATATGAGGATCCCATGCTAATGCAGTACAGAGATACACTCCCTCAGAAGGAGGGGTCATCATTTGACATTTCGGAAGACGGAGTTCTCCGATGTCGAGGCAGGTTATGTGTTCCCGATGTGGCAGGTCTACGCCATCAGATTTTGAGAGAAGATCATTGTTCCCGTTACTCCGTTCACCCCGGAGCGACGAAAATGTATCATGATCTTAAGACTATATATTGGTGGAATGGGATGAAGAAAGACGTAGCGGAATTCGTAGCTCAGTGTCCTAATTGCCAACAAGTGAAGATAGAACACCAAAAGCTGGGTGGCTTATTGCAAGCTATAGAAATCCCAACTTGGAAGTGGGAAGTGATTAATATGGCTTTCATTACAGGGTTACCCCGTTCTCGACGTGGATAGACTCACAAAGTCAGCGCATTTCTTACCAGTCAGAACGACCTATATGGCAGAAGATTATGCCAAGCTTTATCTTAAAGAGATAGTGAGACTCCATGGCGTTCCGGTATCTATTATCTCCGATAGAGGAACTCAGTTTACAGCCAAGTTTTGGGGGTCTTTCCAAGAAGGTTTAGGGACCCAAGTGCGCCTAAGCACGACATTTCACCCACAGACCGATGGGCAAGCTGAACGTACTATTCAGACTCTTGAAGATATGTTGCGGGTATGTATGATAGATTTTGGAGGAAATTGGGATGACCATTTGCCACTCATTGAGTTTGCTTACAATAACAGTTACCATTCTAGCATTCAAATGGCACCGTATGAGGCTCTATATGGGCGAAAGTGTAGATCCCCAATTGGGTGGTTTGAAACCGGAGAAGCTAAGTTGATAGGGCCAGAATTGGTCCAGCAAGCAATAGAGGAAGTTAAGCTCATACAAGATCGGTTGCTAGCGGCTCAAAGTCGTCAGAAGTCCTATGCGGATAATCGTCGAAGAGACTTAGAGTTCGAAGTGAAAGATTGGGTATTCTTGAAAGTGTTGCCGATGAAGGGCGTGATGAGATTTGGCAAAAAGGGGAAGCTTAGTCCCCGGTATATTGGGCCATACGAAATTGTGCGCAAAATTGGCAAAGTGGCCTATGAGCTAGATCTACCTCCAGATTTGGAGTCAGTCCATCCGATATTTCATGTCTCGATGCTTCGGAAGTGTGTTGGAGATCCTACGAGGATCGTCCCAGTGAATGATATTCAAGTGACAGAAAAGTTAACTTATGATGAAATACCCATTGCCATATTGGATAGGCAAGTACGGAGGCTTAGAAACAAAGAAGTGGCCTCAATTAAAGTTCTGTAGAGAAATGACAATCGAGAGGAAATGACATGGGAAGCAGAAGAGAATATGCGATCCAAATACCCACATTTATTTCAGCCCTTGGAAGAAGTCCAAGATGAGACGTCAAAATCATAAGGTATGCATGTTGTCCCTTTTATAAATTCTGGTCGTGTGTGGCAAAATTTCTAGTGCTGTTGTATTATTGCCCTGTGAGGCATTGTTATTGTGGGTTATTGTGACAGGGTGGTAGTGCCACATTACAGAGGAAACTCAGGCGAAATTTTTATAGAATTCCCCAAGCCTTTAACATTCGAGGACGAATGTTCCTAAGGGGGGTAGAATGTTACACCTCGGAAAATTTCCCGTTGGTACGCAAGTAAATGAACTAATGATGTGTGCGAGGAGTGCGAGTGTATAATGTTTTATGGGAAATGTATGTAAAGGGATGTGGATGATTATAATGAAAAGTCGAGAAATGAGAAAAATTGAAAGTTGGCAAAACTGCCCAGTGGTCGTATATTGCAAAATACGGACCGTAAAGTGCAATACGGTCCGTAAACTGGCCGTCGTAAACTGCCATGCAGAAGCTTCAACCTTCTGCCAGTGGTCGTAAAGTGCAAATACGGACCGTAAACTGCCAGGTCGTAAACTGGCATGCCAAACTTCAACTTTCTGCCAGCCGAGGAAATGGTTAAATACGACCTGGTGGATGGACCGTAAAGTGATTTACGGCCCGTAAACCATGGTCGTAAACCAGCATGAAGGCAGCCCAGCTTCTGGTTCTTGAAATGGCTAAATACGCCCATGGAGGACGAGCCGTATAGTGGAATACGGTCCGTAAACCTCCATGGACGACCACTGTTCACCCAACACAGATTTTCCAATTCATTAAATATGAGGATCAAGACTTATTTTATTTCATTACAACATTACACCACTTCTCTGTAGAACTTCTCTCTACATTTATTATATGAGTTTTCAAGGATTATAAGCCATCAATAACATTAAGACAAGTGAATCAAGGATAAGGGAATCATCAAGGATCATCCAAGTCAAGAAATCCAAATGGAGAAAAACTAGGGTTTTGCTCAAAGAAGAGTATTATCAACCAAAGCTTGTTCCTACAACTTCTAAGGTAAGATTCATGATTTTTACAAGATGTTTAAGGTATTGGAGAATTAAAATACATGGATTGTAGAAAATGTGGTCAACTAGGTCATGAATGATGAATAGTGACATTTTAAGATATAGTTTGAATTGAGTTATGAATGTTGTTGTGTTGTGATATGAATGTGTTATAAATGGTATTAAGATCATGAACTAAACACTTTAGACGAATGGACGAAGATGGGTGTTATAATCATGAATGTGGGTGAATTAGAGGCAAATTGAGGAATCTAGATAATGTGGATAATGTGAATGACTAATGGCCATTGTTATGATATTAATGAAGGTATAAATGCTAGCATCGGAAGGGAACGTGCAAGTGTAGAATAGTTCGACGGAAAGGTATGTAAGGCTAACCCTTCTTTCATAAGGCATGGTTCTTGGCCAAATTCCTAATTCCTCTATATGAGTATGTAGTCTTCACATGGTTGACATTCCGAGCTCATAGGCTCACGACCCTTGATATGTACTATGATTATACTATGTTACTCGTATGACGAGTAAGTCCATAATGTAGATGTAACGATAACGATAAGGATAGTAATGATGATGAGAATAAAATGAGATTAGAGATGCTTACGAGCTATGATATATGTATATGTATGCCTATGAAGGGCTATGATAAGACCCCGAGCTTATGATGCCGGGTAAGACTATATGTATATGACTATGTATAAAGTATGTATACGATCACGAAACGCGCGCACACCTCTGCAGATGGTACGGATAACCCTGATGCCTTGGTAGGGCCAGGTATGCATGTTCTTGAGCCTTGGTTGGCCAAGTATATATATAAAACACCGATCCTATAAGGTCGGGTATGCTATGTTAATGCTATGTATGTGAAATGACTATGTATATACTATGAATATGAATGTGATAAGACTATGTATAAGAATACGAATAAGGACATGTATACGAATATGAGCACAAGTATGGCACGAGTATTATTATGGGATACGAACGACGATGTATGCAAGTAAACGACATGATGATGATGATATTACTGTCTCCCCTCCTATGCCATTTTGATATGATATCTCTTATGCTTCTATATTGATGTTGATCATGCTTTACATACTCAGTACATTCTTCGTACTGACGCCCTTTTGTTTGTGGACGTTGCGTCATGCCCGCAGGTGCACAGGGAGACAAGCTTGATCCATAGCTGCTTATTCAGAGATTGCATAGCAGAGCTCCACTTCTTTCGGAGCCGTAGCTTTTGGGTACTTATTCTTTTGTGTATATAATTATGGGCATAGCGGGGTCCTGTCCCGCTCATACGATATGTCATACTCTTAGAGACTCGTACTCATGTGTATGTGGGTAGAGATGTTCGGCCATGTCGGCCCATGTTTTGTATATATTTTGTTAGCCACGTCGGCCTTGTACTTATGATGCGGCATAGATGCCTATGATATGTTAAATGATGATGGTCGTCTAATGGGATCAATATGATTAACGATAAGAAAAGCACGAATTGACTTATGGTTCACCTAGATGTTATGTTATGTACGATAAGAGGGTGCTCGGGTGGGGTTGCACCGGGTGCTCGTCGCGGCCCCCTAGCCGGTTCGTGACAAATATGTACAAAGTGTGTTGGTAAGCAAAATCTTAGGTTTAAGAAGTACCTGTCTTCCCCTTTGTATAGCCAATGCTTGGACTATGAAATTGATCTTTGAGGCTGTGAATCTTTACTGAAGTCTAATATGTGTATGTGTGAAAATATCTTCATCATCAGTTGATTATCCCTTTTCCCTGGTCCTCTTGGTATGCTGTAAGAGTGATCAGTATGCACATTTTAACCTAGTACATAGGCGCTACATCATGCCCTACTTGTCTTCTGTTAAAAACATCAACTGATATATCCGTGTTCTCAACTGTATATGTGTTGGTTAAGATCATAAATAGGTGATGTTAA
Source organism: Lycium barbarum (assembly GCF_019175385.1). Taxonomy (NCBI): domain Eukaryota; kingdom Viridiplantae; phylum Streptophyta; class Magnoliopsida; order Solanales; family Solanaceae; genus Lycium; species Lycium barbarum. Next base: position 7,749,715 of record NC_083348.1, on the reverse strand, counting down.
TCATGATTAGGAGGTGTTGGGACTAAGGAAGAGTTGAGTTAAATAATAAGTCTAGTTACTGTGGGTTAAGTTTATTTACTTGATGAATATCATGTTAGGGATTTGGAAGGTGAATATGCTAAGTGTATCAATGTGTACTTTTTGTATATGTGTGTATACTTGATTTACTAATATGGAATTGAGATAAATATCCAGATCTGGTTTACTTAAAACTCTTGTTCTTCCTTTTTTTCATCTTTATTGTGTATACACTAAGTATAGAAGGTATATACTCCACGTATACCCCGGTATATGCTGGACTATGTAACATGTATACCCATGGTATTGCTTATAGATTAGACTTAGTGCCAATTGAATCGGGCCTGCGCTTTATATTTTATCTCCTTTAGAATTGATTGGGCATATCCCTTTAAATGTTACCATTGCCATAACTGATATGGCTTTGTTTTGCCTATTCACATGCGTTGTCCTCTTTTTGGGCTTTGATTACTTCCTTTAACTGTGTGGGCCTTCTATTATACTCTCCCGATTCTATTGAATCTGTTTGGGCCTGCATTCATGATATACACTTTGATATACATAGATATGCAACTAAAATATGACTTTGTGTATGTGATTATGTGTGAATGATTTATTTCCTTCTCCTATAATTTGCTAAGCATAGATACCTTCTAACCTCCTTCTTTTTTTTCCCCTCTCCTTTTTTTGCATGGAACCCTCATCGTTGGCTTGGGCCAATTTCGTCAAAGCCACTGTTGGGCTTGAAGCCCAACAACTCCTTTCTTTTGATAGAGTCCGAATATTTGAAGGCCCAACCATGGGTGCAAATGGTTAACTGGTGGGCTCGGTAGGCCCATCAGCCTTATGATGTGCGTGAAATTATGGCCTATTCGATGTTTTTTTTGACTATAAGTTTTACTTTTTATAAGCAATTTGGGGTCGTTTTGATGTGTTTGTGTTGTGTTTCAGGAAATTTGAGACTGCGAGGCAAGAAAGAGGATTTTTCTCAGAAACTAAGGCAAACTTAAGGAGTACGGATCGTACATCAAAGTACGTCCCGTACATCTTCCCCGTACATTGTTGGAGATTTCCAGAGAGGCTCAAAGTGCTAAAGGTGAAGTACGACCTGCAAAGTACGAGCGTACTTAGAAGTACATCCCATACTTCGTTCACGTACATCAACAGGAATTAACAGAAAGGATCAAAGTTAGAAGATGAAGTACGGGCAGAAAGTATTGGACGTAGAAGACGAAGTACGGGCAGAAAGTATTGGACGGACTTTAAAGTACGACCCGTACTTCATGCCTGTACCTGCTGACTTAATCAGATTGCATTGGAGCCTGTAAAAAATTTGTACGAGACGTAGACGTACTTTGAAGTACGTCCCGTATTATTTCTGACGAGTGGCAGTCCGTAATTTTATGGAATCCGAATTCTGAACCTTATAAATACCCAATGTAGGGTTTGTTTGCATGATGAATTATCAGTTGACTCAATTTCATAGCATTGAATACTCTTGGTTGTTGAAGTTTTTGGACAAGATTATTGTTTTCATCAATTCAATTCAATTGTAAGCATTATGACTTCTCCAAATTTTTGTTTTTCTATTAACTCCATGAGTAGCTAAATCCCCTACTAAGGTTGTGGACCCAAGATGGGTGTTTTGTTAGTAGGTTTCTAGTTGTGATATATGCATAATGGGTTGTTAGGGTTTATTAGTCCTTCATTATTAATTGTTAGTTGATGGTTGCAAACATTAGCTTATGCCATAAATCTTGATTTATTTGGGAAGATAATTAGGGTTTGGTAAAATCTAATAACAAGAACTCAAGGCTTTAAACCTTGTTTAATAAATTCACTTAGGAATAAGAGGAATTTACTTGGCACAATTAATCGTTCTTCATGTTAACTCTTTGGTATTTGGGAAAATCATAAAGAGATATTGTTTTTAACAATTGGGAAATAGTAGGGACTCCATTAGAGATTATGTGCACTCATACAACGACCCATTAGAAGTATATCATATAAGAACCCTAAGCATTGCATCTCATCTGGCGGGGACACAACCTTGGTTTCGTTTACCAATCAATTACAAATCAATTACCGGTCAATCAAAATAGTCTAGAAAAACCAACACTTTTACAAACCCTTTTTCAGAATACGAACTTAAGACAACAAGAAAGTATACTACGACTTTAGTAACCTTTTCTCACCATATTCCCTGTGTGATTCAACCCCAACCTTGTTGGGTTACTAGATTTGACAACGTCCGCTTTACGTTATTTAAAAGGTGTAATTTGAGCGTATCAAATTTTGGGGCCGTTGCCGAGGAATACGGTTTTGAAATTACTAAATAGTGATTACTTTGCTTAAAGTCTCTTTCTTATTCCATCACACCTTGTTTGCTATCCTTGTGAACTAGGTGATTATTAATCGTAATCAACGAGGAGCAAATAGTAACCAGGGTGGTCAACAAGACCCCCGGGTTATAGTAGAGGATGAGAAGGTATTTGTTGATCTGATAGACGAGGAGGACTATGCATCTACTATTGTTCATCCTCGGGTTGGAGCTACAAGTGTCAAAATTGATTCCTCTCTCTACCAATAGCTCAAACTTGAGGGCTATTTTCGGAACTCCACCGATAATGATCCTCATCAACATTTGCAGAACTTTGTGGATGTATGTGCTCATCACATCCAAAATAGTGTTTCGCAAGATGCTTTTCGGCTAAGGCTCTTCAAATATTCTTTAGCCGGAGATGCAAGAGTATGGTTTGAAAAACTGCTCTGGACTTCTATTACTTCATGGGCAGAGATGGTTGCGGTTTTTCTCAAGAAGTGGTATCCCCCAAGCAAGAAGGCTGAAATTTGTGAAAAAATTTATGAGTTCAAACAACGCCAGCGGGAGCAACAATATGAAGCCTGGGAAAGATTTAAAGAATATTTACAGAAGTCCTCAAATCATGGTCTTCTGGAGAATATATTAATGGAGAAATTCTATACCGAGCTGGATCCTATAACACAATCAGTCGCGAACAATGCAGCTGGTGGGTGTTTTTGATGGACAAAACTTACACCAAAATCTCTAATATGCTTGGCAGATTAACTACTCATAATCACGTGTATCACTCGGGTAATGCTGATAGTCTACCGTATGGGGGTGTAATGATCCTCAATATAGTGAAAGAGAACCATAACATACAGCAGATGTTGGCTCAGCTTGCAACAAATATTTCCTTGCAGACCAAAAGGTTTGATGAGAAGGAGACTAAAAAGGTGAATGTTTGTGAAGAAGCTCAAGGAATGCCTAAGGGGATGTACCAAGTTCAAGAGGGTCCATATCTAGAGGGACCTCCTATGCAGGTTGAAGATGCTAACTATGTGAACAACTCTCAAGGGGGTTATCAAAGGCAAAACTACCAAAAGGTTTATCAGAAACAAAATCAATGGAGACCTTAGCAGGGACAAGGTACTTACAACAACAGCCAAAGGAACTACAATAATAATTATGTCAGCTCGAACCAAGGGAAGTACAACAACAACAAAATTTTTGGAAATAAGAGTTCCAATCCGTATTTTCCACCAAAGAGGCAATCAAATGATCAAGGTAGTTCGCGGTTGGAGGCTATGCTTGAGAAGGTGCTAGCAAATCAAACTAAGGCTGAGAAGACTTTATCTGGGATGACTGAAACAGTGGGATCTCATACTGCTTCCATTCAGAAGCTCGAGTCATAGATGCGTGATATTTCCAGAGAGCAGCACCCTCCTAAAAAGGAAGACTTCTTAGTGACACTATTCTGAATCTGAAGAATGGGAGAGGTGGTGTAGACTGTATGTATTCTATCAGTATCCGGAGTGGTAAAATACTCCAAGATACTGAAAAAGAAGGTGATAGATCTCGAGCCAGTTGCTGAAGAAGAGGTGCCGTCTGATGCACCAATTATTGCTGAAGAGGTTCCCACAAAAATTCCAATTATGGAGGAAGTTGCTGATATTCCAGAGGGTTCGAACATGACTGACGACAAGAGCAAGCAGACTGTAAAGGGGGCTCTCCGCCCTTTGACTCAGCTTTTCAAATCTAAACCTCCCTTTCCTCAAAGGTTGGTGAAGAAGACGGAAGATGCTAAGTTTCAGAATTTTAATGATCTGCTGAAGCAATTGTCATTGAACTTTCCATTTTTGGATGCTGTCAAGGATATGCCTGGATTTGCGAAGTATTTGAAAGATCTGCTTACGAAGAAGAGGTCTATGCAACATGAAACTGTGGGTTTGACTCACACTGTGAGTTTTATTATTTCGACAACAACAGTCCAGAAGAAGGGCGATCCTGGGCATTCACCATTCCTTGTTCTATTGGGTATCATGATTTTGCTTGTGCTCTATATGATAATGGGGCTAGTATAAATTTAATGCCACTTGCTATTTATAATACATCAGGATTGGGGATGCCTAGGCCTATGACTATGCGATTACAGATGGCTGACATATCTATTTAGAGGCTAGTTGGCGTGGTTAATTATGTTCTTGTGCGGGTTGGTGATTTTCTGTTGCCCGCAGATTTTGTGATTCTTGACTATGTTGTTGATCGTGATATTCCCATTATTCTGGGCAGACCTTTCCTCACTACGAGAAGGGCTCTTATGGATTAAAAAAAGAATGAAATAAAATTTCGAGTCAATGATGAAGAGGCAAGTAAGGGGATGAAGTCACCAAGTGCTTACGAGAGCATTTCGGTGATTGATTCTTTTGATGTTGTTGATGATGCTGTGGAATTCAAAATCGAAGAATAAAGTTTGGGAGAAGCTCTTCCTGCTATTCTTGTGAATTTTGATACTGAAGACATGAAGGGCTATGTGGAGACGTTGAATTCGCTTGTTGGGTTGGGTTCATATTCTTACCACCCAAAGAAGATTGATGTTGATCTGAAAAATAGAAAGACACCACCAGCAAAACCATCCATTGTTGAGCCGCCTAAGCTTGTGCTTCAGCAGCTGCCTGCACATTTGAAGTATGAGTTTCTAGGCCCAGACAACACTTTGCCAGTGATTGTGTCTGCATTGCTGAATGAAGAGCAGACAAAGAGATAATTAGAGATATTGCTAGAACACAGGCGTACTATAGGCTGGACTATTGTAGATATTCGAGGAATTCCCTTAGGCATATGTGAGCATAAGATTCAGCTTGAGAAAGATAGTACACCGAGTGTTGAGCACTAGCTGAGATTAAATCCACCTATGCAAGAGGTGGTGAGGAAGGCGATAATTAAATGGTTAAATACTGGAGTTGTATATCCTATAGCAGACAACAAGTGGGTAAGCCCTGTACAATGCGTTCCAAAGAAGGGAGGTATCACAGTGGTGCCTAATGCGAAAAACGAGTTAATTCCGACTCATACTGTTACTGGGTGGAGTGTTTGAATGGATTATAAGAAGCTGAATTCTGCCACTTGCAAGGACCATTTCCCCATACCTTTTATTGATCAGATGCTTGATCGGCTGGGTGGAAGGTCGTACTATTTCTTCTTAGACGGGTATTCTGCCTACAATCAGATTAACATTACTCTTAAAGACCAGGAGAAAATGACATTCACTTGTCCTTATGGGACGTTTGCTTTCAGCAGGATGCCATTTGGTCTTTGCAATGCACCGACTACTTTCTAGAGGTGTATCATGTCGATTTTCTCAGACATGGTGGAAGACTTCTTGGAGGTCTTTATGAATGATTTCTCTGTGGTTGGTGACTCTTTTGATGATTGTCTTAACCATCTGTGTCGAGTAATGAAAAGATGTAAGGAGACTAATTTTGTACTGAATTGGGAGACATGCCATTTTATGGTGAAAGAAGGGATCGTTCTCGGTCATAAAATCTCTGAAAAGGGGATTGAGTTCGATCAAGCTAAAATTGACGTGATTTCAAAGCTTCCTCCACCTATCTCAGTTAAAGGTGTCTGGAGTTTCTTGGGACATGCTGGGTTCTATAGGCGCTGTATCAAAGATTCCTCCAAAATTGCAAACCCGTTGTGCAAGCTTCTTGAGAGAGAGGCTAAGTTCGTGTTTGATGAAAAGTGCTGAAAGGCGTTTGATGATTTGAAGGAGTGTCTAACTTTTGATCCCATTATTGTTTCTCCTTATTGGTATCGGCCGTTCGAGCTGATGTGTGATGCGAGCGGTTTTGCTATTGGTGTTGTGCTTGGCCAGAGGAACATCAAAATTATGCACCCAATCTACTATAGCAGGAAAACATTGAATAAGGCACCGGTGAACTACATAGTGACTGAGCAAGAGCTGTTTGCTATAGTCCATGCTTTTGAGAAATTTCGGGCTTATCTGTTGGGGTCCAAAGTTGTGGTTTATACTAATCATGCTACTTTGAGGTATCTGATGGAAAAGAAAGAAGTGAATCTGTGATTGATTTGATGGGTCTTGCTGTTGAAACAGTTCGATTTTGAGGTAAAAGATCGAAAGGGATTGAAAATCAGGTTGCTGACCATCTCTCACGACTTGAAAAAGCTGGGAGACCTTCAGAGGAGTTAGATATTGATCATGCTTTTCATGATGAGTGGATTCTAGCAATGACAACTGAGGTAGAACCTTGGGATGCATACATCGCCAATTTTTTGGTGACGTACCTTATTCCAGATGAGATTAAATCATACCAGAAGAAGAAGTTTTTGAGAGATTCTCGTCAGTATTACTGGGACGAGCCATATCTATTCCGAACATGCGCTGATAACATCATTCGGTATTGTTTTCTCGAGTGTGAGTTAATGGAGATTCTGAAGGCGTGTGATGACTCTCTGGTAGGGAGCCATCATAGTGGAAATCGGACTGCTGCTGAAGTTCTTAAATGCGGATATTACTGGCCCATTCTATTCCATGATGCAAATTTGTTGGTGAGGTATAGTGATCAATGCCAATGACAAGGAAGTATTGGTAGGAGGCAGGAGATGCTTATGAATTTTGTGATGGAAGTGGAAGTATTTGATGTTTGGGGAATTGAGTTTATATCGCCTTATGTGAGCTCTTGTGGCATGAAGTGCATCTTGGTTTCTGTTGATTATGTGTTAAACTTGGTACTGATGATGATGAGAGAGATGAGTGTCTGATGCCTGAGGTCTTTGCCGGGATAGTGAGAGTGGTACATGGACTTTGCGGGTCCCCCATGTGTCATGACTATGGAGACATGGAGGTATTCCGTCAGTAGCATGTGTGTACGGAGATTTACATTTGGCCATTGCATATCATTGCATTGCATATGCACTCATTACTTCATTCTTATATTTTATGGATTCTGAATTGATATTCTATCCGTTAAGTTGTTGTTCTTGGGCTGTCTCTTTGATTGTACTTGATCAAGCATGTACATTGTGTGTTATATCCTGTGTTCCCGTGCTGTCTTTTATCCTATGTCGTGAGTTGTTCTTGATACATTGTTAGTGTGCCGGTAGAGTCCCCCATCATGAGAAGAGCGTATTTTAAGGTTTGAATGTATAACTTGGAATGCAACTGAATATAGTAAGTTACTTCTATTTGAGGAATATAGTTAGTCCTAGTGAAAGGAGGCATGCATTGTATAGTTAATGGATTGAGGATTAGAAGTGTATATTTAGGCCTGAATACTGAATTATGTGTGAAGTATATCAATTGTGACAGATCCCTCCCATTTTTCCAATTATGCTGATTGACTGAGTTCTTGCCTATTGTTCTTATTTGCTGATTTCTATTGGTGTTATATTCTCCTAGCCCTTGTCGGCCTATGATGCTTACCAGTGCGAGTGTTGTACTGATACTACTCTTGGTACACCCTATTCTGGGTGTAGAGTTGTTACAGGTTGTGCTTGTGGATTTATCAGCTTCTGAAGATTCTTCTGGTGTCTTCTCCAAGGCTTCTGTTAATTTCATTCCAAAATCAGAGGTTGCATTTTTGTTGTATTTTATTTCAATGAGTGTCAATCTTAGAAGCTCTTGTACTAGTCTAGACCCGATTTTGGGAAAATAGTTATCGTATGAGTACCTTTTGTTCATTTCTGGTTTTAGATGATGTTGGAATTACAAAGTGTTGTATTATTATTTCATTTATATAAATTAAGTTGCGTTTTGGAAAAAGGGTTTGCCTACTAGGTTGGATTGGGTAGGTGCCCGCACGATCCTCGATTTGGGTCGTGACAAGTTGATATGAGAGCCTTAGGTTACCGGTCTCATAAGTACAAGAGGAATGTCTAGTAGAGTCTCGTGGAATGACACGTAGACGTCCGTACCCATCCACGAGAGGCTATAGGGCATTTAGGAAACTTCCCTTCTTTCTCTCTTATCGTGCCACTTCGGTCAAATTGGTATTTAGATGTGTCCATTGTGTATCTAGTTGATTCCAATTGGTATCTAGCGATAACATTGTTGTATGGGTCTGTTTCGTGTGCGAAGGGTGATTTAACGAGTTCCAAGTGTTGTGCAAGTCTTAAATGGAATTAGAAATTCCCTGTAGTTCAGCTACCTCGCGCCAGCGGAGGGAGGGCCGCCGAGGAGAAATCGGTGTCGTGTTAGTGATCGTGCCTGCGAAACCTTGTTCGCATGAGCGGAACAACCATTGCGTAGTTCCGTCCGCTAGAGCGAACCCTATCAGTTCTTTCCTGTCCTCTTCTGCTAGTAGTTTCATGCTGCAGGATGTTCGCCGTAGCGAAAATTCCGTCCTCTGTAGAGGAAGTACTTGCCAAAACAGTAAGCTACTGCCTAGAATTACAAAACTTGTCCAAACTCAAAATTTAGAAAAACAACATTCCAAACCAGCAAATTCAGGTACATAAACCAAGCTCGACAAGGGCACAATCCATCAAATCAAACCTTAAAAAACAAAGGCTGAAAAAAATAAAAACCAAATTGTTCAAAACATTCACCAAGATGAAACCAAAACTAGATGTCTGAAAATAAGGCCCTACAAGGGGAAAACCATGGCTAAAAAGAAGGGAACCACCACTTCTTCCTCATGCTGGTTGCCTCATCACTCTAATCGTCTAAGCTACTGGCCTCACCACTAATATCGAGCTCACTCAGGAAAGAGTATCACTCCGGGTAGTCCTTGTCCTCAATTAGAAGCCTTGTCTTCGGGTGCATCATCTTGAACATCCCCTAGAAGCCCCTCCATATCTTTTATCAGCAACTTATCCCTAGACTTTCCCTTCTTTTTCTCCTTGTCAAAGTCCTCACGAAGCTCACCATGAGCCTTAGACATGGAGGTGTAGACAGTCTGCAGTGTGGCAATCGAAGTCTTCATCTCCTCTTGTGTCTCTAAGTACTTCTTCATCTCATCCTAAGTAAAGCAGCCAGCAACAGTGCCTGATGGGTCGGCCTCGATGGAAGGTCTAGGAAGCCCAAGAATCAACCCCTTCATCACCTCTATCCGTGAGCCTAGCTGCTTGAAGGGTCCCAGAGTCTGTGAAGGTGCAGCGTCATCCTCACCCTCTCCAAGGCTCGCATCAATGCCGATACCCGCATCAATCTTTCTCTTCTTGCTTTGGATAGCGGTACCATACCCCTTCACCTTCAGAGGGTTGAAGTCAATGTCAGAATCAACCCACTTATCCTCATCTCTCCGTGGGACATCTGCCTCTTTGCATAAGGCGGTGACGAGGGAGGGAAACATTAGGCTCGGACCCGGCTCTACCACAAACTCCCTCCACTCCAGAACTATGTAATGACCCACATATCGTCCAGAATGCAAGCTATCATGAGAGCTCGAGGGTAGGTGACATCGGTAGTGTTTCCCGAAGGGTGTACCCGTCGGGAGATGATGTTCAGCCACCTCCTGGTCTCAGCAGTGAAATAGGTGTTCTTGATCTTGGTCCTCTTATTGACCCAAGCTAGCGACCCCCTTTCCCCCTCCGTAATCAACTTCGAGACTAACCAAGCCCCATTACCATCATAGTCCTTCTCAGCCATGTCACTTACCAAATGGTTCTCTAAGTCATAGTGGACATTGACCACCTCAGCCCAATCTTCACCACGATACCCCGAATCGTGATTTCTGGATTCGGAGGGTAGGTGACATCGGTAGTGTTTCCCGAAGGGTGTACCCGTCGGGAGATGATGTTCAGCCACCTCCTGGTCTCAGCAGTGAAATAGGTGTTCTTGATCTTGGTCCTCTTATTGACCCAAGCTACCGACCCCCTTTCCCCCTCCGTAATCAACTTCGAGACTAACCAAGCCCCATTACCATCCTAGTCCTTCTCAGCCATGTCACTTACCAAATGGTTCTCTAATTCATAGTGGACATTGACCACCTCAGCCCAATCTTGACCACGATACCCCGAATCGTGATTTCTGGATCCGGAGCGGATAAGTCCACCATTTTGAGGATAACATAGAACTCTCTTACCCAAGTCTCATTTTTCTTTCTAGGATCATCAGCAAAACAGTTCCACCCAATCCTGTTCAGCCACTCATAAAACTCCTGGGCACATTGATCTACCTTATTCATGTCGAGCCTCGGTTCTAATAGCAGCCCCTTCCTTATGTACTCTAAATAACGGTGCTGGCATCCCTGAGATAGGCAGCGAACATAATTCTTACCACCTTCCTCTTGGCTAGGAGCGACATTTTGGCTAGGGGCAGCGTTTTCTCCTTCATTTTAAGACATAATTTCAAATTTGTACCTGCGACAAAAGACTAAGTTAGTTCCAGCAATTACGCCAAGTCTGGTAACTAATTTTAGGTTATTCGAGCCAAAGAAACCAACAACAAACAAAAATAACCCAGTCGCACCAGTACGAAGCTACTGGTTTTTGCTAAATCTATATAGGTCTCACTGCAGTAGAAATAGTGCCGCTGGAGCGAGACCGCTTTCGTGGAAGGATGTTCGCGTGGGAGGACAAGTCCCGTGATAGCTCGTAGCAGGACGTGGGAGCGGATCCGCTGTAGTGAACGAGCCCCCGTGCCTGCATAAAATATTCCCTACCCCTACGTTTGCACAAACGCATTGTTATGAACTGTAAGGAAGTCGCGCCAGCGGAATAGTTTCCGCGGTGGCGGACTCGTCGTCCTCATCGAAGTAACCCAATTTTTTTCAAAATTTGGGACTCAAAACCAGGTATTACTCTCAGATCGTCTAATATTCAAAAGCATGCATGAATTCTAAGCTTTATGAAACACGGTTTCAAGCAACAAACACCCTAAAAATTCGAAGGAATCTAACCCAACCACCATAAACAACCACACACTATTCTTCAAGTTTTTCACTGTAAAATTCGAGGATTCGTAAAGCAGAACTCAGTGATGAATCTGTTTTGATGCTAAACAATTAAGAATTTTTAGATTTCTCCCCGCCACCCACCCGAAACGCATAACCAAAAATTTCAAATTTTGCTTTCATTTTCAAGTATTTAGGCATGTAAAGTTTAGATTCGTAGCCCTAAAATCATTCTAGAGTTGATGGGAGCAATTACGTACCTTGATTTGTGAACTCGGAGAAGATTGCGTGGTGAATAGGGAACCCCCATTGTTAAGAATGTTTGCCTTCTATTTTGTGGGGATTCTATATATTGGGTAGTGAGTATGACTTGAATAAGGTTAGGAGAGGGTCTATGTGTAATGGGAGGGAAGTTGAAAGGTTGTATTGTTGTGAGAGTGGGAGAGATTTTTGGGTGATGGAAGAGTTGAGTGGGGGTATGGAAGGTGAGAAATCACCTTTAGTACTTGAGATTTCGAATTTCCGCTCTGGCGGAAATGTATCGCCCCAGCGGATTCGCTGTAGCGGTTGGTCGCACCGCCACAGCGAATATTGCCACTCTTGTTGAGACCCGCTTCAGTGGTATACGCGCCACGCCAGCGATCACGCCCCCGTGGATGGTTTTCCGTGGGTGCGAGACCTGATGATGCCTTTGCCTGTCGAGAGTAATTATTCTATCTTAACACAATCGGAGTCTATTTCCAGTTAAAATGCGACCCTAGTAATCCTTGTAGGCCATTAAGATTCGGTACCACACGATTCTGTTGATTTAGTAAAACCTCCTTAATCCTTTCCCTCTTAGGGTGTACGGTTTATTTGTCTTCATAAATGGACAGTTCCAACTCTTTCACAAACGGGATTTGATTCGTAAATGAAGGCTAGTATTGCTAAGTTCGGATTTGAATCGTAAAATTGACCTTGGGTATCTTTCGCTATGTGGTGTATCAAACCCGATTTTCTTCTTTCTGTTCCACGCCGTTCGAAGAAGAATGGTTGTTTAATTAGTATTTGATGTAATGACCCATTTGGCTGTTATCAACTTTCCTTAATTTGCGTCCTAATCATCCTTGGTCAGTTGTGCCCTGTTAGTTGTACGCGGGGGATTTTTAGTTAAAATAGACTTTAAGTCGAGTTAGAAGGACATTAAAGATCGAGTTAGGGCCACCCGAACTCCGTAGCTCACCCCAGCTAGGGTGGGGGGTGGACGGTGCCTGCGAGTCTGCCCCAACATGCCTTTCCTTGCAGTAGCAAAATAATCCAGGTTAGATATTCCTGTCCCAGCGATTTCTCTTCCGCCACAGCGGAAGAATCGAATTTCCTTAAAATCTTCCCCCGCGGTCGAAGTTGTGCCGTGGCGATTACTCGCAACAGCGGAACATACTCGCCACAGCCAGAGTCGCTGGGCAGGCATAGTATTTAAGACTTAGTTGGGGATTTGACCTCATTTTTCACTCTACTCTTGATCCAAGCCGCCTTTTGAGGCATTTTCAGATGAGACCCTGTGGAACCTTGGGAAGGGTAAGCACTAAACCCTAACTATTCCTTCTTTCTTTGATTTCTTCCTTTACTTATTAAGGGGTTGATTCTAGGACTTAATAGAATGAGAACTTCCTAACTTGTAAAATCCTAGATGGGTAAAAATGGTTTTCTTTACTAAGAAGCATGGTTTTGCGAAAGAACTCCTTGGTTCCTAGCCTAAGTTAGCTAACCACCTTCAATTCTATTTCTTCCATTATTTTGCAAATGGGTTAAGCTTTGAGCGTTCTTGAATTTGGGGATTTTAAGAAAGAATGCAATTAATGACTTGTTTGGGTTTAGACGACTATAAAATCTAGATTACTAACCGTTGGAGACCTAGAAAACCTAGTTTTGAGAAATGTTTCAATTTTACCCTTGTGGGCCTGGAGTCATATATTAGATTCTCTAGTTTCACGACCCAAATCACTGATCATGCGGGCACCTATCCTTTTCCAACCTGGTAGGCGAACCCGTCCCTTAAAGATTCATCCAACAACATAAATAAATAATAAGAGCAATAGAAGTCTAAAATCAAAGAAGAATAGAATGCGGAAAATACAACAACTACCTAAGGAATCTGGTCTGAATAGTACAAGAGCTTCATAGTATACAACTTGGATAAAAGTTACAACCACAACCTAAATACAACTTCTGTTTAGAATGAGAATTAAGTAGAAAGGTCTAGATGAACTCGATGAGATCCTTGAAGGCTAACCGAATCCCGCTCATGTACCTGCAAAAACTCTACACCCCGAAAAGGTGTAGAAAGAGTAGTATCAGTACAAACATTATGTTCTAGTAGTTATCATATGCCGACAATAGTTAGCTAACATATATAGAGAATGAAACTGAAGAATAGACATGCTCGCAAGCAAGTACAAACACCACACAATCCAAGAACAACAAATCAAGTATAGTAGTATCACGTCGGAATCCATGAAGTACGAGAATGAAGTTATCACTAAGCACATCCACATAAGACTTGCAGTAATGTGTACCACACTAGATCTCAGTAGTCAACAGTCATAGCCTAGGTGGAACCTCTAGTCCTCGAATCTATCAAGTGTCCAGGTAAGTGCTTAAAAACCACGCAACATCTCAAATGAATCAACAACTAAGAAATCAAGGCTGAATGCACCACACAATACAATAGATACAACAACCAGAATCAGAGATGTGAATAGATCTAATATGAATGCATGTGTGATGCAATGCAATGCACTGGCCAACTGTCTCATATCTGTCACGACCCGTCTAGGGGTCGCGACGAGCGCCCGGTGCTAGCCCTCCCGGGCACCCCTTGACTTACACATATACTTACATCTAGGTGAGCTACATAATTTAACATACATTTCTATTCGTCAATCATACTAGTCCGATTTGATGACAATGCCTTTATATCATCATTGGCATCTATGCCACATCAATGTAAAAGAGCCGACAAGGCTATCAAAATGATGTACAAAATATAGGCCGACAAGGCCAGACATATCTAACCATACACACATGTCTGCGAGCCTCTAAGAAGAGTATAACATATCACATAAGCGGGACAGGACCCCGCTATGCCCATAATTATGTACACAAAAGAATTAATACCCAAAAGCTATGGCTCCGAATGAAATGGAGCTCTGCTATGTAATCTCTGAGAAAGCAGCTACGGATCAAGTCTGTCTCCCTGTGCACCTGCGGGCATGACGCAGCGTCCACAAACAAAATGACGTCAGTACAAGAATGTACTGAGTATGTAAATCATGATCAATATCAATATAGAAGAAATATAAGCAACATATGAAATAACATAGGCTGGGAGACAGTAATATCATCGTCATAAGCACTTACTTGCCTTTCGTAGGAACTTTCCGTTTCAAATGCGTATTCGTGTACATACATCCATATTCGTATCCATAATCGTACCCGTATCCACTTGCGTATCGTTATTCATATCCATATCATGTACATACTCTTATTCGTAATCGTATCATAATCGTTTCCATATCATATACATAATCATATCATATACATAGCATTTACATAGCATACCCGACCACGCAGGATCGGTGTTTCATACATACTTGGCCAACCAAGGCTCAAGGTTACTCATACCTGGCCCTACCAAGGCTTCAGGGTTGCATCTACCTGGCCCTACCAAGGCGTCAGGGTTATCCGTACCATCTGCAGAGGTGTGCGCGCGTTACGTAATCATATGCATACTTATTTACATATCTTACCCGGCCTCATAAGCTCGGGGTTGCATAATAGTCGTACATAGATACATATACATCATGGCTCATAAGCCTCTTTACTATTAACATCACTATCATAATCGTCATCGTTATTACCATTATCATCGATATCGTTATCACTATTATCGTCATTCACCACATCTATCTCTATAGGCTTACTCATCATACGAGGGATTTAGTACAATCGTAGCGAATCAAGAATCGTGAGCTTACAAGCTCGGAAGATCAAATCATTTGAAAGATATCATAGTATCATAGAAGATTTAGACGTTTGGCCAAAGAACCATGCCTTATGAAAGAAGGGTTAGCCTTACATACCTTTTTCTGTTCAACTATTCTACACTTGTGCGTTCTCCTCCAATGCTAGCGTTTCTACCTTCATTAAAGTCATACTATCATTAGAATCGATAACTAGTATATATGACTAAGACTAGAGAAAATCAGACAGCATCTCCTCTATTTATGTGACATTCCTCCATAACATATATCAACTCCCAAACGTCAATAATACATTCACATTACTATAACAATAGTCATTATTCATCCACATTATCCACATTCCTCAATTTACTTCCAATCACCCATATCTATGGTCATAATACACACGACTACGTCCATTCACATACATCGTTCATCTCATGTGTTCAACATCATTTATAACGTATTTACATCACAATGTATCAAGAACCATAACTCAATTCAAACTATTTCTCAAAATGGCACTATTCCATATTCATGACCCATTTTACCATACCCTTCTACCATCCAAGTATTTCAACTCTTAAATACCTTAAATAACATATAAATACCATGAATCTTACCTTAGATGTCGTAGGAACGAGCCTTAGTTGATAATACTCCACTTGAGCAAAAACCCTAGTTTATCTCCATTGGGATTTCTTGACTTGAATGATCTTTGATGGTTTTCTTATACTTGATTCACTTGGTTTATGCTATTGATCACCAAATATCCTTGAATTATTGTGGAATATATGTAGAGAGATGTTTTAGAGAGAAAGGGTGTGAAGTAGAAGTGAAATGAAATAACCTTGGTCCCTTTATTTAATGCACCAAAAATCTGCCCGACCGTATATACAGACCAATATACGGTCCGTATAATTTATATGGACCGTATGTCTGGCCGTATATTTGGTCCAGAAACTTTTTCCTTTCTGGGCTGATTATACGGTCCCAAACATACGGACCGTATAATTTATACGGCCAGTATGTTTGGCCGTATAACCCCCAGTGGTTTCGAAGTTCGTTTTGTCGATTCGTTTGATCTCCAATCCTTATGGAACCTTCTTAACACTTGTTCAACACTTCAATACCAATCTAAGGGACGTTATCACTCTTCTCCAAGACACCATTAATCCCTCATTAACTCATTACTCTTATTTCCTTTTCGACACCTATTAAATTCCTTACCCTATCTTAGCCAACTTTCTCGTCTAACACCGGATGCCTTTGAAATCTCACTTAGGGTCATCAAATGTCATTTCTTACTCAAGGAAATACCGTATACTTTTACTCCTCACTAGTTCATTCACTTGCATACCAATGGAAGATTTTTCGAGGTGTAACAATATCGTACACACATGCTAAAGACGGTATACCTCCACGTCTCGATAGTCATGACCCATGGGGGACCCGAGAAGTTCATATACGACACGCAATAGCAGACCAGGCCTTGCCGAGGCCAGTCCGCTACAACGCATAGGATGCCGCTGCAGCGGGCATCAGACACCAGAAAATGCTAGTTTTTCACCAAGTTCTTCCCAAACCCGACAATCTCCCGAGACCTCCCAGATACAAACCAGGCATGTAACCATACATAAAAATGCGCTACGGACTCACTCGTGGTCTCGAAATTTCCAATGGAGGTCTAGTTGACTGGGTCAACACCAATGGCCAAAGACCAACTTTCCAACCAATAATCCAAAACTCTCTTAGTGCCTCGGGAATCAAACTAAACATCCCACCAAGTCCTAATCGATCATCCGAACCTCTCGAAATCGATCAATTTCTGAAAAAGGTCCGTTTACCTAAAAGTCAACTATCGGTCAACCGTTTTTCACTTTAAGGCTCTACCTCTCAATAAGTTATCATAAAACTCTCCCAACTACCTCAGAAATTTAGCTATCTATCCCAGTAGGTCAAAATCATACTAATAGGACTCGAGGAAGAGTTAATGGGAGAAAAGGATCAAAAGCACTATAATGACCAACCCTGTTCCTCGACACTTTTCTTACTCAGATTTCTTGCTATTCCTAGACCCTTCCATCTCGGCTTCTTCTCCAGAAACTGTAGATGAAGATCAAGTAGATGTTCGCGGTACCTGCTCGACCTTGAGGTAGGTTACAACTTACTTGAGTTAGACTCCGATTAGGATATCATATATGCACATTAGAGATTAATGGAGAAAGCATGCTTAGGTCTTCAGATATGAAGTTGGGATGGATTATTTAGGTTTGGTATTGTTGACTGATTTGTAGTCTTGTTGCCATGTGTGTGATATTGGACTTGATACGTAGTTGCCATATTGTAATTGTGATACAGTTGTCTCTCACTTATCTTGGTATTATTATGGATAGAGGAAAGAACTTGACTTGATATTGATATTATGATATATGTCTATGTGTGGCACGATTGAGATTGATATGATTTCACTTGGCATTAATACTGTGCATGGGACTTATCCTCATTTTACATGATACAATGATATGAGCTGTGACTTGGTACTGATGATGATGAAAGAGATGAGTGTCCGATGCCCAAGGTCTTTGCCGGGATAGTGAGAGTGGTACATGAACTTTATGGTTCCCCCATGGGTCATGACAATCTAGGCATGGAGGTATTCCATCCGTAACATGTGTGTACGGAGATTTACATTTGGTCATTGCATATCATTGCATTGTATATGTACTCATTACATCATTCTTATATTTTATGGATTCTGACTTAATATGCTATCCCTTGAGTTGTTGTTCTTGGGTTGTCTTTTTCATTGTACTCGATCAAGCATGTACATTGAATGTTATATCATGTGTTCCCGTGCTGTCTATTCTCTTATGATGTGAGTTGTGCTTGATACATTGTTAGTGAGGTGGTAGAGTCCCTCATCATGAGAAGAGCGTATTTTAAGGTTTGAATGTATAACTTGGAATGCAACTGAATGTAGTAAGTTACTTCTACTTGAGGAATATAGTTAGTCCTGGTGAAACGAGGCATGCGTTGTATAGTTAACGGATTGAGGATTAGAAGTGTAAATTTAGGCCTGAATACTGAATTATGTGTGAAGTATATCAATTATGACAGATCCCTCCCCTTTTTTCGATTATGCTGATTGACTGAGTTGTTGCCTATCGTTCTTATCTGCTGATTTCTATTGGTGTTATGTTCTCTTAGTTGTTGTTAGCCTATGATGCTTACCAGTATGAGTGTTGTACTGATAATACTATTGCTACACCCGATTCGGGGTGTAGAGTTGTTACAGGTTGTGTTCGTGGATTTATTAGCTTCCGAAGATTCTCCCGGTGTCCTCTCCAAAGGCTTCTATTAATTTCATTCCAAAAATAGAGGTTTCATTTTTGTTGTATTGTATCTCATCGAGTGTAAATCTTAGAAGCTCTTGTACTAGCCTAGACCCGATTTTGGGAATGTCACGACCCAATTTAAGGTTCGTGCGGGCACCTACCTCATCCCCTCTGGTTGGAAACCCTTACCAACCATGCCGTTAATAAAATCATTGAAAAGTAAATACAACTGATGCAAAAATAAATAATAAGCGGGATACATCACGACACTCTTCATTAATTTAGAAAATCACACTTTCCCAGGACCTAGTCTCGATATATACAACAGCTTCTACAGTTCAGAGGAAATAATCAAAATAAAAATGACCTAACCTCTGCCTTTGGAATGAGATATACAGAAGCTGTAGGAAGATATCCACCACTTCGGCTAACGCAACTTCCAAGAAATAACCTGAAACACATCTACACCCCAAAAAGAATGTAGTAAGAGTAGCATCAGTACACCACACGTACTGGTAAGCATCATAGGGGCTGACTATGATTAGTTCACGTAATACAATACATAATCAATCAAGATAAATAGACAAGTAAAGTCGTACACACCTTTATAAATCCTATCCATAGATAACACTCCCAACCTAAGCCTACTAGATCCCTCTACCTCTATCACAACAAGGTAACAACGAAAAATGAAGACTATTAGACAACAATCAATCTCAACTCAAGAAAGACTCTCAAATCACCTGACTCTCAATGATTAATGAATACGAAACAACTAACCTTCACGTCAAGACCCTCCTTTTTAATAAAAGACCCTCCAAGGCTGTTATTAGGTTTTACCTGAAGAAAAACCCTTGATACCAAGAAAAAGAGGCTTCTCCAACATTCTCCATATCTTTCCCTACAACTATCATCCCTCATGTATTCGGATAAGGGCTAGGAGGGCGAGTACTTCATGGAAATTCGAATAGCTATTCGTTATCGAGGTAGGTTACGATTTACTTGAGTTAGACTTTTATTAGTGAATCATATATACGTATCGAATTGACGAGAGAATGCATAGTTTGGTCTTCGGACACAGAGTTTGGATGGATAGGTTCATAATATAATGGGATTTTTATGGGTATATAATAACTAGGGTAACAACGAGTATATAATTAGGTACTAAGTTCTATAATTATTGATGTTTATATGTTACAGATAGGAAGTGATTATTTGTCATAGTTAAAAAGGGGTATCCCGTTATTTAGAGTAATTATCCCCAGGTATATTTAATTTTCGCATTTATTGTCAAGTAAAGTGTAATATTCACATGGCTGTTCATTCTTGTCAATAACGAGGATTACATTGGGTGAATTGGAGGGAAGGCATAATAGTGCTACGGCCATCAAAGGCATATTTCATGACAATGTTTTCATCCACTGGCATCGTTGCATATATTGCATGTGGTTACGAGGTAATGAATGGATTAGGAAGTCTGAGTATGCATCAATTGTACTATCCAATTTATGGCCGAGTTGGGATAATTATAAGGTACTACTTGATAATCGAGCATTGGAGGTGATGTGAGGGTAAATATATTTACATATATGAAAAGGCACATTTGACCGGGGGTGAGGATGTGGCCTTGAATGTGACTCGCGTCCGAGGAGTGAATCTGGAACGAGTGGTCCATAGACGCCATGGGTCCCCTGCAGGTCATGACTACTGAGCAATGACATCAGTTAGCATGTATGTACAGCCTGTATTCGGTCTTCGCACCGCATTTACATTGCATTGCATTTCATACTTTCATATCCTCATATTTATGTGCTGTCAATCTATCACATTGCATTGTGCATCTCCTATAATTGTGTTGTGTTGTGTGAGATGTTGATCATTAGGAAGATGTTGGTGTAAGAGTCAATATTGAGTTGTAGAGTTCTGTATTTACTCTGATGGACTTAGAGAGTTCCAGCGGTTGGTGGAAGTGTGGTGAGTATGTCTCGTGGATGTGTCATACCCTAGCGAGTGAACCGGGTAGAAAGTTCTAAGACTAATAACTGGGTAGAAGGTGTTAGTGTAACAAAGAGATAAGACTTATTAATTTGGCTCTAAAGGGATTTCGAAATAGGACTACTCAACTGGTATAACTGTGTAAATAAGAGAGACGAAATAACTAGGAATAAAGAGGTGAGTTCGTATCGGTGTAATTATCTACGTTGAGAGTCTTGAGGCGCCTATTGACTTTTCTGTTTACCCCATTGATTTTATATTGTGTTGCGTGAACTAATCTTAGTTGACCTATGATGCTTACCAGTACTTATGGTGTACTGATACTCTTTTGCTATATCCTTTTTGGGTGTAGACGAGTTGTATGTTATAAATTAAAGTTTCTCTCTGTGGATTCCGGACATCTCCCTACAGCCTGTCTCATCTCATTCTAGGCATAGGCTGTGTGGTTTATTTTGTTTATCTTTGTGTAATAGGAGCTCTTGTACCTGTCTAGACTAGATCCTGGGGATGTTTTAGTTTTATTGTAACAATAACCGAATTATTATGAAGTTTCTTTTTAAATTATGACTATCAATTGCATGACTGGTAAATAAAAATGTGTTGGTTATTGGATTAGTTGGTAAGGGTTTGCCTACTAGGTAGAAACACGGTAGGTGCCCGCACGACCCGTAAGTTGGGTCGTGACACATGGTGTCCATGTACCACTCGCTCCGGAACTAACCTCGGATCATGAGCCCATAACTAGGCCACATCCTCACCCCCCGTCAAATGTGCCTTTGTATATATATATATATATATATATGCGTGCATTTTTCTTGTAGTATATCCATTATATGTTGTATTCTATGTACTATTGACCATTTTAAATTAGGATTTTGTACTACTCCGTCTCTTTTATTCCATCTGTCTTCTATTTCTCTTCCTAGAGCTCCTGGTATTTTATTAAATAATTTCTTTCCTAGTTCTTGGTCAAAAGCGTTTCCATTAATTGTACAATAATAAAAATAATCATTTAATTTTTTTTAATATGAAACCAGCTACTTATACTTAACTGCTCTAATTTAATTAAAGCATTTCTTTGTAGTATTACTAATCCACTATTTGGATCTTCTCCTGTAATTAAAGTATGTATTTTATTAGTAAAATTGTATGGATTTTCTCCCATGGATACTAAGTATTGAAATTCGATCGGAAAATCTTCCTTATATGCTTCCCATAGAGCTTTAGCTGATTCTCCTAAAAATGTCTCTAAGTATTTATACATAGTTTCAGCATCTGTATCATTATAAGTTTTTATATAGTCTGCTACTACTATTCCTTTCCAAAGATCTATTACTGAATGTCATCTTTGTGGATCATGAGCTGCTATATTGAATATTTTTCAAAACTATAAGTCACTTTAAATTATGTGAAGCTAGAACTGATAATTGGGGATATAGAGTAGAACATATATACCAAAAGAAATCAGACGCGTTCGATAAAATATTAGAAGATATAAAAGATAGTGATGAAGAAATAGAATTAGACTCAATAATAAGCCAAAAAGAATTAATAGAATCTAGTGCATCTAGTTCTAGTCCATTAAGAGCACCAACCACCTCTCTCTAGAAAACTTCCATATTCACCCTCTCTTTCATCAAATGCTCCAATCCTTTGCCCAGTCAAAAACCTTTGTAATATAAAATCCTATTGTAAAATAGTATTAAGTCTTTAATACCTACCCCCTAGTGTGCAATAGTTTTTGGGGTTCCCCGAAAAGGAAACCTCTCTCCTTCTTCAAACCATGTAAGTTTATTTATGTTTTCTGTACTAATCTCCCTATTATGTAAATTATTTTGTGATTATATGAATATTATGTTTAAGTAATTTCCTTATCATCATGAATTTATTATTCTTAGTATATGGTTATTCTCTTACTTCTTAATAACCTCGATGGATTAACCTATAAATTCCTAGGTTTTAAAGAGGCCGTTTTAATGTCCAAATGATAAAGGACAATGTTGGCCGTGGTTACCGGGGTGTGGTTAAAGAAGACTGTTATTAAGAACAAAGGTTAAGAGAAAGAGATGAACAGTATAACAAGATTCGTGACTGGACAGAGTCCAGATTAAAAAAAACGAAAATTTTGGGAGATAGACAGAAAATTAATTAAAAATATAACTACATGATAAGAAGAAATATAGGAGTGAGGAAGTATCGAGTAGGATTGTTAAAAATTTATTTGAAAACAACATAATTTCCTGCTTTGTCCTTTGAACTTTTCTTATTGAAAGAATTTATTGAAAAATTCACTACCCCCTTCTAAGTTTACACTTTATAATACTATGATCTTTTAATGCTCTATATTTCTTTTCTGGGTATATTCTTAAGTCTAAGTATTTTAGATTTTTTAATGTATCTATTTTTATAGCTTTATTTATTACCCTAACGGAATCTTTATTTTACAAACTTTCTTTTGGTACTCTATACTAGTTGTAAATCTTTCTATATCTTCTCTTATGCCTTGTAATTCCCACGTTATAGCAGAGATTGTCTCTTCGTTAATCTGACTTTGTAAGAGTCTATTGTTTATTAGTGATGATAATGTTTCTGAATTTATTATTTCTAAATATGCACTTAAGGCTTTTTCTACTTGTCTATATTCTCGTCTTTTCTATATATCTCTATATAAATACCAATGATTGATAGTTATTTGTCTAACAAAGGGTAATGTTCTCATACAATTAATATGGTCTAAATCGCTTTTGGTTCTTTGAGGTCTTTCTAGATTTTATATATTCTAGTAACTTATATTCTAATCCTGATATTATATCTATTAATTCTTATAGTCTTAACTGATTTTATTTGGTACTACTTAATTTATTATATTCTGGGTATAGGTTATTTAATTCTTGTTTGACTTTTAAATAATGATCTTGCATCTATTAACCTAAAGGCATAAACTTTGCTTTTTGTTCTAGTTGTCTAATATAGTCTTCAGTTCTAAATATCTTGTCGTTGGTAAAATGAATTTTCCAAAGGAGATTATTTCGAAAACTTAATACTGCTGTATTATTATTCAGTTCTTCTCTATAAGCTGTGTCTAAATAGTTAATGTGTTCGGTAAGGAACTTTCTTGAGCTTCTAAGGTTTACTAGTCTTTTTCGAGTAATGTAGATCATGCGATAGTGTAAACTTATATGTTTAGCAAAACGGTGTTGTCTCATTAACTCTTGTCTAACAGTAGGTACAGGTGTTTTCTTTCTTCTTCTAGCAGAAAAATGTCTTCTCATATAGTCTTAGATGAGTCTTAGGTTCCAAAAATATTCTCGCTCTGATACCAAACTTAGAAGGGGGTAGTAAATTTTTCAATAAGTTCTTTCAATAAGAAAAGTTAAAAGGACAAAGCAGGAAATTAATGTTGTTTTCAAATAAATTTTTAACAATCCTACTCGGTACTTCCTCACTCCTATATTTCTTCTTATCATGTAGTTATATTTTTAATTAATTTTCTGTCTATCTCCCAAAATTTTTGTTTTTTTAATCTGGACTCTATCCAGTCATGAATCTTGTTATACTGTTCATCTCTTTCTCTTAATCTTTGTTCTTAATAACAGTCTTCTTTAACCACACCCCGGTAACCACGGCCAACATTGTCCTTTATCATTTGGACATTAAAGCGGCCTCTTTAAAACCTAGGACTTTACAGATTAATCCATAGAGGTTATTAAGAAGTTAAGAGAATAACCATATACGAAGAATAAAAAATTCATGATGACAAGGAAATTACTTAAACATAATATTCATATAATCACAAAATAATTTACATAATAGGGAGATTAGTACAGAAAACATAAATAAACTTACATGGTTTGAAGAAGGAGAGAGGTTTCCCTTTCGGGGAACCCCAAAAAATATTGCACACTAGGGGGTAGGTATTAAAGACTTAATACTATTTTACAATAAGAGTTTATATTACAAAGGTTTTTGACTGGGCAAAGTATTGGAGCATTTGATGAAAGAGAAGGGGAATATGGAAGTTTTCTAGAGAGAGGTGGTTGGTGCTCTTCTTCGTGTTGTCTTTGCTTCTCCACAAATGCTTCTATTTATAGGCGTCTGGCGGACTTTAACTTCGGATTTCAAAATGTTGAAGAATCTTTTGAGTTCAGCCGGGTGCTCTTTGGGCCCCATCGTCACGTGAAATTTTTCAAAAGAAAACTTTATTTACTTGTCTGTTAGCTGATCTGTCCATTTACTGTGGCTTCTTTATTAAAACTACTTTTAATAAAGCTCTCTTTTTCTGCAAATGTCTTCTAGCCGTTGCTTTTGTTCAACGAATCTTTCAGTCTTTTGTCTTATCATAACTATTTCCTCCACTACTTCTGTCTGATTATTTACTTTACACACACACACATACACACATATATATTTATGTGTCTAAATTATGTAGTGCAATAGAATCAAAACTCATTCCCGAATCGTCGTCGTTTGGGTTTTGTGAATCTTGAAATGCACTATTCTGGAAATTTACCATATCTCCTTCTTCCAAACTATGCACTGGTGACATCCTTGGATTTGGAGATAATTCTGGACTAGGGTTCTTGATTATATGCTTGTCTTGTTCTGCTTTTGTTTGGAAAAATCTTTCCACAGTCTCTTTAACTATACTTTCTATGTTGTCATTTTTTTTTTCTTTTTTGCAAGTATGCTTTTCTTGGTATAAGTAGCTCCTTGCGTCAGTGTCTTTGGTAGTCTTCATCTTGTCTGAAGAGATGAACATCCCTCATCTTCACTTTTTGGCAAAGTGACAGCCATCAACGGATTTGATGAGTCTTTACCGGCTACCGTTTGAACAGGACTAGCTGTATCTTTATCCGATACAGTGGATCTATTTGCATTCATTGGGGAATGCACACCCGTGTCATCCATTTTTGTCTGAGATGGAGAACTCTGGGATTGTATTAATTCGAACTTAACTGCTTGTAGTCTTTGTTCTAACAGTCTTGCTTGTTCCAAGAGTTTCATTTTTTCTTGGATGAGTGTCTCTTTCTGCTGGTTAAGTCTTCTAACGGTCTCAGTCATAGTAGAGCAGTGATCGCAAAAAATCACCTTGTCTGTGTCTTTTTGTATATTGTACTGAGGGGTTCTATCTGGACTTTGTCTGAGAGCTGGAGAAATATAGTAGTTTGGACCCAACACTCCTCTAGCATAGTCTATTGCCTCAGTGAAATCATTAAAGCCTTTAAAAAGAGTTTTTCTTATATCTTTAATAGAATCTAAAACTTCTATCCAGGTCTGGAAAATACCATTAGTTCTACCATGGATTACAACATAAAATTTAAATTTTTTATCTAGATTTTTGTCTGTAAAATACTGACAAAGTGCATTTAGAGTGGCTACAAAATGACTAGAGTCTTTTTTGTTATGTGATATCCACAAATTGTCTACTAAAAATGTCTGTTGTTTGTCTATTACATATTCTGGTAATACTTTAAAAGTTAAATTTGATGGCGGAAAAAATACTAAATTATTGGTTCCAAAATGTATTCTTTCTAAGGCGTTTTTGTCTAATGCAGATGTAGGTCTAAAATGAAGATTGCCTAGTACCTTTTGTCTGTAAGTGTCTTGGGTTGAGGCTATGCCTTTTCCCTTGTCTGCTGTCTTAGAACTTGATGGTCTCATGCTGTTCAAATAGAAAATCAGTTAGATGTGATTTTTAATCTACTTAATTGGTCTGCTAGGTTATTATCTTTTCCTTTTATATGTTCGAATGTTAAATTATAAATTGAAATAGTATCCATAAAGTTTAACCATCTTCATCTACTGCTACTTTTATCATTAATTATTTTTATAGAATTTGACTATAGCTTTCACAGTCTGTTCTTACCAATATTTCTGGTTTATTTAGTATATATAGTCTAAAACTATTTAAGCCATATATTACAGCTAAAATTTCGGCGTCTATACTACTCATATTTCCTTTTTCTCGGTACTTACCACTTTGATAAGCACATATCTTTTCTTCACTTTTATTGCTATTTATTTGGTTTTGCCTTTAATACTGCTCCCCATCCTTCGAAGCTTCCATCTATTTCTATAATTAAATAGTCTGTTTCTAGGGGCATATTTAAGTCTGGAATATTTTTTATTTTTTCTTTAATTTTTTGTACTAATCTAATATCTTCTGTATTAAAGTGATTTTGACCATTTGATCCCGTTTTTTAGTACAATGGCCCTGCTATTTTTCCTAAGTCTTTTATAAAACTTCTAGCATAATTTACTATTCCTAAGAATTTTTGTAATTCTTTAACATTATCTAGTTTAGCTGGCATTTCTAAGGCCTTTTTAGCTAATGAGGTTGCAATTTTATTTTGCCATCTCCTAGCATTACTCCTAAAAAGTTTATATGGTTTTTACATAATTCCATCTTTTGTTGCTAATTATTATTCCATTTTCTACGAATAATCTAAATACTGTCTGTAGGTGTCCTAAATGTTCTTTCATGTCTTTACTAAATACTAATATATCATCTACATATACTAGGACAAATCTTTTATAGTCTCCAAATATACTATCCATTTTTCTTTGAAAAATTGGTGGAGCTGTCTTTAATCCAAATGACATTACTAACCATTCGAAATGTCTTTCAGGACAGGTAAATGCAGTCCAGTCTATACTTTCTTCATGCATTCGTACCTGCCAATATCCTGATTTACAATCAAATTTACTAAAGATCATTTTACTTTGTATTCTATTTATTATTTCTGTTTTGTCTGGTAACTTATATCCATCTATTCTGGTGTTATCATTAAGTCTTTTGTAATTTATTACCATTCTAGCTTTTCCTCTTACTATCTCACTATGATTTCTTACCATAAATGCGGCAGATCTATGTTTAGAAGTAGATCTTCTTGTTACTCCTAAATTTAATAATTCTTTTATTTGTACTTTAAAGTCTTCCACATCTTGGTTAGTTGCTTCTATTGAGGCTGTTTTAATTATATATTCTGGATTTATTATGTTTAATTTACATACAATTTTGTTATTTTTCCAATGTTTTAAAGGTTCTTCTCCTATAATTTCTATCTCATCTAGTATTCTTATTATATTATCTAAATATTTTTGGTTTTTTATTACTCCTATCCTTTCTATCCCTGTTTTAAAATTATATAATTTTGTTTCTATGTCTATTAAAGTATATTTTTTTCCTATTAGATTATCGTCGTCTAGTATTTCTTCTTCTTCTAGAATTAAATTCTTTATTTCTCTTTTGCTTTTACAACATGTATTGTTGTCTTGACAATCCTTACAACAACTCTCTTCTTTTTTTTGCAGGTTTATTTGGTCTGGAGCAGAGATCTTCTTATGTCTGATTCTAGTTTCAATTTTATGAGCTTGTACTGGTGTATGAGTAATATTTTTTTAGAAAAATTACTCCATCCCTTGTAATCATGCAACTTCCATTGTTATGTCTAATCCGATGACAAAGTCTATATTTATATTCAAGTCTCTTACCCATATTTTATCCATTTTATAACTAGGTTTATAAAATTCTGAACAAGTGTTGATAAAGCTAATGTATGCCTTATGAACATAATGTTTATATATATTATGAGTTCCATCCATTTGCATGGCTGCAACTGGTTTGTCTAGAGCTTTTATTAAATTTGGTGGAACTATTCGTTTATTTATTATACATTTAGTACATCCCGAATCTACTAATGCTAATGTCTCTATTTCATAGTCATCTATTTTAATTCTTGCAAGTATTTTTATTGTTCCTAATTTTTTATCTTCATTACATACTAGGGCTCTATGGTCTTCTATACTCATTAGTTCCGCTGTTGAATCTTCTGGTATTGTTCTTAGCGGTTGTATATTAGATAAACCTATTTCTTCATCTTCGCTATCTGCTTCTTTTTGTTTTCCTTTTTCTAATTTATATAACCTGATTTCTAATTTGTTCATTCTAGTTTCTAATGTCATTATTCTTATACTAATAGTAGGGTCTTTTATTTTTTTATGTCTTTCTTCTTTGTGTATATTTGTCTTAAATTCTTTTTCTATACACATGATACATCCTTCTATAAAATATTTTTTACATTTTGCTCTTTTATCTCTACTAGGAAACCATTTACAAGAGAAACATGCATTACTATCTAAACCTTTATTTCTTTCAACGTCACGACTACAGTCTTCTGATATATTTGCTAAATTATCCATTTGAATTGGTTCTAGGTCTAGTTTTTCTAATCCTATCTCATTAATTAATTCTTCTGCTTCTGAGTCTGATGAGTCTGTTTTAATTTTTTCTTCAGTATCTACACTTACTATGGAGTATATACTTTCTGTGTTTGACATATATTTATCTACATTTATTAAGGTTTCTTGAAAGTCTTCAATTAGCTGTGAATTTCGTGTCTTATTATTTATTCTTTTTGGACATGTATTTGCTAAGTGTTCTTCACTTCCACAAGTAAAACAGTCCAGTTTATTTTTATAATTTCTATCTGTTTTGTATTTTTTTATATGTCTATTTCTGTCTAAATAGGGTTTTCTGGCTGATGATTTTCTAAGATAATATTTCTTTCTATTTTATTGAGGGTAGTTTCTATTATATTGGGTTATGTATTTCTTATATTTTTTCTTTTTATAATTGTCTTTATCGTAACTCTGAGTAGTGTATACCTCGCTTTTACAAAAAATCATCTCATTTTGTTTTAATTGTTTTTGTATTTGTATATGCGTGCATTTTTCTTGTAGTATATCCATTATATGTTGTATTCTATGTCCTATTGACCATATTAAATTAGGATTTTGTACTACTCCGTCTCTTTTATTCCATCTGTCTTCTATTTCTCTTCCTAGAGCTCCTGGTAGTTTATTAAATAATTTCTTTCCTAGTTCTTGGTCAAAAGCGTTTCCACTAATTGTACAATAATAAAAATAATCATTTTAAAATTTTTAATATGAAACCAGCTACTTATACTTAACTGCACTAATTTAATTAAAGCATTTCTTTGTAGTATTACTAATCCACTATTTGGATCTTCTCCTGTAATTAAAGTATGTATTTTATTAGTAAAATTGTATGGATTTGCTCCCATGGATACTAAGTGTTGAAATCCTATCGGAAAATCTTCTTTATATGCTTCCCATAGAGCTTTAGCTAATTCTCCTAAAAATGTCTCTAAGTATTTATACATAGTTTCAGCATCTGTATCATTATAAGTTTTTATATAGTCTGCTACTACTATTCCTTTCCAAAGGTCTATTACTGAATTCCATCTTTGTGGATCATGAGCTGCTATATTTAATATTTTTCCTTTATTACCTCCTTCTTGGAGAATAATAGGTTCTTCTATAGGCATTCTTTTCCCTGATGGTTTTATATTGTCTATAGGTTCTCCTGCTGTTCTAAAAACTCTTCTTCTAGGTACATTTCCCATGCTCGTGTCTACCGTGTATTGTTCTCCTGTTGTTCTTTGAAATGGACTAGAACTAAATGCACTAGATTCCATTAATTCTTTTTGGCTTATTATTGAGTCTAATTCTATTTCTTCATCACTATCTTGTATATCTTCTAATATTTTATCGAAAGCGTCTGATTTCTTTTGGTGTATATGTTCTACTCTATATCCCCAATTATCAGTTCTAGCTTCGCATAATTTAAAGTGACTTATAGTTTCTTCTATTGTTAGATCTCCTAACTTATATCCTTTACATCTAAAATTTATATTTTTATTTTCTCTGTGAAGTCTTTTTGCTTCTTCTATTGCTATGTCTACTTCAAATTCTTCATGTATTAATTCTATGTTCATAAGGATTGACTCAGTAGTTTCATTTTCATCTAGAGTACTTTCTTCTTCTATGTCTCTTTGTGATGTATAACTATAATTGGTAAATCTTATAGATGTCTCTTCTCTAGAATTAGTGTACATTAGGTGTGACTCTGGCTGTAGCATCTTCTCTCTACTAAAGTCTTCTAATTTCCATTCTAACCCTGCGTATTCTTCAGGATTTATTTTTATAGGTTTAATTAAATTTATTCCTCTATTTCCCATTAATTCTACGACATCTTCTACTTTAATTTTAAACTTAGTATTACTATTATTCGTCATTTTTCCTAAAAATCCTATGCATATTAATAAATTATTACCATTACACATTTCTTCGTATCCTTTAGTCTGTATTCCTATTTTTATATGTTTTCCAAATTCTGCTAAATTCATTATAAAGTCTGGACTAATATAAAAAATTCCTCCATTATTTGTCATATCTACCTCTGTTATTCCGATTATTGACTTCTTCATGTCTGACCATCTATCATCGTAAATTACTATTAAGACTTTAGTTCCTAAAATTTTTCTAGTTAATCCTTTTAATCCTATTACTATTAATCCCATATGCATTTGCGTCCTTCCAGTATTTTTTATTTGTCTTAAAGCTTCTGGATTTATTAGATTTATAGTAGTAACTTTAGTTCCTATGGCTGACAGCTGCTCTTCTCTATAATGTCTATATAATTGTGCTGTTCTTGAAAATTGTCCTGTGTACATATATATGTATATATGTACATATATATACATATATATGTATATATATGTATATATGTGTATATATGTGTATATATATGTATATATATGTCTCTGTATCTGATCACAATATGAATCTCAACACGTTTCCAGTTCAACAGTCAATAGGAATATAATCAGTAAACATTACCAATACCAATGAATACAAAACCCCAATTTAAATCACTAATACCATCAATGAATACAGGATTCCATATCAAAGTTTCATGATAGACTCACAGAAATCAACTCAACAACAACATGAATACACAACGAAGTCAAATACATTTAAGTACGAATCACCCTAGCATACGATATAACAAGATCCTATCGTGGCCAGCTCAATAATGGGACAACGCCCACACACTAACTAAATGTGCACCAAGAATATATACATACCACTTCCTTTCCCTCAAACATGCGAATACACACGTTTGTTCAAATTCTCATACATTAGCGATTAGCCCACAAAAGTAGCATTCGTACTAACCTAGATAATATCCAACTGAACTCCGTGTCCGAAGACCTAATCATGCTTTCTCCCGTAAACTCTATAATATATATGTGACTCACTAATAAAAGTATAACTCAAGTAAAACCTAACCTACCTCGATGCCGAGCAGTTGTCACGAACGTCCATGGAATCTTCACCCCTTCGTTTCCGAATAGGAAGCCATGACGAAGAGTCTAAGGATATCACGAATCAGAGAATAAGAGTTAAATTAATGCATATGCGGTATTCTAAGCTACAAAATTAACTCATCCTTAAAAGTCATATAATATAACCCTCCCCTTGGGTTCCCAATTCAAGAAGTCAAGTCTTAACCCGTTCTCTAAAGAATCATTATTCAGGGTTTAGTTTATCGTCTTAGAATGAGAATCTATATGATGTTTTCAAAAGTACAAGGATTCTGGTCAGAATACCCATCACACCTTCTTAGGGTGAAAACAATGATAAAGACTCCATTTTTATTAACCCCATGAGACAAGGTCTAGTAAAGTAAGAATTATCTTTAAGGAAGAGGGCATACAAGGGATTTGGAGGGTTACCTATTTCAAGTCTTCAAGTGTCTTCCTCTAAAAATATCCCATGTGACGGCCTGGAAGAAGGTTTTGTGGAAAAGAGAGGTCAAATCCCGATATAAGGTTTTTAATACTGGGTCTGGCTCGCGGTAGTGGTATCGTTGCGACGACATAGCTATCCACTGCGGCGGACTTACTCTACTTGGGACCCCACACATTTTAGCTCTTACCGACTCAGCTATAGTTAAGATCAAACGTAAAACTTCCCTGTGGACCAATCGTACAACAAATCAACCTAGTTTTTGGGCGCATGCTGTGGAAAGTATTATAATGACCAGACGGGTCGTTATAGGGAAATGGTTAATGTATGAGTACCTTTTGTTCGTTTCTGGTTTTAGATGATATCGGAATTACTAAGTGTTGTATTATTATTTCATTTATATAAATTGAGTTGTGTTTTGAAAAAACGGTTAACCTACTAGGTGGGATTGGGTAGGTGCCCACACAATCCACTATTTGGGTCGTGACAGTTAAGGTACATGTACCATTCCTTAGAAACATGTTGACATTTTAAAACTACAAAATTGGAACAGTTTTCGTGAACAGTTTTGAGACAAATTCGCAACTTCATTTGTTTCAACTTAAAGGATTCAAAAAACCAAGAAATTGATTTCAAAAGATAACAAGTGTTGTGAATGCTTCTCAAAAATAGCTTCAGGATTTTCAAACCTTTTGGGCCAAGCCCAACCTTATGTTAAACAAACAAAAAGGAAATACACTTGGACTTTAGTTTAAGGGTGTTACACTTTAGAAATTTCGTGTCGTTTGCATTTTGAGCAAAACTAACGCTAGCCTAAAGTGGACATGAAGCCCTTACAAGGTTAAGGATGGTATTTGATAACTTTAAGTGTGTACCTTAAGGTTATGGAGTCATATGAATCGGCGGGAGTAAGTTTGTTGAAGAAATTGGAATTTAAGTCAAGTTTTGGGGAGATTTTGTATAATTTGATTTATACATTGCTTGGCATCGCCTTGAGGGGGATATATAGGGCCCCTTATATGGTTAATTAAGTTTTATACAAGTGTCAAGAAGGTTCTGTAAGAATTGGAGGTCAAACGAATCGAAAAGAACGCATTTTTCGCGAAATTAGGAAATTTGGACAATATGCGGCCGCACACTCAGTATGCTGAGCCGCATATTGGCCACCAACTCGCCAAATTGTCTGGAATCACTGCCCAACATCCTCCCTAAGGAGATGATAGGAGATTCGGTCGCACACTCACTGTGCTGAGCCCCATCTCCACCGTAAACTTAAGCGGGAGGGCTTTTTTAAAACCTTTTTAAGTCCCAAAAGATCCCATTTCTCATATCCACCTCTCACACTCTTCTCTCAAAATTATAAGAAAGTTCTTGATAGTTCTTGAAGGTTCCACAACGTTCCAACACCTTCCACACCATTAAGAGAGAAGATCAAATATTAAAACCTCAAGATAAATCCATGGAAGATGATGGTTCTTGCTTCTCTTTAAGGTTGTGACGAACTTGGTCTTGAGAGAAGTTGAGTAAGGTGAAGTCATTCTATTATAAGGTATGTTCTTCATCTTATTTATATGATCTAGTTGATTTAAAAGTTTAGTAACTCTTGGAAAGGAAAAGAATTAAAGTGGAGAAGTCGCAAAGTGTTGAATGGAAGTTGATGACTATGAGGTGAGCTTGAAAGGAGATTTTGGATTAATTTAAGATTAAATGGAATATAATTCCTTGATTATGGTATTGTTGACGTAATTATTGATGTTTGGGAGTTTGGTGAAAGTTGATAAAATAGGGGAAGTGCTACCCAAATTCTGTTAGCTCGCTAATTACTCTAGTTTGAACTTAAGAGTGTTTTCAAGACTTAGCTTTAGTATGAATCCTCTTGAATGTAGATTTGCGGGCTTGGGAGGAGAACATTAAGTAATTAAGGAGACGTAAAGGTATATTAAGGATAACCTTTTTTTCTAAATGCATGATTCCCTTATTGTGAACCCATACATGATATCCATAATGCCCTATTTCCTAGAGTTGCTAGAAACTCATAACTCTTAAGGTTCCTATGGTATTGTTGAAAAACGTTCCCTATGATGATGACGATGATAATGATGATTCTATTTCTAGAGATACCAAAGCTTTAAGTTCTTGATGTTCTCACGATATCATTGGGCTTGTTCTATAATTATTGATTTCATTCATTGTTGTTGATCTCACTTTATGGTAGTTGTTCTTTCGAGGTGAGATATAGTGATGCTGATGATTCCTTAGTAGAAATCGGAGGTCTACCAACTTGACATCACTCTGATAGAATAGTAACATTTTATTTGGGCTCTCATGCATGCTTTATATTTATGTAGCTATTTTCTTACACAAGCCGGGCTATAGTCGCTCGAGTACGGCACGTAGATGTGCACACCACTACAGTGGGTACGTTATGATGTTACCCCGGATGCTGAATGATATGGTATATGGATCGGGCTGTACGTTCTGCAGCAATATATGTATGAAAAATGTTCTTTTTTTAAAAGTTAAGCATGCATGACATCCGCCTTAAGATGCATCCAAATGTACAGGTTGTCTCTCTTATCTCATGTTACTTTCCATATCTTTATCATGTTGTTATTCATGCCTTACATACTCAATACATTATTCATACTGACGTCCTTTTGCTTGTGGACGTTGCGTTCATGCCCGCAGGTAGGCTGGGAGACGGATTGGATCCTTAGGTGCTTCATTAGTGACTTCTCAGGAGAGCTCCACTTGCTTCAGAGCTGCAGTCTAGAGGTACTATTCTTTGGTGTACATATTTGGGCACAGCGGGCTCCTATCCTGTCTTTATGATGTTATGCACTCCTTAAAGAGACTCGTAAACATATGTATATAGTTAGATGCACCATAACCTTACCCTTTCATAATTTTGTACATCATTGTTGGCAGGCCTTGTCAGCTTGTATTTATATATATATATATATATATATATATATATATATGGGCATAGTTGATGATGACCATATAGATGAGCTATTATTTTGTGGATTCATGCCCTTATAGATTATAATATTCATAAGTTATCTTTCATGTCCACCTAGAATGGTAATGAGAATCATGTCAAGAGGTGTTCGATAGGTTAGCTCCGGGTGCCCGTCATGGCCCTCCGGTTGGGTCGTGAGAAAGGGAGGGTTTAAAATGGAGTATGGTTGACCTTCAAAATGATTAAAATGGATCCATAACTTGTAGTTTGAAAAGAAATGTTTCTATACTTGTATACCTCCAGGGAATTTTTATAAAGGAATATACTCAAAGTTTTCAATAAAATTTAGGGCATAATACATAAATAGGCCCTTAAACTTGCCTCAGCTAGCAAGTATGCCCTCCAACTTTGGGTGTGCATAAGTAGGCACCTCAACTTGTATGAAATTGAACATGTAAACACAAATGCTGACATGGCACTGACGTGTCACATAAATTTTGAAGGGCCATGTCAGTGCCAAGTCAATGCCATGTCAACATTTGTGTTTACATGTTCAACTTTATACAAGTTGAGGTGCCTACTTATGCACACCCAAAGTTGGAGGGCATACTTATTAGCTGAGGCCAAGTTTAAGGGCCTGTTTATGTATTATGCCTAAAATGAATTGTAAAATTATTTTCTCATATGTAATACTTTTTCCTTTCGCTAAATATTACTTCCTTTATTTTCACTTTTAATAATTTGCATTTTTTTAAAAATCGTTTCTAAATTAGCTTATTTAATTCATTTCTTATTCTCTCTTCTATCCTTTTCAATAAATTAATTAACCTTGCGTCTTTTATCAGTTAGCTAATGTAGCTAAGAAATAATAAATTTCATGCCTTTATTACGTGAATCCCACATAGTATTAAATCCGGCAGGGACCCACAGTTGTGGACTTCAAAAGGTGTTAACACCTTCCTTTCGAGGTAATTTAAACCCTTACCCGATCTTTGGTTACCAGACTTGTTTTAAACAGAGTCATTTGTATTAGCAGAAGTAAATGGTGCCCTAACGTGCCTTAATTTGTTAGGTGGTAACTCTTCTCTTTTCAAATCCACTAAAAGAGTTGTCACGAGTTGAGGCCCGTCTTTCACGAGGAAAATGGGGAGCGACAATGAGAATAGTCACTCCGGACCCTGACCTCTGCCCACCAGAAACTTCAAGCCGGGGCCCTCAGAGCGAAAACTGACTTATACATTGCACGATGATAGCTGGCTTGCTAGGAGGCCTCCACGGCGCGGCTCTAGGCCTGATGTGAGAAACTACAGCGCCTCCGTATTGTTGACGAGCACAAAGCAGGCCTGCTCCATGAACTTGCCGTTCTGGAGTCTCGATAAGATGCCTTCAAAGATGCTTTGAAAAACAAGTTGAACCTCTCCTCGGCCTTATTGGAAGCTGACATCAACCTTAATGTTTCAGAATCTATGATGGAGGACCTTCAATCCACCGAAGGAAGCAACTCTGACAGCGAGGGTCGCATGAACCCACCTGAACCGGAGATGCTCCTTCAACCTCCTTATTTAAGCCATTACCTTTAAGCTGCTTAGGCCTGCGTGCTTCTCTTTCCTTTTTATCTGAACAACTATTTTCAATATTTTGTTAAGCCCGGATGGACTATGGAACCGAATGTGTCAGTTCCTTTCGTAGGCTAGTAAGATTTGCCTTTGGGCCAGTTTCGAGCTCGAATTATTATAATGAAATATGGACCATTTTGTTGCTTCCATTGTTTTCCGTTCATCACATACAATTGCTTTTGTACGCTTCGCCTTCATAACAAAGATGCCTCATACTTTATCCTTAAGGAAAAAAGGATAGCTGATAATTTAAGGCAATATTACCTTTTATGTAATTTCGGACTTGAGGGGAACTTCCCCTAAGCTCTAGGTCCTTCCTCAAAAGTCTTTTAGAATTATCAATTTACGAAGAGGAAATAAAACTAACTTTTAAATTTTGGTAAATCGGTTTCATCGGTTACCAGCCCTTTGGCCCGATTCCCGAAGTAACAATCATCCGTCAATCTTTTGCATTTGGATATGTATACTGAAACCTTCATGACCTCTTTTTTGTAAAATCCGATGTATACTCTTGCACCGGCTAACTTTACTATTAGATGCCTAAGCAATCGTTTTCAATCTTTTTCAAATTAAGGTTTTCTTTCTTTTGTATGAGAGAGGACTGTAACACCTCGTACTTTTAACGTAAGCTTTAACCATGATCCTAGACTTGGAAAAATCAGATAAAGAATGTGGGAATTGAAATTTTCCTGTTCAGTTGTAAGATAGTGGTTTACGCCCATGAACAGTGGACATATTTCCATTTACGGGCCGTAAACCAAGTCGTAAATTGGTACCAAGAATTTCTGAGTATTCTGGAATTTGGCAGTTGAATGTCATATGGGTAAATACGGACCGTATTTCAAATCGTAAACTGAAACCAAGAATTTCTGAACATTCTGGAATTTGGCATTATGATGTCACATGGTTAAATACGGACCATATTTCAGTTTACAGCTCGTATTTCAAAACTTATTTAGAATTTGGGAAAACTTCCTTGCTTAAAGTTGTAGAGATTTGAAATACCTTTCCAACGGTATATTATGGGCGTCAAACAGACATCTTTGCAAAGAGTTATGTCCATTTTACTGAAGAGACGCAGTGCAGTCCATATTGCAAAATACGACCCGTATTGCAGTTTACGACCCGTAAACTGAAAATACGGCCAGCACAGTGCTGGACGTTAACTACACTTTCCCAGGACAGTATATATTCGTCCAAACCAGTTCAAATCATTATTTTTCATTCCTTCAAGCCCTAGAACGACTTCCTACCCTCTTCCATAATCAAGAACACCAAGGTAAGCCTACTCTAATTATTCCAACTCAATTCTAACACCTATCCTTGTAATCTAAACAAGCAATTATCATTCTAAAACTAGGGTTTTCAAGAAAACCCATCTCAAGGTTCAAGAATTCAAGATTTTGGAAATCTTCTTCAAAGCTCAAGTCTTTAATTCAAGTTTTGGAGCAATTAAGTTATGTAGAACTTCCATCCACATGTGGGAATCTCTACATTCTTCCCCATGCTCCGTTTCTTGATATCCATGAAGTTCAAACCCTAGGGCATTAAACCCAACATATTGGTAGCCCGTATTTATGTATTTATGTACATGAATTTTGTATCTATATTCGTTATTGTATTCGTAATCTTCCATTACGGTTATTAGGAACCCTAGCTTAATCCATAAATCATGAATTCTTCCTCATGTATTCTCATTATGTTTATATGAAACTTTATGATTTTATGTAGCAAGTTAAAAGCATGTTTTCAAGTCAATTATATATATATATATATATATATATATATATATATATATATATATATATAATTATGAACTATTGTATTATTCATGAATCAAGAACATGTTTGCAAGACTATGACAAGTTATCTCATGAAACCATATTACAAGATATTTCATGAAACCATGTTTACAAGTTATTTCGTGAAATCATGATTACAAGTTATTTCACGAAAATCATGGGCTTCTTAGCCAACTATATTATGTTCATGTTTTTGGGAATTGCTTAGTTAACCGAGAAGGCTCAGATAGCCTGAAACTACGTAGCCACCGTAGGATAAGGGTTGTCAGCAAGGAGGCAACACCTTCATTATGCAGTTTGGATCCTTACATGCTTATTATTACTTAAATCTCATATCCCTGGCAAGGTTGTGAGTGTTCTGCTGGTAGGACACAAGTACCAGACCATGTTGTCGGTTATACTATAGCATTCCCCACGTTACAAGTAGTTTTACATACAAGTATTTCTATTGATTACTGTTTTAAGACTTCACTCACGTTTCATGTTCATGTTCAAGTTACATTCAGTTTCAGTTCATATCATATATCTATGTTGTGCCATGTTCTTCATTTTAGCAGGTTTTACATGCTAGTACTATTCACTATGTACTAACGTCCCTTTTGCCCAGGGCCTGCACTTCACGATGCAGATACCAGTTTTCAGGAGCATACATTTGCGCAGTAGGATCACTTCAGATATCAGCTTATTGGTGAGCCCCACTTTTCTCGGGGTTCAACATGGAGTCTGCATTAGTATTCAGTTTATGATAGTCCAGGGCTATGTCCTGGTAGTTAGTATTCAGACATGTTTTAGAGGTTTCATAGACATATGTTAGTTCACAGAGTCAGTTATGCTTTTGTGTTTGCAAACTATTGTGTTTCCATGATATTTCATGCTATGAGATAATTTCAAGACTTTATTCCGCAAATTACATTTTCATGATTTATTTAAATTGCATCATATAGATCATATTGTTTTGATGCCCATGTTGACAAGCAAGCCATGAGGTTCGTTCGGACACATGCAAGCAAGGCCCGAGTGCCGTGTTACGCCCAGGCCATGGTTCGGGGCGTGACAAAGCTTGGTATCAGAGCCTAGGTTCAAGTGTCTTTAGGGAGTCTATGAAACCGTGTCCAGTGGGGTCACTTTTATATGTGTGAGGGCCCCACACATATAAACAGTTGACCACCAAGACATTCAGGATTGTCTCAATTATTTCATATTCTAGATCTTGCAGTTAGAGCAGTACTTTTAGGATATCTTTCTAATTCGTGCGTGTACGTATTTTCAGAAAATGCCTGCGAAAAGGAAGTACACCAAAAAGGCTACAGCCACCAGCCAAAGGGCTACTGCGGAAGCAACTCGCGAAGAAACCGTTCTGACCCAGACAGCAGCCCCAACCACTCGTACAGTTACACCTCCTAGTGATTCAGATGGGGATGTTAGGAATGCTATTAATATGCTCACACAACTGGTAGCACTCAGGCCCAACGTCAGGAATCGGGGTCAAGCTCAAGAGGTAATGGAGAGTCTTCTAAGACTAAGGACTTTCTCAGGATGAATCCCCCAGTCTTTACGGTGACAAAGAAAGATGAAGACCCTCAGGACTACATCGATGCTCTTCAGAAAATCTTCAGGATTATGACAGTTACGGAGACCGAAGCAGCTACTTTTGGAGCTCATCAGCTGCAGAGCATTGCTAACACCTGGTATAAATCTTGGGAATTATCCCGAGGTGAGGATGCACCTGATGCTACATGGGATGAATTCACAAGTGCCTTCCTAGACCACTTCATGCCAATAGAAGTTAGAGAAGCTAAGGCTGAGCAATTCCTGAAGCTTAAACAGAATGGTAGGTCAGTTCAGGACTACTACGTAGAATTTATCAGTCTGGCTAAGCATGCTTCATATATGGTACCGGATATGAGGGCAAGAGTGAGGAGGTTTGTTGGAGGTCTTGATCCCTATTTGTACGATGGGGCCAATATTGCCGCACAGAATGGGGGAATGACTATCTCCAAGATGGTTGCTTTCGTACAGGGAAATGAGACAAGGCTAAAGGAGGAGGAAGCCTTGCAGAAAGAGAAAGACAAGGAGTTCAACAAAAGGGCCAAGTCTACCGGACAGTTCAGCGGTAATGAAAACAGGAAGTTCTTTAAGAATAGGTCAGCCGGACCTACTCCGTCCACGGCAAGTGCTCCAGTTTCCAAGTTCAAGAAAGATAGCCGTCAACAGAATTTCAGGTGGTCAGGCTCCCAGTCTCAGGCCAGTGTGACTCAGAGTAACTTCACCAATCCGATTTGTGCTAAGTGTGGGAACAGGCATCCTGGGGAGTGCCGCTCTGGATCAAATATTTGCTATGGGTGTGGCCAGTCGGGCCATGTTCAGCGAAATTGCCCTTCAGTCAGACAAGGCACATGAGGTAATCGGACTCAGTTAGTAAATTCATCAGTTCCTCATAACAACCAGACTTAGGCACGACGTGTACCAGCTAGATCTGGCAACACAAGCGGTGGCCCAAACCGTTTGTATGCTTTGACCGGGCACCAGGATATCGATAACCGTACTGATATTGTCACAGGTATACTCACAGTTTTCAGTTTCGATGTTTATGCTCTCATGGACCCTAGATCCACCCTATCCTATGTCACCCCTTATGTTGCTAGGAAATTTGGTATTAAACCTGAAAAGCTAAAATAACCTTTTGAAGTGTCAACTCCAGTTGGTGAGTCAGTCATAGCCCGACGTGTCTATAAGGGCTGTCCAATCAGAGTCTATCACCATGTTGTTCCAACTGACCTATGTGAGTTAGAAATGGTAGATTTTGATGTAATCATGGGCTGGTTATATTCATGTTATGCGTCAGTTGACTGTAGAACCAAAACTGTGAATTTCAAGTTTCCTAATGAGCCAATCTTAGAGTGGAAGGGTGATTCTGTGAGTCCTAAGGGTAGGTTTATTTCTTACCTCAAGGCAAGAAAGATGGTGTCTAAGGGTTATATCTATCATCTCGTTCGGGTTAAGGATTCATCTTCCCAGACCCCAACTCTTCAGTCAGTCTCTGTTGTTAATGAGTTCGCAGAAGTCTTTCCCGAGGATCTTCCTGGAATCCCTCCTGATAGGGAAATTGATTTCGCAATTGACCTACTCCCAGGTACGAAACCTCTATCTATTCCACCTTATAGGATGGCTCCAGCGGAATTACGTGAGCTTAAGGCTCAACTCAAAGATCTTTTAGACAAGGGTTTTATCCGACCCAGTGTCTCTCCATGGGGTGCCCCAGTCCTTTTCGTTCGCAATAAGGATGGTTCTTTGCGCATGTGCATTGACTATCGACAGCTCAATAAAGTCACAGTCAAGAACAAATACCCTCTTCCACGAATAGATGACTTATTTGATCAGCTTCAGGGTGCCCAATGTTACTCCAAAATAGATCTCCGATCAGGTTACTATCAGCTTAAGGTTAGGGGACAAGATATTCCTAAAACAACCTTTAGAACCAGATATGGTCATTTCGAATTCTGTGTCATGTCCTTCGGTTTGACCAATGCCCCAGCAGCATTTATGGACCTCATGAACAGAGTCTTCAAGCCATACCTCGACCTCTTTGTCATTGTCTTCATAGATGATATCCTCATTTACTCCCGTAGTGAGGTCGAGCACGTCGAACACCTTCGTATAGTTCTTCAGATTCTTAAGGAACGCAAGTTGTATGCAAAATTCTCTAACTGTGAATTTTGGCTCAAATCAGTAGCCTTCTTAGGTCATGTGATTTCTGGTGAGGGTGTTCAGGTTGACTCTCATAAGATTGAGGCCGTTAAGAATTGGCCCAGACCCGCATCAGTTTCAGATATCCGCAGTTTCTTGGGTCTAGCAGGCTATTACTGACGTTTCGTAGAGGGGTTTTCATCTATTTCAGCACCATTGACCAAGCTGATGAAGAAGGAAGTTAAGTTCCAATGGTCAGCTGCTTGTGAGCGAAGCTTTGAAGAGCTGAAGAAGAGATTGAATTCTGCTCTAGTTTTGACGCTGCCAGAGGGAACTGAAGGGTTCGTGGTTTATTGTGATGCTTTGGGAGTTTGTCTCGGATGTGTCTTAATGCAGCATGGTAAGGTTGTAGCCTATGCATCTCGTCAGCTCAAGGTTCACGAAAAGAATTATCCGACTCATGACCTAGAGTTGGCAGCTGTAGTTTTTGCACTTAAGATATGGAGTCATTATTTGTATGGAGTGCATGTTGATATTTTCACAGATCATAAAATCCTGCAGTATATCTTCAAGCAAAGGGAGCTGAATCTTAGGCAAAGGAGATGGCTCGAATTGCTTAAGGATTATGATGTGGATATTCTCTATCATCTGGGGAAAGCGAATGTGGTAGCCGATGCTCTTAGTCGGCGCTCCATGGGGAGTTTAGCCCACGTTGATGCAGATAAGAGAATTATGACCAAGGAAGTTCACCGTTTGGCTAGTCTTGGAGTTCGACTTTTAGACTCCGAGGATGGCGGCGTAGTTGTTCAGAATAGAGCCCTTTCCTCCTTAGTTGTTGAAGCCAAAGAGAAACAGTTTAGTGACCCCTACTTGTTGCAGATGAGAGAGGGGATTCACAAGCATAAGACGACGACTTTTGAACAAGGGGGAGATGATGGTACCTTGAGGTACCAAGGCAGATTATGTGTTCCAGATGTAGATGGGCTCAGAGAGCGAATCATGTCAGAAGCTCACAACTCCAGGTATTCCATTCACCCAGGTTCCACTAAGATGTACCATGATCTTAAGGAGATTTACTGGTGGAACGATATGAAGAAGGATGTGGTGGATTTTGTAGCTAAGTGTCCGAATTGTCAGCAAGTGAAAGTCGAACACCAGAGACCTGGTGGCTTGGCTCAGAATATTGATATTCCTGTTTGGAAATGGGAAATGATCAATATGGACTTTGTATCAGGTCTACCTCGTTTAGCTAGGAGACATGACTCTATTTGGGTGATCGTTGACAGGCTTACTAAGTCGGCACACTTTTTTCCAGTCAAGACCACAGATTCAGCAGAAGATTATGCCAAGCTGTATGTTAATGAGATTGTCAGATTGCATGGGACACCAGTGTCCATTATTTCAGATCGTGGTGCTCAGTTTATAGCGAACTTCTGGAAATATTTTCAGAAAGGATTGGGTACCAAGGTGAACCTTAGCACAGCTTTTCATCCGCAGACAGATGGCCAGGCAGAGCGTACTATTCAGATTCTGGAGGACATGCTGAGAGCATGTGTCTTGGATTTCAAAGGTAATTGGGATGATCACTTGCCTCTTATCGAGTTTTCCTATAATAACAGTTATCATGCTAGCATTGGGATGACACCGTTTGAAGCTCTGTATGGACGAAGGTGTAGATCACCAATTGGTTGGTTCGAAGTTGGTGAAGCAGAGTTGTTAGGACCAGATTTGGTTTATCAGGCTATGGAGAAAGTCAAGTTAATACAGGAGCGTTTAAAAATGGCTCAGAGTCGCCAGAAGTCTTATACAGATGTGAGGCGAAGGGACTTAGAATTTTCAGTTGATGATTGGGTGTTCCTTAAAGTCTCACCCATGAAGGGTGTTATGAGGTTTGGCAAGAAAAGGAAGCTCAGTCCCAGATATATTGGACCTTACAGAATTCTACGAAAGGTCGGTCTAGTAGCTTATGAACTTGAGTTGCAACAAGATTTGGCTGCCGTACATCCCGTGTTTCATGTGTCCATGTTGA
Source organism: Lycium barbarum (assembly GCF_019175385.1). Classification (NCBI taxonomy): domain Eukaryota; kingdom Viridiplantae; phylum Streptophyta; class Magnoliopsida; order Solanales; family Solanaceae; genus Lycium; species Lycium barbarum. The sequence continues at coordinate 7,705,491 of NC_083348.1, read as the reverse complement.
GGAAGTGTGTAGGAGACCCGTCGTTGGTTGTTCCTGCTGATACTATAACAGTTAAGGATGGGTTGACTTATGAGGAGATCCCCGTAGCCATTCTTGACCATCAGGTTCGCAGGTTGAGAACTAAGGAAGTAGCCTCAGTGAAAGTCTTGTGGAGGAGCCAGAAGGTTGAGGAAGCTACATGGGAAGCCGAGGAGGATATGAAATCCAAGTACCCATTTTTTGTTTGAACAACATGCAGAGAACCTTCAAGGTAACTTTCCGTAGCCCATGTCATGTTATAACTCATGTTCATCTAGCACCCATGTTTCTTGTCTCATGCCAGAAGTATCTGTGTTTTCAAGTAATCACATCATTTCATGTCTCATGTTTCATGTCATGTTTTCTTTACGTTTATGTATTCAAGCCATGCTCAGCCATATTCTTAACCATGACGCATCATTCGAGGACGAATGATCCTAAGGGGGGGGGGGGATATTGTAAAACCTCGTACTTTTAACGTAAGCTTTAACCATGATCCTAGACTTGGAAAAATCAGATAAAGAATGTGGGAATTGAAATTTTCCTGTTCAGTTGTGAGATAGTGGTTTACGCCCATGAACAGTGGACGTATTTCAATTTACGGGCCGTAAACCAAGTCGTAAACTGGTACCAAGGATTTCTGAGCATTCTGGAATTTGGCAGTTGAATGTCATATGGTTAAATACGGACCGTATTTCACTATACGGCCCTTATTTCAAATCGTAACTGAAACCAAGAATTTCCGAACATTCTGGAATTTGGCATTATGATGTCACATGGTTAAATACGGACCATATTTCAGTTTACAGCTCGTATTTCAAAACTTATTTAGAATTTGGGAAAACTTCCTTGCTTAAAGTTGTAGAGATTTGAAATACCTTTCCAACGGTATATTATGGGCGTCAAACGGACATCTTTGCAAAGAGTTATGTCCATTTTACTGAAGAGACGCAGTGCAGTCCATATTGCAAAATACGACCCGTATTGCAGTTTACGACCCGTAAACTGAAAATACGGCCAGCACAGTGCTGGACGTAAACTACACTTTCCCAGGACAGTATATATTCGTCCAAACCAGTTCAAATCATTATTTTTCAGTCCTTCAAGCCCTAGAACGACTTCCTACCCTCTCCCATCATCAAGAACACCAAGGTAAGCCTACTCTAATTATTCCAACTCAATTCTAACACCTATCCTTGTAATCTAAACAAGAAATTGTCATTCTAAAACTAGGGTTTTCAAGAAAACCCTTCTCAAGGTTCAAGAATTCAAGATTTTGGAAATATTCTTCAAAGCTCAAGTCTTTAATTCAAGTTTTGGAGCAATTAAGGTATGTAGAACTTCCATCCACATGTGGGAATCTCTACGTTCTTCCCCATGCTCCGTTTCTTGATATCCATGAACTTCAAACCCTAGGGCATTAAACCCAACATATTGGTAGCCCGTATTTATGTATTTATGTACATGAATTTTGTATCTATATTCGTTATTGTATTCCTAATCTTCCATTACGGTTATTAGGAACCCTAGCTTAATCCATGAATCATGAATTCTTCCTCATGTATTCTCATTATGTTTATATGAAACTTTATGATTTTATGTAGCAAGTTAAAAGCATGTTTTCAAGTCAATTATATATATATATATATATATATATATATATATATATATATATATATATATATATATATATATATATATATATATATATATATAAAATTATGAACTATTGTATTATTCATGAATCAAGAACATGTTTGCAAGACTATGACAAGTTATCTCATGAAACCATATTACAAGATATTTCATGAAACCATGTTTACAAGTTATTTCGTGAAATCATGATTACAAGTTATTTCACGAAAATCATGGGCTTCTTAGCCAACTATATTATGTTCATGTTTTTGGGAATTGCTTAGTTAACCGAGAAGGCTCAGATAGCCTGAAACTACGTAGCCACCGTAGGATAAGGGTTGTCAGCAAGGAGGCAACACCTTCATTATGCAGTTTGGATCCTTACATGCTTATTATTACTTAAATCTCATATCCCTGGCAAGGTTGTGAGTGTTCTGCTGGTAGGACACAAGTACCAGACCATGTTGTCGGTTATACTATAGCATTCCCCACGTTACAAGTAGTTTTACATACAAGTATTTCTATTGATTACTGTTTTAAGACTTCACTCACGTTTCATGTTCATGTTCAAGTTACATTCAGTTTCAGTTCATATCATATATCTATGTTGTGCCATGTTCTTCATTTCAGCAGGTTTTACATGCTAGTACTATTCACTATGTACTAACGTCCCTTTTGCCCGGCGCCTGCACTTCACGGTGCAGATACCAGTTTTCAGGAGCATACATTTGCGCAGTAGGATCACTTCAGATATCAGCTTATTGGTGAGCCCCACTTTTCTCGGGGTTCAACATGAAGTCTGCATTAGTATTCAGTTTATGATAGTCCAGGGCCATGTCCTGGTAGTTAGTATTCAGACTTGTTTTAGAGGTTTGATAGACATATGTTAGTTCACAGAGTCAGTTATGCTTTTATGTTTGCAAACTATTGTGTTTCCATGATATTTCATGCTATGAGATAATTTCAAGACTTTATTCCGCAAATTACATTTTCATGATTTATTTAAATTGCATCATATAGATCATATTGTTTTGATTCCCATGTTGACAAGCAAACCATGAGGTTCGCTCGGACACATGCAAGCAAGGCCCGAGTGCCGTGTTACGCCCAGGCCATGGTTCGGGGCGTGACAAGGACCCTTATTTTTACGGTGCTTTAGAAGAGTCTCCTGTTCATTATGGCACAAGTTTGGCATGTTTTAAGAAACACCCATAAGATTTAATAAACTTTGCTTTTTGTGCAAGATTTTATGTATAAATAGGAAATTCGATTGATTCCTTTGCATTACAAATGTGAGAAAAAATGTGAACTGATCCGGCTGCCATATAGTGTGGTCAGTTCGGTTGCACATGAAAAATGCTCAGTCAACCGGGCAGTCCCCGGTATATGTATGCCTTTGTCCTGGAGCTTTACCAGACCACTCCTATGTCAATAGTTGATCTGATACGATACTGGTGATCCGAAGTACCTTAGATTTCTTTGCAAGAGAATGAATACTAAGCCTTCTCATGTACCAATCCATTTTCATGCAAACAAATTTGAAACTTCTTTCTCAAAACACCGAAAACCAGAACATTCTCCTTGCTTCTTTCTTCCGATTCTTCCATTTCCAGGGATATAGCCCTTAGTGTTTAAGTGTTAAGTATGAAGACCCAAGCACTGAATACAGTGACACCGGTTGTGACTTAACATAATACGCTTTACAGTGTTGCCTTATTAAAAATCTTGCCTGAAAAATCCAATTGGGACAAAAATAGGTCGAAGAGAAAGAGTGCAGCCTGTATTTTCAGAATAACATGCTATATCTCCCATGGATAGGGATAGTACTTCTTCAAGTAGCTGACATTCCAATTGTTGGGAAGCTTCTTTCCGTCTTGATCTTTCAACTGATATAATCCTTTGCTGGCAATCCCAACAACCCTGAATGGTCCTTCCCAGTTAGAACCTAATTTGCTTGCATTGTGCACCACCTTCTGAAGAACCTAGTCCCCCAATTTGTAATGCCGGAGATCGTTCAGCACGCTGCTTTTTCCCCACCATCCGAAATAGGAAAGGTCCCGATGCTCCTCGAGTAAATCCAATTGAAATAGCATCACACTAGAATTGACATGTTCATTAGCCCGGAAGTATCGTAAACTCGGAGTTCCCACCTCGACTGGGATCACCGCCTCAGCCCCATATACGAGGGAAAAAGGTATTTCCCCTGTGCTCGATTTTGCTGTAAGGCAATATGCCCAAAGCACCTCAGGTAATTTCATAGGCCATGACCCTTTAGCATCTTCTAGCTTGTTCTTCAAATTTTGAATTATAGTCTTATTGGCCGATTCCATCTGTTTGTTAGCGCGATGGTAAGGAAGGGATGTGATTCTTTTAATGTTCAAATCCTCTAGAAACTTGGTGATCTTGGACCCAATAAATTTGCCATTATCACAAGCTATTTCCTTTGGGATCCCGAATCGCCAAATGATATGCTGCCAAATGAAGTCTATCACCTCCTTCTCTCGAACCTTCCGATAGGCACTTGCTTCAAACCACTTAGAGAATTAATCAGTCATAACTAATACAAATTTTACCTGTCCAGGGCCAGAAGGCAGAGACCCGATTATGCTTATGAATGGCCATGGAGACACAACCGGATGTAGCTCTTCTCCGGTTGATGTAGCATTTTAGCATAGCGCTGGCACGTGTCGCACCTTCTTACAAATGCTTTTGTATCTTCTTCAATCCGTGGCCAATAATACCCAGCTCTTATCAGCTTCTTCATTAAAGAATCAGCCCCGGAATGATTGCCACAAATTCCTTCATGCACTTCCCTCGTCACCTAGTCAGCCTCCTGGGGACCCACACAGCATGCCAATGAGCCGTAGTAACACTTCTTATGAAACATTCCATTCACGATGCAATATCGGGCTGCCTTTTCCCATAATGCTCTAGACGCTTTTGGGTCCTCAGGAAATTTTCTGTGCTTGAGGTAGTCCATGAACTCATTCCTCCAATCCCAAACTAAACTTGTGGAATTTACTTCATCATAACCGCTGTGATCTAAGGCTGAGTGAAGCAACTGCAATATTGACCCGAAACTTGATCCTTCTATTTCCGTTGATGAACCCAGATTGGCCAAAGCATTAGCTTCCACATTTTTCTCCCGGGGTATGTGCACCAATGTCCATTACTGGAATTGGGAGCTTAACTTCAATACCTTCTCGAGGTACCTCAGCATACGCTCCTCTTTTGCCTTAAATACCCCATGAACTTGACTTACTACCAGCAAGAAGTCACATTTTATCTCCACTAAGTCTGAGCCCAGTCCCGGGCAAATTCAAGACCTGCAATCACAAACTCATACTCGACTTCATTGTTAGTGTAAGATACACTAGGTATTGCTAGCCTCAAATTTCACCTATGGGAGTATGCAAAACAATTCGTAGACCGGTTCCCTTAACGTTAGATGCCCTATCACTGTGGAGCATCCAAACTCAAGGGGTAGTCCCTGAGACTAGGGCGGCTGTAACACTTCGTAAATCCGGATTAGATGTGAATGTGTTAAATGAGTATTAATATGACATTTTAGGCATATTAAGTACTATCAAGATGAGTTTGGATGGAAATAGTTGATTTAAGATCAAGACCAAGTAGTGAAGTTCATAAGAGTTCTTAAACTCGTCTAAGTTTCGATAGGTCTGACTTCTAGGGCAGTTTCTTCAAAATACACTGAGAATTTGGGAAAATTTTCTTAATAAAAGTTGTAGCTATTTGAAATACCTTTCCAACTATATAAGGTGAAGCTCAAAAAGAGTTGTAAGCAAAAAGTTATGCCCATTTTACTGAATATTGTCTGGGACGCCGGCTGGAATGTGGCCGCAACCCAAAATGCGACGCCGCAAACTCAGAATGTGATGCCGCATTCACTTCGCATTTTAGAATTTTTTTAAATGTTTCTGGTGCGAACTTTAACCCAGAATGTGGCCCGTATGCGACCACATACTCATCGTAGCATCCCCAACCGGGAAAAATTTGTATAAGAACGGGATGTTTTTGGGACTTTCAAACTCACTTCTTTTTGGACGACTTTTTGAGGAGAAAACAACCTAGGGCTTCTCTAAACCTTACAAGGTGAGTTTGTAACCATCCTATAATTAAACTATATCAAAGTAACAAGAATTAACACTAGTTCATCTTCCAAAAACCCTAGATTTTTAAAACCCAAGAAAGAGAAGAAAAACGGACGTTTGAGATTCCTTAAAAAAGGTATGATTTTTGATTTTTTTGATATTATTGAAAGGGTTTAGACTAGTGTAGGTTATCCTATGGGATTAGAATCCATGAATGATTCATGGAGTGTTCAAGAACACGTTTTAGACATGAAAACCCTAGTTTTGGATAAAGGGGGTAGATGGGTGGAATTAGATTAAAGTTCTAATATTTCTTATATAAGTCAATGGTAGAGTGATTGTTGAACTTTGAAAAATGTATTTGATAGAATATAGCGGGAATTGAGATATATATCTTTTTTCGAACATACTTTTTTTCAAACGTTTAAGGTGTTGTTTGGCAAGGTTTGCGTGCGTGAGGGACAAGCCTGCATTAAAACTTTATGTTTATTATATTATATATATATGTATACATGGTTTCTCCATTATTGAGGGATGATTGGAATTGAAATATAAAGCTTTAATCTTTGAACATGGACTACCCCATACGAGATGCTTAAACTTGATTTAGGAAAGCTTGGATATTTCATGTGGTTTGCCCTATGAATGAGTTTCACTTAACTGAAATTGAATAATGATTTGAATTGGATTTCTAAATCAGTTAGTGATATTGTTATACCCCTATTAACAGGATGATGAACATGATCCATAACGAACAATTCGGCTATCATGATATGATTTGAGATTCGGCTTCTATGCCATGGTTTGTAATTCAACCATTATGCCATGATTCTATTATTTGTGTTTCGCCTAGCTACTCAGGAGGAAGAGTGGACATCGAGTGTTCGTAACCCCGGTGTGGTTTTGCCTATCTATTCGGGAGGAAGGGTAGCCATTATGGGATATAACCTTGATGTGGTGCTTTTATGTAGTTTAGGGAACCTTAAATGGTTATCCCTTCATTTGATTGATTTGGTCTTGTATTGGTATGTGATTTACTTTGGGTTGCCTGTGAGTGGCTTGTTGATATTCTTGAGTTCAGGAGTTAAAACAATTAAATGGGATAAATGGTATAATGATTTCAAAGTTGATTTGCTTCGTCTTAAATGATTTCCATTGATGGTTATTAAGTTTGTGATTTATCCTATCTCTAAATTTCAAATTGCTTTAATTGACACGGTATTATCGATCCTTATTATATTATTTTGTTATAATAACTATTGTCCTGGAGACACTCACCGAGTACCCAGCACTCAGGCATACCATTGTTGTTTTTTGATAGTGTGTCAGGTAACGTAGAAGAGCAGGTTGCTGATACGCCTACGACTTAGGAGGACTTGCTTCTTTTGAGACTATTCGATGAGCCCACATGATTGTTCGTGGGGTACCATCCTATCTTTATTTTATTAATTCGATTTTCCGGGCTGCAACCCGATAAGTTAGACATTTACTTATTATCTTAGAAGCTCCACATATAGTTGTCAGATTGTGGGTAGTGTGTTGGAGTCTCGTATGACTCGTTGAGGCATTTTGCTATTTTATAACTAAGTAATTGATTAGACTTCCGCTGAATTATCTTTAAGTATGATTATGCTTTCATCCAATTATAAATGACTTGTTTATATTTATTAAGATAGTTGTTTAACAGAAAATCTTAGATGTTCGTTGATTAAAATAAGGTGCTTTCGGTGTTGTTCATAGCATCGAATGCTTGTTATGTCCAGGGTCGGGTTTAGGGCGTGACAGCTGCTTCCTTTTCTGCTTGCGGAGCCACCCCCAGACTTAAATCAGTAAGGAATCGGCTAGGACCTGTGACTTAATCGCAGTTTGGGGTTTATATTCTATATCAAGTTCACTTATTTCCACCATCCATTTAGCCAAATGTCCTGATTTTTGGGGTTGTGAAGTACGTTCCGTAATGGAAACATAGTCACTATGGCAATGGGATGACATTGGAAGTACGAGCTTTGGTGATGCCATCACTAAGGCAAAGGCCAAACTTTTCAAAAGCGGGTACCGTATTTCGGTCCCAGACATGATTCTACTTACATAGTAAACTGAAAACTGCATACTTTTTCTTCTCACACTAAAACTTTACTTACCGCTACCTTAGAAACAACAAGATACAATAGAAGTTATTCTTCACCTTTTGGCTTTGACATGAGCAGAGGACTGGACAAGTATGCTTTTAAGCCGCGCAATGCCTGTTGACACTCCTATGTCCACTCAAAGTTTTTTTTCCTTGAGTAATGAGAAAACTTATTTCATTTCTCGGATAACTGGGATATAAACCAGTTGAGAGCTTCTATCCGACCGGTCAACCGCTGCATCTCCATCACGTTATCTAAATTGTCCGGTATATCATCGATCGCTTTGATTTTGTTCGGGTTTACCTCGATTCCTCGTTGAGAGAAAAGGAATCCCAAGAACTTTCCGGAGCCAACTCCAAAAATGCACTTCTTCGGATTGAGTTTCATGTTGATTCTCTCAAAATAGCGAACATTTCCTGCAAATGACTCAATTGATCTCCTCCATGAAGACTCTTAACGAACATATCATCTATATAGACTTCCATGGTCTTCCCAATTTGTTTTTCAAACATTTTATTCACTAGTCTGTGATAGGTGGCCTAGACATTTTTTAAGTCCAAAAGTCATCACGTTGTAACAATAAAGTTCCAAAGTTTGTAATGAAAGACGTTTTCTCTTGGTCATTCAGATGCATCCTAATTTGGTTGTACCCGGAATATGTGTCAGAAAAAACTTATTATCTCATTGCCCGTCATAGTATCAATCACTTGATCTATGCTTAGAAGCGGGAATGAGTCATTTGAGAATGCCTTATTAAGGTCTTTGAAATCAATACATATCCTAAATTTATTCCTCTTTTTAGGCACTACGACAACATTTGCTAGCCAATCCGGGTACATGACTTCCCAGATGGACCTTATGTTAAGTAACCTTGATACCTCCTCTTTGACAAAATTGTTGTGGACCTCAACTATAGGAAGTTTCTTCTGTCGTACCGGGAAAAGCTAAGGTCTAAGCCTAGCTTGTGAGTTGCAATATCGGGAGGTATACCTGTCATATATTTATGGGACCAGGCAAAACAATTATTATTAGCTTTAAGGTATTGAAGAATAACACTCTTGAGCTCCGGGGTCAACCTTGTGCCCAGGTATACTTTTATTTTCGGGATATCATCATATAAGGCGATCCTCGACTGTTGATTTTGTGGCTTCTGAATCATCGGGCACTTAAAAGTATCTCGAGATTTGATGCCTATCCAGAACCTCATCCTCCGGCTTCGTTCTTTCTGTAAAGCTTGTTGGACTGTACCAGGGACGGGCTCTGATTCTTGTAATTGCCATTTTCCATCTGGGACTATTTCCTCCCCTTTTGGTTCTCCAATGGAAAGTATCTCTTTGGCTACTGGCTGTTCTTTTCAGATTTTCTTGATTCCATCCGGAGTTGGAAACTTCACCAGTAAGTGAAAAGTCGAGGGTACTGCTTTCATAACATGGACGTGGAACCATATCCCCCCAAATATTGCATTGTACCACACCTCACCATCTATTACGTAGAAATTAGTCTCTTTAACCACTTCCCCAACTTCTACGAGGAGAGCAATTTCACCTTTAGCAGTTTCACTTGCCATGTTAAATTCGATAAGCAACCTTAATGTTGGAACTATCTTCCCAAGCATTTTCTTTTCCTCCATAACTTTCCAATAAATTATGTTGGTTGAACTACCTGAATCGACCAACACATGCTTTACTCGAAAATAATCAATAGATATGGTGATTACTAGGGCGTTGTTGTGTGGTAAAGTGACATTGATTGCGTCTTCACCGGTGAAAGTGATTTCATCTTTTTCCAGCAGCTCTCTAAATCTTTTCTCCCGTGTTACAGTTATCTTTTCTTCTTAGCCTCCGTGAAGGTTGTTCCTGCAATCATCGAGCCCCCGAAAATCATATTTATAATGTGTGGAGGGGCGTCCCAAGCAAACTTCCCTTCTGCTAGCCCGTTTCTTTCATAATTATTCTTGGCTCTTTCTCTCAAGAACTCCCGCAGGTGCCCCCTGCTAAGAAAAGCTACTACTTCCTCTCGGAGATGTATGTAGTATGTTGTCTTATGCCTGTATGTGCCATGGAAGTCGCACCAAATGGTTGGATCCCTAGAGTTTGGATCAGATCGAAACGGCTTCAGGAAATGCGCCGCTAGATAAGTCCTTAACACGACCACCATTTGTACCTCATCAATGCTGAAGTTGTACTCATAGAGTTTCGAATACTCTGAACCCTTTGAAGAAGATCCAAGAGAATCCCCTCCGTCATGATTCTGCAAGCCTTAGTTGATCTTACCGTGATCCCTTTTCTTGCCAGGTTTCGGCCTTTCCAAATATTGGTATCCTTGGTTGCTACTGGGTTTTTCTGGTGGAGTGTAAGGTTGGAATCGGGTTTTTGATAAATTTCGGTCCAGCCCGACACCCTTTTCTGCCTTTCGGGGAGTCTCTCCGGCAGGAGTCCCCAGTAAATCATCTTCCACCAGAATTTTAGATTCATACCTATTATGCACATCTTCCTAAGTTGTGGCATGAAATCCAAGAGATTCTCCTCGAGCTTACGCGAGGTATCTGAACTTAAAGGATTCAGACCATTGGTGAAAGCTTCGGCGGCCCATTTGTCGGGGACTGCTGGAAGCTCCTTCTGGAACTAGGTGACAAAGTCCCAGAGCAATTCAGACTCTCCTTGCGAGATGCAAAAGATATTCGCCTTCCTGATCTTCATCTTTTGGGCCCCAGCATGCGCCTTGATAAACATTTCTGCCAACATGGCAAATGACCCAATTGAGTGTTTGGGTAAAAGAGAGTACAGTTTAAGGCAACCCTGGTCTATGTCTTGCCAAATTTCTTGATCAAAACCGATTCTATCACTTTTTACTTTAAATCGTTACCCTTGACCGCCGTAGTGTACGCCATTATTTTCTCCTGCGGATCCGTTGTCCCGTCATACTTTGGTATGTTAGGCATCTTGAACCTTTTTAGGATCAGCTCCGGTGCAGCCTCGGGTTTGTATGCTAATTGGATTTATTTCTTCGCATCCGGGCCTCAATAACGTATGAGGCCCCTAGGATTTTAGTCATCCGCCAATGGAACTACTTAGCGTTCTTCTCAGTTTCTTTGGTGATATTATCCATCTTGTTGATGATGTCCGCCCTGAAACGCAGGACTTGTGCTCGAAAGGGGTCGTCCGGGGCAAACTCGCGTGCTGGTGCATCGTTGTTTCTTAATTCAGCGTGGCATCTCTCAGGCACGTTGTTGCCATTTAGCGACACCAGAGGTGTCCGTCCAGGTGTTCTAGTCCCCGCACCAGGGTTGGATGATAGCGCGGTGATACGTTGCCTCATATCTTCCATCTCTTCCATCATTGCATGTTGTTGAGCCTTCATGTTCTACATCGCCTCCTCGGGGTTTTCGTCGGTTATAGTTGGCTCCTCTGTAGACTATTGGATTTGTCCACCCTCAAGGGTTGTGCAATACCTGTTCTGGGTTAATAGGTCAACTGCTGTAGGGTCATGGAGAGAAAGGTCATCTGGGCCGATGCGCTAGTTGTTACCGTTGTTTCGATAGTTTGATTGTTGCTAACTCCTGACATATCTAAGTGAATGCTGTAGAAAATAGAATTCGAAAATGGTTAGTATAATACATAGGGTTACAATAACACCACTACTGTCCAGGCCCCCACGGTGGGCACCAAGCTGTTTACCCGTAAATCGGTACAATTGAATTTGTATACGTGGTCAAGGACACGTGGATCACTGTAACCAAAATTATAAAATAGAAAACAATGATTGACAAGATAATTGAAAGTAAAGTATGAGGAAGATATGTAGCCTAGACCTTGGAGAAGCTTTGAACTAGAGTCTCCGGGCGGTGAACTACTAAAAGCCTCAATGAATTAAGCAAGAACAAGAAAATGCTAAGAATGATATAAATATGGTGTATTTTTGTAGAATGTTTCAGATGACCTTACAATGAAAGGAGAATGCCTATTTATAGTTGAGCTATGGGGTACACATTCCACGAATTGCGCCCCTATTAATACCAGGTATTAATATTGTGGTAATGATGGACAATAAAGATGACAATTATGCTCATTAATACTCCATGGAAGGTCAAAGTCTCTAACCGTTGGCGCTTGGGGAGCGGATCAAGTCCAGTATTCTCTAATGCAGTACTTGATGTGGGACACGCGTATTAGAAAAAATGAAGGGATCAGTTTCAGATTTTAATGGTCTCCTTCAATTGTTTTAAATATAATTTACAAATTTAGAAGAAAGAAAAATGTAAAGTTCACTGATAAGGACAACAATAAGATTGCGGTGAAGGCCTCCGCAAAATAGTGGGTGATTTATCAAAAACACATCGATTCAAAGATAGGATAGTCACTAAACTTCCCAAAAGCTTTGATTTTGGTAGCTGGGTTTCTTCCTAGATTGCCATTGGTAATGGCAAGAAGGGTTCCTTTGGGATGTATGTGAAATGGGTCGTGGAAAATCATTTTTTATAGAGTTTTTGGATCACTGGTGGGTGATGGAGCTATGTTCTTAGTGAGAAAAAGGGTGTTGCTATGTTGCTCTGTCCTTTACTTTTTTTGCTAGAAAATGTTTCAGCCTCTTAATTCTCTTTTGTGATTGTTGGCACAATATTATTTTTTTCCATAATAATTATGTCGGGTTAATGGCTTGTGCTTCTTTACGAAGTAAAATCAAGATGGTTAACTCTCTTAAACTTAAGCTCTTTGTGAAATTGCAAGCTAGAAGAAGAAAGAAGACAGACTTTGAAGAGAGTAAAAATGAAGACAAACCAGAGGAAGAAGAAGTATCGTTGGGTCTATTCTTTTAATTGTATTGTAAACTTAAATAAAAATAAAAATTTAATATCATTACAAACTTTGGTTTTTTTTTTTTTTTAGGCATAGGTACATTTTTGCTAATTACATTTCGTAGCTACAGTAACATGTATTCAAATTCGGTTGTATTTCGCTGTATTCAATTCGGCTGTATTCATTCGTAGCTACTTTTACACTGTATTCAACTTATTGTATTTGAATTCAGTTGTATTCAAACAATATAAATACAAAAAAAAAAAAATGGATAGATATTCAACTGCATTCAAATTCATTGTATTCATTTGTATACTAAAAGAATTCGGATGTAGTCAATTCGGCTGTATTCAAGTGTAGATACTTTTAACTGTATTCAACTTATTATATTTAAATTCGGGTGTATTCAAACAATATAAATGCAAAAAAATACAGGCATATTCAGCTGTATTCAAATTCATTGTATTCATTTGTATACAAAAAGATCTCCTTCGAAATACAGGCAAAACATACATAAGAAACACTATATTTTAAACTAAAAAAAAATGAATATACTCAGATCTGAGATACAACAAACAAAATACACTCGAATATGAGATACAAGAAATACACTTGGATCTGAGATACAAGAAATAAACTACACTTGGATCTGAGAAAAATTCGATCGATTGGCCGTGGATTCCGGCCATAGAAGACGACAGCGGTGGAGGAGAAAAGGGCTAAAGAAGACGCCTGAAGAAATCTAGAAACAACGGAAGAAAAGCCACGGATCAAAATGAAGCTCTACGGGTCTTTGATCAACGAGAAAAGAGCTCGAGAATTTAGGAGAGCTATGTCTAATCAGAAAAAAATAGTAAAATCTACTCCTAGATGCATCATGCTTGGAGAGAGAGTTGAGGGAGAAGAGAAAGAGGGAAGCTTGAGGGAAAAGATTGGATACAGTAGAAAGAGGTATTAGTTACCTTGTGTTATTGAAATACAACATTTAGCGATGTAATTAAAGTAAAGTGTAGTTACTACATGTAAATACCTCTTATATGTTCTCTACACCACATAAATTTCCCTAAAACCTTTTTGTACATGTGTCCTACTTCAAGTACTGCGTTGGAGAATACTAGACCGAAACTTATTGGACCGGATCCTCTCCCGTTCATGTGAGCCTATTCAAATCTGCGTTCTCCGATGTATTCGGAGCCACACGAGTACCACCAGGGACTCCTTTTGCTCACTCATATCCGTGTTATCCTCGTTGCCACGTGTTGCAATAGCATTTGTCCAGTTGTAGCCTTCGAATTTTCCCCAATACAATTGTTGTTGTTGTTCACGAAGGAAAGATATTTTAATTATAATATTGATAAAATTTATTGATTGAGGTAAATTGCATAGTATGACAGTAATATAAATTAAGAAATTGTGATTCTTTATTATTTGAAATATGATGTTAGAGTTGATTTGCATATCATAATATTTTTTATATCATTGCATTATTTATACTCGTAAAATTATGTTGGAAGTTTTGTTTTATATGGATTTTAATCATTTTTTATTTTTTTAAAACTATTAATGTATTTTTTGTGTTATTATACTTTTTATTACATTATAAATTAATTTTTTTGAGATTCATGAGGCTTACGCCCCGCCCCGTGCTAAATAAAGCGCCCTGCCTTTTAAAGCAGTGACAATAATGGAAATAATAACACTTCAACCACTAGTTGATTGACACACTGGTTTATCCTATATTTATTTAAAACAATGAACCTAATTAATGACCCATTACGTTCTTAACATAATGCCAGGATCACGATGATAGATATATCCAGTGAATGCATATGACACTTACCATGAACAAAAGTTTACCAAAGATATTTCTTGAACCTCTTTAAATAAGTACTATTTCTGTCAATCTTATCTTAGCAATCAATTTTAAACGTGTGTTTGGGATATTGTTAGGAGTACATCAAAAGATGTGGCTTGATACACTCAAAGGATTCATTGAATAGAAACAATTCCCAGTTTTCAAAATATTGTACTATTTTGTTAGTTATGTACAATCCTCTCAATTAAACGGTAGAATCTGAATTTAAACAACTAAGCACTAGTGTGATTATATATTTCATTTTCCTCACCGTCCTTCTGCTCTATTTCTTCATTCATTCACTTCTTTAACTCTAGACATTTTTCCATCATGTGGAGAAAAAATCATCACAAAATTATTACAAAAGAGAAAGATGAAGAATACGGATTAGGAAAGAAACAAATTACCTCTCTGAAAGATATTCAACTCCATTTGAAAGTCCTTGTACTTTTTGCAACTTCCTTCATGATTTGGTTTCTTTTCCTCCTAGGTTTTTCACCCAAAAGAATATCAAATCCCATCCAAGAATGCAAAGAAAATTTCTCTGTCTACATTTACAACTTGCCTTCCAAGTACAATTTTGATCTGTTGAGAGATTGTAGTAGTTTGAATATCTACACAGATATGTGCCCTCATGTTACAAATAATGGCCTAGGAAAACCACTCCCTGAAATGGGCCCTAGTTGGTTTACCACTCATCAACTTATCGCTGAATTGATAATTCATGCTCGAATCCAGAACCATCCCTGTCGTACAAAGGACGCAGATAAATCAACTCTGTTTTATGTTCCTTTCTACGGGGGCCTCCATGCCTCGAGCAAGTTCCGCGAGCCAAATTACACCGTCCGTGATTCGTTGGCTGTGGAATTTGTGGAGTATATACAAGAGCAGAAGTGGTGGAAGAAAAGTAGTGGTAGTGAAGAAAAATATTTTATTCTAAGTATATGAAAGTTCGCTACAATCTCCGCTTTATGAAAATAGCTAACAACATCCCTATTTATAGTTTCGGGTTATAAATTCTATTTAGACATGAATTAAAATAGCGAATTCTAACCAATTTTGATTTTTCTACAATTTTGAATTATTTTTTCCAACAGGTAGAGACCATTTCATGGCTTTTGGAAGAACTGCTTGGGATTTCATGAGGACTGATGAAGTTCCTGATTTCGGTGCTAACAAGTTATTGAACATGTCCCCCGTGCAGAATATGTCGGTACTTTTGGTGGAAAGACATCCTTGGGAAGGCCGTAATCAATATGGAATTCCTTACCCATCGTATTTCCATCCATCAACATCGTCTGAGATGCTTGAATGGCAAAATAATATGAGTTATATGGATAGGATTCATTTGTTTTCATTTGTTGGGGCTCCGCGAACAGGAAAGAAAAAAGTTGTCGCGAGAGACAGAGTGATAAAACAGTGCGAGGAGTCAAGGAAATGTTTGATCTTAAAATGTGGACATGGACCAAGTAAGTGTCACAAACCGAAAGAAGTTCTTAAAGTGATGATGAGATCCAATTTTTGCTTGCAAGTGTTAGGTGATTCCTACACTCGACGTTCTACCTTTGATTCCATGCTCGCTGGATGTATCCCCGTGTTCTTCTCAAATCACACGGCGTATTCACAATACCAATGGTTTTTACCTTCCGATCCTACTACATATTCCGTTTACTTTGATTTAGAACGAAACCATAGCATAAGAATTGAGGAGGAGCTTCTCAAAATTCCAGTGGAGGAAGTAGAAAGAATGAGACGGACTGTCATAGAATTAATCCCAAGATTAACGTATGCACACCCTAATTCTACTTCATACGGATTTAGGGATGCTGTTGATGTTTCCCTTAAAGCATTGTCCGATCACGTTAGCTCATTGTTAAAAGCTAGCTAGATCTTGATTAGGGTGTACCACTATCTACTACTTTTGGAATGTATTTCATTTTTGGATAATTCTTCAACTTTTGAGGTGTAGTGTATGGAGAATTAGATCATATTTCTTTAATTTGTATACAATAAGTTGGATATTTAAGAAGTTATATGCACATGAGAAATCTCAAAATAAACAGTATATTGCAGTTTACCTTGTTTCTGCGTACTTTAATGTGCTACCAAATGGTCACTTCAAGTTCAGACTGCAGCTGCAATGACTGTACAATGACCTCCCAGGCTCCCACTCTTGATTCCTGATCTTCTATGGACGGAACATGTTGTAAACTCTTAGCTTCCCAAGTATATCCTCAGAGGACTCATCTTCGTGGCAATCATTTGCAGGTATCATAGAGTCTTGCCTTTAGACTTAGTGAGAGGTTTGGATGCATGCATGCAATATCGACTGACATCATTGTCCCTTTCTTTAAGAGAATTAGTCATCGAATTCACATGATCGCTTACATCACAAGGAAGCAAGTCACTAACATTGAAAGAATTATCGACTTGATAATCACTTGGAAAGTCAAGCTGGTAGGCATTGTCATTAATCTTCTCCAACACTTGTATGGGTCCTTCCACTCTTGACATAAGATTCCCCTTCCGTTTGTTTGGGAACCTCTCCTTTCTTATGTGCAACCATAACCAACTCCAAGTTCAATGGAAACTCTCTTCAGGTTCTTGTTTGCTTGCTTAACCTCTTTTGGTTAAGCTTTCTCCAATTTGCTCTTCACCTTCTCATGTACCTTCTTCATAGCTTGATCACTTTCATCAAAGTTAGCAACAACATCTTGGTGAAGGGGAATAAAATTCAAAGGAGTTAGAGGGTTAAAACCATATACAACTTCAAATGAAGACATGTCAATAATTCTATGAATATTAGTTCTCTAGGCAGATTCAATCAAAGGCAAATAATTTTTCAAAAAAACATATATTTCTGTTACCATAGCCCTCAACATATTTCCTTGAATCCTGTTTACTACCTCAGTTTGGCATCCACTTGAGGATGTCATGGAGTAGAATATAACAGTTGCCTACCAAGCTTTTCCCATAATCCTTTCCAATAAGTACTAAGAAATTTAGAATATGGTTCAATTTTCGGAATTGAAATGATCCAACAACGTTTTCGCAAGCCATAGAAAAAGTAAAGAATCTGATAAATTGACGGAAGTTATGAAAGATGAAATGGCATCCATGTAATTCGATCAAATTTGGAAATTGGTGAATATACCTGATACAATTGTTCCAATCCAATGTAAAAGGATATTTAAAATAAAAAGGATTTGCAAAGAGAATATTGAGTGATATAATGCCAAGTTTATTGGTAAGGAATTTACTGAAAAGAGGAAATTAATTCTAATGAAACATTCTCTCTAGTTTCAAGAGAAGAATCCTTTTGAATTCTTATAACCTTAGTAGCTCATTTTGATCTTGAGTTATATCAAATGAATGTAAAAGAAGCCCTTTTGAATGAAAATCTAGAATAAAATACTTTGTTTGTCATGAAATAAAATACTTACACGAGACAAGGTGAAGGTTTTGAAGCGAAAGAAAAAGGGAAGCCCGGTGCACAAAGTATCTCGCGCTAGCAGGGTCCGGGGTTTTGAAGTGAAAGAAAAAGATAAATTAGTATGTAAACTAGAGAGATTCATATATGGAACTAAATAAGCCTCCCATTAGTGTGGTATTTGAAGTTCTATAATATTGTGACATCCTTCGCATTTAGAGAAAATGAGTTTGATAAATATATATAATTAAAGGTCAGTGGGAGAAAACATATATTATTAATTTTATACAAAGAATTAGCTTTCTGAGAATTTGAAATGAAAGAGATGGGCGAAGCATCTTATGTGTCTGTCATTGAAATTAATCTTGATAGGTCTAAGAGATTATTTGATTTATCTCAAAAGCTTTATATAAATAAAGTTCTTGAAAAAATTTCTATGTACGTTTATTCCCCAAGCCCAACATCCATGATAAAAAGGAGAAAAATTATATTTGCGCCAAAATTTCAAGCTTGAAACTGAGCATAAACACATGAAAATATTTTGTATGCATCTGTAATAGCTAGGAAGTCATAATACATATATGCTCAACTATGCATTCATCTTGATCTTAGTTTTGTGGTTAGTGTTGGCATACAACATGTAAGTTTTGATGATTGACAAAGTAAATGAACAAAGCGCATAAACCAGGTCTGCAAACATGTTCCAATGCAGAGACAAGTGCAGTGAATAGATCAGAGACACATGCAGGATAATGGTGAATGAAACAGGTTTATGAACATGTTCCATCTCAGACACTGAGAATATTCAGAAAAGGAAGAACCAGATGCTTGAACCAATTCTGAGAACATGTTCCAGCGCAGAGTCCTACTGCGAGTAGGATTTGTGTTTTATGGTAAAGACTTGGTGGACAAGTTTGTAGGATTTCTTGCCATAATTGTCAAGATATTTCAGACTCCTACAAAGACAATGAAGCCGTGTGAAAGCAAGAATCCCAAATCAACTCAATCTAACTCTCATAATAGGCCATACCATATAGGGATTGAGTTCAGCCGACTTGATGCAAATCTAAGGCTATATATATTCAAGTCATGCCATGAAGAAGAATTACGCACTCGCAAAAAAAGAAAATCAGTATACAGTGCAAACATTGTCAATGTTATATTGAGAGAATTCTGATTACCAGAAGTGCGTCGAGATACATCAAAGTAGATTGAAGAAATTGTTTCATAGAGTTTATGTGTTATAGTTTTTTAGTCTAGATTTGTATATAGGTTTGTTTATTGAGTTGTAGCTTTATCAGCTTTCTTAGAAGAAATAATTGTTGCTATAAACGTGAGTCAAATGTAGCTTCAAATTGGGATAACTTGGAGTGGGCTCAATAGTCTAGGGAGACTGTTGAGATAGGAATTAGAGTTTAGTTTCTAGGTTACAGAGTTTGTAACTTGAATCTGCAAAGGCTCACAATTGTAGTGGAGTTTGGAAAAAACATACAGAGGTGTAGGTTGTGATTTTTTCACCCTTGTGAGCCGGGTGCTTTCCACGTAAGAATAATGTGTCCTTACCTTACTGTTCTTTACTATTCCACAAACGCTAGCTTGGAACAAGTAGGGTAAAGTTTTCTGTCTTATAGGCGAAAATCTGATACACAATAGGATAGATAACTGGTCGTGCCAGATAACAATTGGTTTCAAAGCAGGTTCTCTTTAAGAGGCTAACACCTTAAAAAGAAGATCATGACGAACAGGGTACCAAAAATTGGACAAAGGAAAGGGGAATCAATCTACAGATCAACATTGTTCAAAAGGGAGCACTATCACATATGGAAGAACCGAATGCAAACCTACATAAGGGGTGTGGACTATAATCTATGAATAATGACGTCGAGAGGACCGTTGATCCCCATGAAGACCATGCATGATGGAACAAAAAGACCCAAAACTGAAAAAGAATTTGTGGTTGAAGACTTTATAATAATGGAACTAATTGCTTAGGCAGTCAGCATTCTACATTGTAGTTGTTTAGGCAACAGAGTCTCAGATTGCTCTAGTGCCAAGGAAGTTTGGGATTTCTGGCACAGAATCGTGAAGGTATCTCTCAATAAAGACTACTCAGATTTAATATGCTCATGAGGAGATATGAATTATTTGCAATGAGTGAAAATGAGTCAGTCAGGGACATGCTCACAAGTTTCGTCAACATTACCAACAATCTCATAGCACTTGGTAAGGTTTTTCCCACTGAAGACTTGATCATGAAAGTCTTGAGAAGTCTTCCTCCTTCATGGAATTCAAGAGTCATTGCCATTAGAGAAGTGTGTGAGATAAGCACAATGCGAATGGAGAATTTATTTGTCAGTCTGCAAACACATGAAATTAAGGAAGGTTCTTCAGATTTAAAGGTCATAAAAACTTATTTGAACACTGATAAAGAGGAACTAGGGGCAGGTGTTTACATGAATGGCAAGAATTACAAGCTGGAGAAGATCGAGGAAGAAAACTTTGCACATAATGATTAGTAGAAAGGGTGTTTTGTCAATGGAAAATATAAGTTCATGATTAAGAACCCCCCACCATGGGGCTTGGATGTAAAGAGGCTATGATAACTGCATGGAGTTCAAGCTCTAAGGATGATTCTGTGAAGGAAGCTGACCACACTGCTCTCAGGTCTATCAAAGGCTCAGACTTGACTTAAAAAGCTAAGTGGAATCCCTAAAAAAAGCTCATGACTTCAATAGTAAATTTAAGTAATGGATGTCAGGACATGAGTGCCGAAAGAGTTGAGTTGCTTAGTACCATTGCCAGCTTAAAGAATGGGCCCATGAATGTCGAGATTAGCAAAAATAGTATTGAAAAGAAAAATTGCTCCCTGAAGGAACCGGTAGCTCAAATTGGTTCACTCATCTCAGTTTTCCAAACTGAAGCTCTAAAGCTGACTACCAATGTTGGACTCATTTTGAAAAGAACAAAACCAGAACTGTAGAAGAGGATTTGAGGACTACATATGGAAAAGTTGATCATGGAAAAGTCAAGTTAGGTTACAAGGTAAGAAAACTAAAAATCGCAGACCGACACTCCGAAAGGAAGGATGAAACAGGTAAAGAAAAGGTACTCAAACTAGGTTGGACTCCTAATACTAAGCTCTTATTGTCTTTGCAGGAAAGAGTGACAGAAAGCAAGAAAATCTGGCATATGAAGATGCTTGCTAAAAATTACAACAGGAATTGATCAATCATTATGTTTACTCTTAACTTTAGAAGGAGAAAAGGTAGAAAGGAAGGAGGATCACATATGGATAGGGGGAACATGTGTTGAAAGCTCAAAAAGGAAGTAAATGAATAGAGCTTAGAAAGTATTCACTAAAAAGGGGTCAACCTTGGAATGACTAAGATTGGACATGTATCTCTCAATGACTAGAAGGGTTGCTTCAAAATAAGTTAATGAATTAATAATGTCTACTCGGTCTTGTACAATTGTTTGTATGTCCTATTCCATGACCCATATTTAACTCATAACTTCTATCCATATGTTTAAATGCACATTCAGGTCAGTAAGACAACTTGAAACACCCGCCACACTGATCCAGTTTAAAAACCAAATTCTTATTCTGTGTGCCGTTTAAAGAGAAAAGGGAGTAGGGCATGTAACTTTCATTAGACATTAAAGGGAACCTTGTGAAATAATGACTCTTTTTGAAAACATAATCATCATGTCAATGTTTTCTCAAGACTAACACATGGACTAAAACTCATTGAAACAAACAACTCTACCATATCCACTCACCCGATTCTTTCTCTCTGCCTCCTCTACTTAATTCAAAATATTTCGCTCATCTTTTCATCTTCCTCAGTTATCACAAATTTCTTACTTCCTTCTCTTAAAAATTCACCAGATTATATCTCTAAACTCAAAATGGATCAACACGCGTCAGTCTCTATTACTCCTAAACAATCTCAGACCATTACTCAAATCAGTCAAAACCCTTAATCACCTTAACCAGTCCTCTCAACACAATCTTACCATAAACTAACTCATCCATCGACACTCCATCAAATCTAAACCTAATCGAAAACCCAGCACTATCTGACTCGCTACAAACAGGTGAGGCTGAAATGGATTGTGGAAATGTACCGCCCGATTAAAAAATATTCAAGAACTAATCCAATTTGTGACTCTATCAATGATGAAAACCCTGAAATGCCGGATGTGTCTGGAGTAGGTCTTGAGAAAAAAATAGAGAAAATTATGGAATCGATCCTGAAGGATGAAATTGAGGAATCGACTAGGGCAGGCTGTGAGGGGGAACAAATGCAAAACCCTAAAGAAACCAGGTTCACCAAAAGGGCCTGTGAGAGTAGAAAGTGAAAATGATAGTGATGATGGAGGAGAGAGAATGAAAGAAAATATAGAAGAAGGGGATGATGTGAAAACTGTTGAAGGAGAGATAGTTATGCCTTCATGAATCTAGGAAACGAAGAGAGAGAAGAGACAGGAGAAGTTTCATCAGTACAAGAAGCATTAGACACTCCTATGGCGAAGCAACCGGTGAAGCAACCTATTCCAAATATGACAAATATTTCTCCCATGGAACAAGTTATACAATATGTTCTAGGAACGTGTGCTGCCACAATTGATGATGAGGAGGAGGTCCCTATTGCTATGTGATGTTCGACCTAAAATGCATAAATTTAGCTATTAATTGCCTCACACTTTTAATCGTCTTTGAGTATTAATTATATTAGTTTGTGCTTAATATTATATTATAATTGTGTAGGAATAAAGCGGTGCGAAAATTGAAAAGATTTGGAGCAAAATTGAATAAAATGAAAAGAGAAAAAAAATTGAGACATAAAGTGGTGGCCTAATGATTAGGCAATTATTATGATAATATTAGTTGGAGTTTGCACCTTATAAATGAAGATACAACTAAAATTTGAGAGGAAGAACGGACCATGCACAGTGACCGCGAGAAAATGTGATGATGTACGCTGTTTAACGCGTAGAAGGAAATTTTCGGAATACATTTACTTCTTCCTATTTTATTTTGGACTAGGTTATTTTATTTGGACTTTTTCCTACACCTATAAATATTTCATAAGCCACAATTCTTAGACATCTTTGGTATAAAACACAAGCTTGGAGGCTAGGGTTCCTACGAATATTTTCTTTCTTTTATTCAAACCTTGTTTATGGGAATTCTTGGTGACAACTGAGATTGAAACTCTTGTTGTGCTTATTTATTGATTGACATTATTTTTAATCAAGTAAGTTATTGTTATTTTAATTATTCTTGTTCTTCAACGTTTCTCAAGGGAGTGGCTAACCCTAGGATTCACCCATTTACTTTGTTTGAAACTCGGAAGAGCAAGAATGAGGTTGGGATAGAATAACTAACATGAATTTGGGGCGTTAACCCTCATCTAATGGAAATTGACCTAGGAATAGGCGATACCACTTGTAGCCATAGTCTAGTGTTCTCAATGCTTCTAATTGCTTTAGGGATATTCAATTAGGTAGTCTACTTAATCTTCGGGAGAAGGTAATTTAGAGTCATTATCCGAGGCTAATTAACATAATATTACCATTATCTGTAATTCGTGAAATATATTGGATCATTACTTGAGAAGTAGTTTCCTTTATTCTATTCTTGTGGCCATTGATCAATTTACTTGCTTTCTAGATTAGATTTAATATTTTCGTATTTTATCAAAACCATATCTTAAAACCACCATTGATGCGTTCGGCCTAGTTGTTGTTGGTGATAATTCCTAATCTACTTAAACGCCTACATATTGTTCTCTGTGGGATTCGACCCCAAACTTGTTGGGTTACTATATTTGACAACGTCTGCGTTATGCCATTAAAAGGTGTAATTTGAGCGTATCACTATGTTCCGATCTAGACTTAGAAAGGCATTTGGAAAGAAGATAGTAAAACCGGTTGAGGGATCAACTATGAATAAGGGGAGTCAAGTCACGCTAGAAGCAAGAAGAGGCAGACTGATGCCGAATGGATAAAGCCTTGCAAGCCAGCAGGAAGTCAAAATGTATAAGCACTAGAGCTGAGAGTGTGGCAGAAAAGGCTGAGACACATGGAGAGTATTCTAGAAGAAACAACAAGAAAAAAGGAAAGGTTGTTGAAACCACAAGGTCTAAACCATCTGTTTTCAAGAGGATTTCATCAAAAAGGAAGTCTCAGACTAAGCAGAGAGATGAGTAGGCAAAAAGCGAGGAAGAAGTATACTCTACATCTGAGCATGAAGACAGTCATGGGATTGAGGCCCATGAAGAGATAACTGAGATGGAAACCTCTACAGCTGAAAGGACTATTCAGTTTAAATAAAAAATGGTGTTGAGGGGAAGAGTAGTCACTGGCGTTGGAGGACCAGAGATGTATATACTACTAGAAAAGATTGCACTACAGGAGTGGAGCTACTTGTTTCTGCCAAGAGAAGAGGGGAGGAAGATGACAAGGGAGCAGGTTACTGAGCTCTACACTAGTGCAACTTGCACAAGCACCACATTAACCAACACTGTGCTTAGAGTGCAGTTCACTCTCCATGCTCAAGTGTTGGGGGAAATTCTACAAGTGCCTTCAAAAGGATGGGCACATTATGTGAAAATTGATTGAACACCACTGAATGATAAGGATAAAAACTTAGAAATTACTAGGAAATTATTCAACAACCCAAATGTTGTAAGGTCCAAGAGAGTACAAAATAGAGAGATGGTGAAATTGCATCAGTTGTACTTTGAGATAGTTCACAAGATGATTCTTCCAAGGAATCAAGTTAGAAGTGAAGTTGGTTTTCTGGATATGACATTAATGGAGCGGTTAGACACTGGTGCTCAGATAAATTTACCTATCCTTATGCTTCAACACGTGGCCAAAATTGCTCTACAGGGAAACAAGGAGTGTGCACTTGCATATGGATTCTGGCTGGCTGAGCATTTCCAGGTGCCAATTAAGGTCTGGCAGTATCAAATCTCAAAGGATGTTATTGGGATCATGGAACAGGTTGGCCAACCTGATCTAGATGAAGGGAATGAGGCTGAGCGACAAACTTTACTGAATCAAATTATAGCCAAGGAGACTGATATTATAGCACCTAATGTTCAATATCATGAGAATATGGATCAGCTTCATGTCAAGTATGATCTCAGCAAAGGAAGTTGAATGATCGGATTGTAAGTCTGCAGGTGGCATTAGACAAGGAGAGGGCAGACAACACCTGGGCTATAAGAACTACTTATATCTCTTCCCAAAGATCCTTCGTCTTCCTCCAAACCTTCCTCATATTCCTCCTTAGCCTATCCGTGCTTGTGATTCTTAGTCTTTGTGTTCATCTAAATTCTTCCCAGTGTTTGACCTGTTTGGTCGCTATTTAAAGACTATGGTTTGGTGATGCATATCTTCTAATGACAACTGTTTTGCTCTCTTATATTTTCGTGCTATTTTTGTGCTTAAAATATTCAAGAACATATAAATTGGGCTAATGTTTCTATTATGCGTATATGTGATAGTCCCAGTGGCCATGAGTTTTATATTGAAAGTTCATATTAATGTTTAACTAAATAAGAGACAAATTTTTAATAATGCCAAAAGAGGGAAGATAACTTTGTAATGTTTACGACTCATATATGCTACAAGTGGAAAATTTGTTGGCATAAAGCATGTAAGTTTTGATGATTAGTAAAAGAAATGAACAAAACACATGAACCAGGTATGCAAACATGTTCCAATGCAGAGATAGGTGCAGTGTATAGATCAGAGACATATGCAGGATAATAGTGAATGAAACAGGTCTATGAACATGTTCCATCTCAAACACTGAGAAGATTCAGAAAAGCTTGAACCAGGTCCAAGTACATGTTCCAGCTTAGAGTCCTACAACGAGTAGGATTTATGTTTTATGGTAAGGACTTGGCGGACAAGTTTGCAGGATTTCTTGCCATAATTGTCAAGATGTTTCTGACTCTTACAAGGACACTGAAGTTGCATGAAAGCAAGACAGGCAAATTTGGTTAATATTTTTAATGTGTGTATCCTCGATAATATCATTTCTTTTGACGGAGAGGGGGTTCACCTTCTTCTATTTCTACATCTAGGATTCGACTTGTATCTTTGATACTAATATGAATTCAACCATTATGGAAAAACTTGTTCCTACATGACCTGATCAATTCGATCAGGTACTCGCCATCTATTTTAATTGTTCAAGTCTTTGACAACACAAAAAACAACAGTTATCTGCTCTGCACTTGGCTACGTAGCGTTTATCGTGGGCACGATAACTGGTACACCAGAGGTGCGTCCTTCCCAGTCCTCTCGTACTAGGTAAAGGTTCTCTTAATGGTGTGGTACTTCATTCTCCGATATATATATAATATCCATCTGTATAGATATCATCATCTACATCCAGAAAATCGTATGCTTTGGAATGAATCAAAAACTTTTCATTCAATTTATTCTTTCAATTGAAATTGAGATTTTTGCCTACCCTCCTATTTCATTTTGCCAAATTTTAAACTTAGATAAGTGCTTTTTAAACATTTCTCATAATGAGCCTTACCATATAGAGATTGAGTTCAGCAGACTTGATGCAAATATAAGGCTATATATATTTAAGTCATGCCATAACGAAGATCTACGCACTCATAGAGAAAGAAAATTAGAATACTGTGCAAACATTGTCAATGTTATATTTAGAGAATTCTGATTACCAGAAGTGCGTCCTGATACATCAAAATAGATTGAAGAAATTGTTTCATAGAGTTTATGTGTTTACGCACTCACATAGAAAGAACATCAGAATACTGTGCAAACATTGTCAATGTTATATTTAGAGAATTTTGATTACCAGAAGTGCGCCTGATACATCAAAATAGATTGAAGAAATTGTTTCATAGAGTTTATGTGTTACAGTTCTTGAGTCTAGATTGTGTATTAGGTTTGTTTATCGAGTTGTACCTTTATCAACTTTCTTAGAAGCAATAATTGTAGGTATTAACATTAGTCAAATTCAGCTTCATGTTGGGATAACTTAGAGTGGGATCAATAGCCTGGGGAGATTTTTGAGATAGAAATTAGAATTTAATTCCTAGGTTAGAGTTTGTAACTTGAATTTGCAAAGGCTCACAGTTGTAGTGGAGTTTGGAAAAACCCTACAGAGGTGTAGGTTGTGGTTTTTTCACCCTTGTAAGCCGGGTGATTTCCACGTAAAAATACTGTGCCGATAACTTACTGTTCTTTACTATTCCGCAAACGCTAGCTTGGCACATGTAGAGTAACGTGTTCTGCCCTATAGCCGAAAATCTAGTACACAACAGGATAGATAATTGATCGTGCCGAATAACAGTTAGATTGCTTGAAAGATATCAAAGTAATCCGGGAACGAATCATCGAAAAATAGCAAAGAAGTTGATGTGTTCTCTTCAAGATACAAAAGATCATATGCTCATCTATCACCATTGTGATTCTCTTAAGCTATTGGGATATTTTGGTTTAGACTTTATGATTGTATTAATACTTTGAAGTCCACATTTCAATATATTTTTTATTGGCTTGTGTTGGCTATTTTATGGAGGAGTATCAAAGAAACACTTACAACTTCTTTAGCCAGGGGTGAATTTGTGGCATTTGATGAAACTAAATCACAAACTCTTTATCTCAAGAACTTTATATCCAGGCTTAGTAGGCATTTGGACATGCGATTTCAAACCATGGTTTCATGTCATGAGATGATATCAGCGTTTGGACATGCGATTTCATCTCATGAGATGAAATTCCAAATCATTCAAAAAAGCATGATTTAGTATTTCAAACCATAGTTTCAAAATTTTTAAATGTAAAACTTTACCCATAAATTTATATTTTATAAAAAAGGACCCATAAGTTAGTAGATATTTTTACAATTACTCCCACCAACCATTTACCAACTTGATTAACTTCTACTAACCTTTATTTATGTTCTCACTTCTACCAAGTCATAGTTACATTACTATTCATGTTAAATTTTCTTTTTTATTGAACTAAAGTTTGATCAATTGATGTTGTATTTTTTAGTAAGGCCTTCTAGTAGCGTATTAATTTTGTTATGAACTATGACGTGCTAATTTGGTAAGATTGTATAAGAATTGGGAATGTTTTGATAGTTTTTACAACTTGTGGGGTTTTTATGTCTATAAGAAAAAATACAACTTAAGAAATTCAAATTGCATGTCTAAACATGATTTCAAATCATGTTTTCATCTCATGGTTTCAAACCATGATTTCAAATCATGTCCAAACGGTACCTTAGAGTTTCAAATTCTATTTCAAGACCCACTAAAGTATTGTGACAGTTCTTGGCTGTCTTCTTTTTAAAGAACAACAAGTTCTCAAGCAAGTCAAAGCACATTAAATTGAAATATCTTTTTATTCATAAAAAGATTAGGGATAAGATGGTGACATTAAGACTGGACAACTCTTGGCAGATTCCATGACTAAAGAATTACCGGCCAAAGTTTATAATGATTATGTACTTTTCATGGGTCTAAGCAATTGCAAGTGCATGTACACCTTATTTTTTCTTTGTTGTTCCAAAGTGCACATTATATGGGGGAAAAGATTAAAGAGATTTATTATTGTGTTTTGACATAAAGTTGGACCTTGATTATGAACATTAAAGAGTTGTTCAATTGAACATAAAAAGGTTTGCGTAGAAAGTTCTGTTTCTTTTGGTATGCTTAATTTGAATGTTGAATAAGGGAAGGGTTCTGCCCACCAGGGAGTTAGCGTGGGTGCCCGCTCGACCCAACTCTTGGGTCGTGACATTTAATGAGGTTATTTTGAATACATTTCAAAAAAAGAAAAAAACTCATCCAGAAAAGTTATAATATTTTTTTATAGAAAAGTTATAGTAATATACGCGAATTGTATTTTATTTATATTTTGTTCTAGTGTTAAATTGTTTTATTTCTTGTTTGTCATTTTAAAATGTGACACCATTGACGAAAAATCCTGTGTACGTCACTGTATTTCCCCAAGTTTCTACTTGGATGAAAGCTACATGTCAATCGTCATGGTTAAAATTAAAGGTTGAGATTTAATTACCCAAAGCAAAGTCCTAACCATGATTAAAATAACAAATATTTCCCTTTATTTACTCCAAAAAATTAATCAATCCCACAATTCTAATTTTAACATTATGTCATCCATAAATGTATTTTAAAAAGTATAAAGAAGAAGAAGAAGAAGAAGAAGAAGAAGAAGAAGAAGAAGCTGCTCATAATAAACTAGAAAAAGAGTGAATATTTTTAAATTATTTATGGATCATGAGATAATTCTTTAACGAGAATTGTGGGATCGATAAATTGTTTTGGAATAAATAAATGAAATATTTGTGATTTTAATCATGGTTAGGACCTAGCTATGATGTGTGGCTTCTATCCTAGTAGGAACTTTAGAAAAATGAAGAAATTGTGTAATGGAGAGAAGCCTCATCCAGCACGTAGATTATATACTTGGGTTGCTAGTTTAGTTGGTCGTTAACCACTCTTGTTTACTAACGTAAAAATTGGGGAGAATGAGAACTGGGGAGGACTTGAGTCCATAAAAATAGAATAGCCTGATATATCATATATTCACTAAACTAAAAGAATAACAACTTGTAGAAAAAAGAGTTGTTGCCATCTATTACTAATAAACTAAATAGTCAGAAGATTTCTTGGAAAGGAAGCAACACTAGAAAAGTTAAAAATATAAAAATAAACATATATGACTTGTTAATAGGGTCAACTTCTAGATGGTCACTATCTAGAAAAATACCTTTCTTGTTGATTCTAATTTCCTTCAATAAAAAAGTGACTTTTTGAGATAATAACTATTAGTTGAGTGACCATCTGAGAAATCAACTCGTTGTTAATTATGAAGAAGAAGAAGAATCAAACAAATCCCCTCTCTAAATCCGTCTCTAGAGAGAGTTGTTGTTCTTTGTAATTTGGTATATGAACTAGGCCAGCTTTGATAAGTTCAATGTCTTCAACAAGAAGCTAGTAATTTCGCTTCACTTGTTGAATGGTTTTGGTTGGAACTCTTAAAGCAATATTTTCCCATTCTTGCTCTTCCTCAGTTTTGAAAAACTCTGCAATTGTATTCTCAAATTTATTGTCCTCTTCCCTTGTCCATGTTGGGCTTTCTTGGGACATAGTGTAGACGCAAAATATACAAACAAGGTGTTGAGACCCGTTAATTAACAAGACAAGAATTAAATTTAGCTAAGGAAATTGTAATAGACAGTTTTCATAGATGATAGCCATGGCTGCTCAAATGAGCTTACATATACTCCTTCAACTAACAGAGGGACTACTTGTGCAAATAGTAAAAAGACAGTATTAATTATTACTGGGGCCAAAATGTAAATAAACAAACATAATAACTAACTCGTAACCTCTAAGGCATGTACTCCTCTTAAAGCTCTATGTAGAACTCTGCTTCACTTTATTCTTCAGGATATTCCAGGTCATATCAGTACTCCCTCCTCAAAATATTCCTTGTCTCAAGGAATAAAGGTGGGAAATCTGACTCTTAGTGCATTAGCATCCTCCCAAGTGGCATGAGCTTCTGAAAGTTGATCCCATTGAACTAGAAACTAAACTGCTGCTTTATTTCCCTTCTGGACCATTCTTCTTTCCAAAACTTTGAAAGGACAAGGGCAATAAGGGCTGGCCAAATCTAGGACTGGAGGATCATTAATGACTTTAGGAACTTCATGGCAGAACTTTAGTAGTGAAACATGGAAGGTAGAATGTAGGAGCAAATGAGATGGAAGGGCTAGTTTATAAGCTACTGAACCAATTTTTTTCCAAGAATTGATAGGGACCATAATATTTAGAGGAAAGTTTGGAAAAATGCTTATTGGATAGAGTTAACTGTCTATAAGGTTAGATTTTCAAATACACCTAATCCCCTATTGCAAATTGTCTGTTTGATCTTTCATGATTAGCTTGAGCTGCCATCCTCTGTTGTGATCTTTCCAAGTGAAACTTCATGTCACGCCCCAAAACCCACCCTACACGTGACCGACATCCGACGTCATGAACAACATCGGAAGAACCTAAACAACACAATAATAATACTTGAATCCGCCAGGTTCAACATTCGCCTCCAACAGTTTATAAATTAAATGTAACAAATCATGAATATATGAATTAAATCAGCGGAAGTCTTTATAAGTAAATAGTCATAAACGTGGCGAACACCCATTAAGTCGTACGAGACTTTGACAGTCTACCCACAATTCTGACAACTATCTATGGAGCTTCTAAGAGATAAAACAATCATCTAACTTCGGGACGCAACCCGGATTTCTAGAATAATAAATGAAACAGGAAGTGTCCCACGAACAAGGATGTGGGCTCACCAAATCAACAACAGCAGCAAGTTCTCCCAAGCGTCGAGAGTATCACGAATCTGCTCTTCTCCGTTACCTAACATACCATAAAAAACAACAATGGTATGCCTGAGTACTTTCGTACTCAGTGAGTGCCTCGGGGACAACAAGTATTATAAAAATAAAATATAATAACACATAAAGAAATCAATTCTGAAAGGATAGTATAAAAACAGTTATTCTACTTTGTGATTCTTAATATCATTTGTTAAACAGTTTACAAAGCCATTAATCAATATAAAAACAGGTATTCAACATGTGTATCTCAATAAGAATTATCAAAACCGATTACAAAGCCTTTTGTCAATTTATAACTTTCAATTATGCCTTTCAAATTGATCATGATGGTCAACAACAGTTCCATGAGAGAATGAGAATATCACACATGCCAATACAGGCCCAAGAATCAATCATATCGCACATAGCGCACCACACCAGAACATATAATTCTCGGTGGCTATCCTTCCTCCCGAATAGCTAGGCATAAATCACACCGGACTATGTAGTACGCGGTGGCTATCCTTTCTCCCGAATAGCTAGGCATAAATCACACCCCGGGTATGAAACCCGGTAGTGGCCACTCTTCCTCCCGAATGGCTAGGCAATTACCACACTAGGATCCATAGTGGCTATCCTTCCTCCCGAGTAGCTAGGCCAAACACAACAACAAAGTTCATAGTATAGAAGCTGATTCACAATTTATCTCAAAGTAGTCACACCATCAAATAGCATTAACGTTCATTATGCCATTACGAAAATCCATCAAATAGCATTAACGTTCATTATGCCATTACGAAAATCCATAGTTTCATAGATAATCCTGAAAACGTTTCCACTTCTTTAAACAAGATTCCTTTGTCTTAGTTTCTTTGTAAAATCATCAATACCAATAATTAACCATCATCACTAATCATCTCTTATAGAAGAAAACGATTATGATTTCATATACGTATATAGAAGATAATACAATCAAGGTTTAATGTGGGCTTGTCCCCTCACGCACACCAACCACAAGCAAAGACATGAATTAGGGTTTTGCATGAAAAGTTCACCTTTTTATTCATTAAATAACCTTTGAGAAGAAAACATATATCCATGATAAGGTTTTTAAAAGAGAGACATACCTTAGTGTGTTAAACAAAGTTTAACAATTCACTTTCCTAGTGAAGAACACCCAAACCCTAGCTTGAATCACTTTAGAAAGAATTATGTTGCAAACCCCAGGTTTTAGTCACAAGAATCATGGCCTTGTTGTTAGGATTGATAATCAATGATTAAGATGTTCTTACCTTAGTGTTGGAGCCCTAGAGAGATATTTTCGTCCTTAGGGTTTTTGAGAGTGAAAAGAATGGAAGAAAAACTAAAATTTTGCAACTTATATAATTTCAGCCCAGTAAGCACAAAGGACGATACAAAGGACGGAGCGTCGATCAGAACGACGGAGCGTCGATCTGCTTCGTCGAATGGTCTTTGTGCTAGGTCAATTCGACGGTACAAACGACAGAGCGTCCAACGGATCGACGGAGCGTCGATCTGCTCCGTCAAAGTCATGAAATTTCCAGTGAGTAACTTTCTTTTCCTCACAATCGACGGTGCAAAGGACGGAGCGTCGAACAGAACGACGGTACAAAGGACGACCATCAAACCTCCTTTTCGTGAAACTGTAGAGACTTTTCATTTTGACCATCTCCTCTTGGGTCTTTAGCCTAAAGTCGTGCATGTAACCCAACATATAAGGTTCCAAAGGACTCATACAATGCTTTCGTACTCTATACGGATTTACGGGATGTTACACTTCAATAGTTGTAACTTCAATTCTCTTGCCAATAAACTGCTATCAACCTCAGGTACCTTAGAATCCCTTTGCAGATATGACAAGTGCAATGGAGGAGGTTGGCCATACAAGGCCTCATATGGTGTGGTCTGGATTGATGTGTGAAAAGTAGTATTGTACCAGTATTCAACAAATGGTAAATACTCAGCCTAGTCAGTTGTGGAGTCTGAGCAATAGCACCTCAAATATGTTTCCAAGCATCTGTTAATCACCTCAATCTGGCCATCAGAATGAGGATGATATGCAGTTGATGTACTCAAGGACACTCTTTAGATGGCAAACAGTTCTTGCCATACTTGTAAATACATGGTCTCTATCACTCACACTATCAATAGGCATCCCATGTAGTTTAAGAATGTGTAACATGAACAATTTGGCAACATCCATGGTAGAATAAGGATGAGTCATGTAACACCTTGTAAAATCCATACTAAACCATATTCATGACTCAGGAGGTTAGAAACCCAAGAAGGAGAGTGTTGGAATCGAAAATATGTTTCAGTTCAGAAAAACCCAGCGTTACACTTTAAGGGACGGACCGTAACGTGTGTTATGGACTGTCGGTCATACCGTAACGGGCATGTCTTGAACAATCACCGTCTCGTGACTTGGACCAAAGGACGGTTCATCATTACGGACCGTAACACGTGAACTGCCCGTAACAGGTCGCCGTAACCCAACCCAAGAAGGAGAGTGTTACGGATCATAACATGTGTTACGGACCGTAACACGGTTCGTAACAGTGCCGCGTCTGAGATAATTAAAAGACGGGAAACTCAGTTTTTATTTCATAAGTATCATTCCTCTCAAGCCCTAACACGAAAGTTCTCTCCTCTCAACTTCTCCAAACATCAAGGTAAGCTCCTTAAGACCATCCTAAGTGAATTCCATCAATTTCCCATGAATTCTAAGTAGGAATTTCATGTTCTTAACATAGGGTTTTAAAGAAATCCCAACTAAAGGAATCCAAGGCCAAGGATTAGAATTTTTCTTCCAATAACAGATTTTTAATACAAGTTTGGAGCGTTACCAGGTATGTAGAGTTTCTATCTACATGTGGGAACATCATTGCTCTTCCCTACGCCCTTCTTTCATAAATTATAAAGTTATACGAAAACTAGGGTTTTGACCATGATCATGATAACCCTAAGCCCATGTCCCATGATTATACTATGTATGAAATCGTTAGTAATTCTTCATTGAAGTTCTTGATAATTCCTTATGGTTATTGAGAATCTATCCTAATCTATGAAAAACCCATGCTTTGCATCCTATGGGTTCTTACATGCAAGTTATGACTATTATGATATTTTCAAGAAATATACTACATGTTTTACAAGTTTTCATGCAATTATATTATATAATTAGTCTCATGCCATGATACAAGATACATAAATGCTAAATACAAGTCATGCTTTCATGAAACCATGATTACAAGTTATGTCACGAAAATCAAGGGCTTCTTAGCCAACTATATCATGTTCATGTTTTTGGGAGTTGCACAAATTACTGAGAAGGCTCAGATAGCCTGAAACTACGTAGCCACTGTATGATAAGGATCGCTCCGCCCAGTTAGAACGATTCCTTAATTTTCCATTGAATGGATCCATCAGGCACGTTACACCTTATACCCTGACAAGGTATGGGTGCTCTGCTAGTCCGGCGAGGTACCAGACTCCACGTACCCACGTGGTGATATCATGTTGTCGGTTTATGAAATGCTCTCCCTACTTACCATGTTTTACTCATGTTATATATATATATATATATATATATATATATATATATATATATATATATATATATATATATATATATGCTCATGTTCATGTCCAGGTTTTTAGTTTCACTTCTTATCATGTTATTCCATGTGCCATGTTATTTCTTTCAGTTGCTTTACATACCAGTACATTCAATGTGTTAGCGTCCCCTTTTATTTCCAGGGGGCTTGCATTTCATGATGCAGGTACTAAATTACAGGACGACGCATCTGCTTAGTAAGACTTCACACTTATCAGCTTTTGGGTAAACCCCATCTCTTCCGGGGTTTAAACATTCCCGGCGGGTATGTTTTCATATTCAGACTTATGTTAGAGGTTTCATAGACTAGACAAGTCAGTTAGGTTATGTCAGACTTTTAGAGTCCGTTAGCCATTTTGGCTTGTTTATGATATTATCCGCATTCATGATTTAACAAGTATTTCTATTTAATATTAGGACTTACTATGTTTACAAAGGATCACTATGTATCCATGTCGTATTTCGCTTATGATACGTCTCATGATGATTCAGCAAGCCATGTGGTTCACTCGGTCACATGCAGTATGGCACCGAGTGTTGTGTTACACCCAGGACATGGATCGGGGCGTGACAAGTCAAGGCAACAAAATGTGCATATTTAGTCAGCCTGTCCACTACAACCCATATCACATTCTTACCCCTCTATGAAATCCATGCTTATATTACTCCAAGCCACTGCTAGGACAGGCAGTGGTTGGAGAAGGCCAGGGTAAGTAGAATGATCATACTTACTTCTTTGACAAACACCACATTTTTTTGACAAATTCTTCCACATATTTCTTCAAACCCTTCCAATAAAACAGAGATGAGATCTTCCTGTATGAGTGGTCAACCCCAGAATGACCACCAGTTACTGAACCATGCCAAATGTTGAGAATTTCCTTCCTCAGTTGTTCATCAGAGCCAATCACAAGTCTACCATTTTTCCTTAACTGCTGATTAATAAATGTAATCCCCTCCACTTCTTTTTGTAGAACTGTCAACTTATGAACCACTTCCTTGAGTCCAAGGTCATCTTTCCAACTGTCCATTATAGCTTGAAATAACCTTTCTCTAACAGTAGAGAGTAAGATAGCAGCAAATTCAACTGCTGGCATTTTTTAAATTACATCTGTAGCTTTGTTTTCCTTCCCTTTTTTATACTCTATTTCAAAATAAAACTGCATTAATTTAGTAATCCGCCTGAGTTGGGAGCCAGTGTGTAACTTTTGTTCTAACAAAAATTTGAGAGCCTTTTGATCTGTTTTAACTACAAAATGTCTTCCTATCAAATACTGCCCCTACCTAGTAATTGCCATTACCAAAGCTAGAAGTTTGTTATCATACACAGACATATTTTGGTGTTGTTTTGACAACCCTTTACTCAAGTAAGCTATTGGTTTTCCTTCTTGCATAATAACTACCCCAATTCCTATGTCACATGCATCAGTTTCCACCACAAATGTGTCATTAAAGTTTGGTAAGGTAAGGACAGGAGCACTACTTATAGCCATTTTCAATCTCTGAAATAGTTCCTCAGCTTTGTCACTCCACTTAAACCCTTCTTTTTTCAATAGATCAGTAAGAGGTTTGCTAATTAGCCCATAGTTCCTTGTAAATCTTCTATAATATCCAGCAAGACATATGAACCCTCTTAATTGTTTAATAGTGATAGGTTCTGGCCAATTTAATACAACTTCTATTTTTCCGGGTTCAGTAGACACTCCTAAGGCAGATATGAAGTGCCCTAAATACTCCACACAAGACACAACAAATTGACACTTGGATCTTTTTGCTACCAAGTGATGTTTGGTGAGCACTGAAAAACAATCCTCAGGTGGTTGACATGACCCTCAAGTGTTTTACTGAATATGAGAATGTTATTAAAGAAAACTAAAACAAACTTTCTTAAATGATCCCTAAATACTTGGTTCATAAGCCTTTGGAAACTGGATGGTGCATTGATGAGTCCAAAGGGCATTACCAGGTATTCATAATGCCCTAAGTGTTTTCTAAATGCAGTTTTGTGTATGTCTTTAGGTGCCATTTTGATTTGGTGATATCCTGGCCTTAAATCTATTTTAGAGTAGATCTGTGAGCCTCCAAGTTCATCTAAAAGTTCTTCAATGACAGGGATGGGGTCTTTGATAGTGATTTTTTTAACGCTCTATAGTCTACACAGAGCCTCAAACTACCATCTTTTTTCCCCACTAACACCACTGGAGAAGCAAAGGGATTGCAACTTTGTTAAATCAGTCTCTATTCCATTAGTTCTTTCACCATGCTCTCAATAACATATTTTTGAATTGGGAAGTATCTATAGGATCTGTTATTTACTGGGTTTGCACCTTTTTTCAAAGGAATGTGATGATCAAATTGGTTTTTAGATCTGGGTAATTCCTTTGGTTCCTAAAAAATAGTAGAGAAGTCTTGTAATACTGCTTGTATAGTAGGTGGTGGAGTTTCAAGTGCTGGTTCTTCCTGTTTTCCTGTATGCAATTCATTTTTGGGGTTCACTTTGATCATGAAAAGTTGAATGGGTTCATCAGGGGATTTTTGTATAGTGGAAGAGTGTACCAAAGCCATTTTAGGGGTTATACCTTTAAGAGAAAATAATTTACAATCATAGTTGAACTTCATAGTAAGTTGTCTGAAGTTAAACATAATGTCACCTAGATCACTGAGCCATTGTACACTCAGCACCATAACATAATTTCCTAGTGGTAACAACAGAAAATCAGCTTTGAAAACAGAACTATGCAATAACCACTCCACTCCCTTGCACATTCCAAAAATGGGAATACATTTCCCATCAGCCAAATTAGCATCCTGATGAGCACATGCTTCAGTTTTCCATCCTAGTTTAGCAACTAGATTACTGTCTAAGAAGTTATGTGTTGAGCCAGTGTCCACTAACAGATTCAAGGCTCTTTTTTGACAGTATCCCAGAAGTCTTAGTGTCCTATAACCCCTGGTTCCTAGGAGACCATGGATTGAGCTCTCACATGTCTCAGCAATCTCATTATTTTCAAACAGTTGTTCTTCCTCCTCTTCTACTACTTCCTCATCTTCAAGTTCCAGTAAATAGAGTTGTGTTTTAGTCTTACATACATGACTAGGTTGAAAAAGTTCATCACAGATGAAGCATAAACCTTTAGCCCTTTTATCAACCAATTCAGAAGGTGATAGCCTTCTCCTCTTAAATATATCATTAGAAGGTTGAACAGAGTTTTTAGGTAGGTGGTTTATAGGTTTTGAGAGTGGTTTGGGATAGGTGGATTGACTGGTGGAAATTTTATTATGGCTCAGATTTGAGTGTGATAAGTTGCTTTTCATGGCTTTGGATTATTTGAGGAAATTTGATACTTGAATCCTAGCTAGATGGTAGGCTTGAGGGAGAGAGAAAGGGGTTTTAGGATCCTCACAGCATCACCCAGCTCAAGTTTTAAATTTTCTAGAAAAATATTTGGTCATAACTCTATCAAATGATTCTTGAAATTCTGCTACTTCTCCAGTTTGTTTAAGCTTTATTAACTCACTTATGGGGTCATCAAACTCAGTTCGAAACCTATCAGTTAATGCCCACACATATTCCTCCCAGCTAGGAATTGGTAAATTAGTATGTGTTTTACTTCTCATATATGTCCTATGCCATTGCAAAGCTAGATCATCTAGATGCATAGATGCAATTTTTACCTTATGATAGTGAGGCACCTCATCTATAGAAAAGAACTTGTTACACCCCGGAACATTTCGCGTTACCAAGACTGTAGACGGCTTAGGGCGAGCTCAAGGGAGAGTAAAGTTATAAAGGTATTAAGGATGAGGATTATATTATATGAGTAAAATAATAACATATATATGACATTTGGAGACCGAATGGTGTAATGAGTTAATACGTTACTTGATGAATAGTCCTCGTAATCGTAAGTCAATGTGGGGCCAATATGCCGGGGTTTTATAAAGGACTTATGAAAAGTTATATAAATAGTACATTGGAAGTTGAGCAAGTCTTAAGAAGGACCCTTGAGCCAAATATGGGCATAAGCCCTCCAAAAGGATGATGTAAGGATACATTTTCGGATAATCTGACTTAAAGAGGCCAAACCGCTAGTATAAGTTGGGAATTTGGAAACATAAAAAAAATTAAAGTTGTAGATAATTGAAATAGCGTTCCAACCATAGGTCGTGGGCCCTCACAAAATATTGGGATAAAAAGTTATGAGCATTTTAAGAAAGACTGTCCAGGCAGAAAAATTACCCTACGCGAACGCGACCAAAGGGCCGCGAACGCGAAGAGTAGCAGGGATTAACCCTTCGCGAACGTGACCAAAGGCCGCGAACGCGAAGGGTAAGTTTTAAGAACCGACTTGAACCCTCTATATAAGGGGCAAGACCCCTCTTGTTCCTCCATAATATTTCCCCAAAAGCTGAGCAACATACAGGGGTGTGAGTATATCATAAAAGTGAGGAAGTGAAGTGATTTTCGAGTGGCAGAGTATTAATTGAGGCTCGGATAGCGTATAGTTGTGATTACAGTATCGTTTTGCCGTGGATTTTGGTTTGGATTCTATGCGAACACTGAAGATATTTCTATTTTAGTAAGAACAAGGTATGTATCTCTTCCCATTGATATTAATCTTGATTTCTTTGCGGAGATAGAGTTGTTATATAGCTTAAAATAGTTTTGTTGGGGGGAAATATGAGATAAGCACCATATGGAGTGTTTATGAAATATTTTGGTAATGAATATTGTGGTTGGTGTTGGTATTGTTGTTGTTGTTGTTGGTTGCTGAATTGAGATTTCAGGCTAGGCATATGAACAGGGGAGATGCTGCTCGATTTTCGGCAGAATAGAGAATAGTTTGATTTGAAAACCTAGCATGGTATATAACAATGAGTCTAACGATAGTGTGCATCCTATTGAATGTAGATTTACATGTTTGGTCGACTAAGTGTAGATAATAGGAGGCCAACAGGTATGTTAAGGCTCGTCCCTTTCTTTCAAAGGGATGATTCCTATGTTTTGATTCCATAAGTGTTTCCGTAACCTTCTTGTTTTCAAAAGCTAGAAGTTCATGATTCTTAAAGCTTCTCATGATGTCAAGGGCGCGAATGATTCTATGATGGTTACAATGATAACGATGATTTTATGTTTAGAGGCTCTAGAGTTATGATTTCACCGATGATATGAAAATATTGAGCTATTTCATGATTTTCTCGATTTATTTCATTGTTGTTGATCTCGCCTTATAAATTGTTCCTTCAAGGTGAGATAGAGCGATGATGATTATTCCATAGTATAATCGGATGTTACCGACCTTACGTCGTTCTGATAAAGTTGTAGCCTTCATACGAGTTGTCATGCATGATATTTACATTATGTACATATACACATGATATTTATGGATCGGGCCGTACGTT
Organism: Lycium barbarum; assembly: GCF_019175385.1. NCBI lineage: Eukaryota > Viridiplantae > Streptophyta > Magnoliopsida > Solanales > Solanaceae > Lycium > Lycium barbarum. The sequence goes on along the minus strand of NC_083348.1, from coordinate 7,665,050 downwards.
CCTCCGCACTAACATATATGGATCGGGCCGTACGTTCCTCCGCACTAACATATGATATATATATGTATCGAGCCGCACGTTCCTCGGCACTAACATATGATATATATGGATCGGGTCGTACGTTTCTCGCAACTAACATATATGGATAGGGCCGTACGTTCCTCGGCACTAACATATGATATATATGGATGGGGCCGTACCTTCCTCGGTACTAACATTGGATCAGGCCGTACCTTCCTCAGCACTAACATATGACATATATGGATCGGGTTGTACGTTCCACAACACTAACACTTATGCATCGGGCTGTACGTTCCACAACACTAACATTTATGGTCGGGTTGTACGTTCCACAACACTAACATTTATGGATCGGGCTGCGCGTTCCGCAACAGTAATACTTATGTTATTTACTTACATATATATAGGTGCTTGTGTACATATGATTTTAAGATGTACGAGTTATCCCTCCTACTCCATGTTACCTTTCATATCTATATATGATGTTATTTATGCGTTACATACTCAGTACATTATTCGTACTAACCCCCTTTCTTCAGGGGCTGCATTTCATGCCCGCAGGTATAGATACTCAGTTTGGTGATCCTCCGGCTTAGGACTCTGCTCAGCCGCTTGGAGAGCTCCATTGTTCCGAAGCTTGTGTCATTTTGGTACAGATCTTTTTGACATAGACTTGTGCATATTCAGGGGTACGACGGGGCCCTGACCCGTCATATTTCACTGATGTACTCTTAGAGGTCTGTAGACATGTGTGGGTTGTATATATGGGTTGGTCAACTATACGTGTGTAGTTCATTTTGGATTTTCCCGCATATAGTGGCAGCCTTATCGGCTTGCATATTTTGTTATGTTTGGTTAACTGTGACTCCTCAGGAGACAGGTTCATTTTGATATATGGCATTATGAGTTTACAGCATGTTTTTGCAAATTTTCTACATTGTCCTAGTATTGGTCTGATTATAGCTAGCAGGTTCGTATACGAGTGTCCCGCTCGGGCACTAGTCATGGCCCATCGGTTTGGGTCGTGACAGAAGTGGTATCAGAGCAGTTCCGTCCTAGGGTTGTCTACAAACCGTGTCTAGTAGAGTCTTGTTTATCGATGTGTTGTGCACCACATCTATAAACAGGAAGCTATAGGAATTTTAGGATATTATCTTTCCTTCTTACTCTAGATCGTGTGATAGAGCTATGTTATCAGGATAATCCCTCTCTAACGAATTGCTGTGTTTTCAGCTATTCCTCCAAAGAAAGCCACAGCTGCCCAGAAGGGAAAATCAGTAGCAGGAGATACTAGTTAGACTCGGAGAGTTACGAGGGCCCATGCCCAGTCTATGCCTGATATGGTAGTTCGGTCAGCGAGCTCTGCTACACCGCCACCTCCAGAGGAGATTGGAGCAGCAGCAGCTCCAGTTCAGGGGATAGTACCACCGCCAGCTCCCGAGGCCCGGTACCTGAGCCTCTAGCTCCTCAGCCAGGGTCGGAGGATAGGGCCATGATAGATGCAGTTCAGTTGCTAACCATACTAGTGGCAGGACAGGATCACAGGCATGGACCAAGAGTTGACTATGAGGATAGGTCTGATAGCTTGAGGGTTCGTGACTTCTTGAATTATAATCCTCCAGAGTTTTTCAGGTTAAAGCCCGAGGATGATCCATAGGAGTTTATCCGGCAGATGCAGCGTACATTGAGGATAATGAGGGCTTCTGAGACTGAGTCTATTGAGTTGGCTTCGTATCGATTGTGGGATGTAGCTGTTAATTGGTATGAATCTTGGGAGTTATCTAAGGGCGAGGATGTTTCTCCAGCGGTATGGGATGAGTTTGTGGAGGCCTTCCTTGGCCACTTCCTGCCTCCAAAGATGAGGCGACCTAGAGTTGATAGATTTTTGCATTTGAGGCAGAATGGCAGGAGTGTTCGAGAGTATAGCCTTGATTTTGATTCATTGGCTTGGTATGCGCCGACTATTGTAGCTGATATGGCAGATAAAGTGCATCGTTATATGATAGGACTAGACCGTTATCTGATCGATGGTTGTATGGCAGTGGCTCTTCAGCCAGGTATGGATATTGGTCAGGTGCAGGTATACGCACAGGGGGTAGAGGATCGACACAGGGGACATCAGCCAAATAGAGATCATGACTGATGCCAGCATAAGAGGGCTAGATCGGTGGGTTATTCCGATGAGTTTCAAGGCGGGCAGCCTCGGAAACATGTTAAATATTCTTTCCAGCCAGCACGAAGTGCACCTCCACAGTTCATGAGCATGAGATTCGACCGTACTGGGTATTCAGGAGCCGGTCAGAGCTCCAGGGCTTCAGGTTCACAGATGAACAAGGGTCGAGTCAGTCGAGGCCACCTTTGCCTCGGCGTTCTCAGTGTGGTAGGCCCCCATCTTGGGGAATGTCGTTTGGCTGCAGGTGCTTATTTTTCTTGTAGCCGTCAAGGCCATATGATGAAAGAGTGTCCTTATAGAGATGGTCCAGGTGGTATGGCTCAACCTACTGGGTCGATTGCTGGTTCGTCTTCTTCGGTAGCCATATGCTCTATGGGGCGGGGTATTCAGATACCAGCAGGCCATGGCAGAGCTTCCAGTTCTAGTGGTCCTTTGAACCACATATATGTTTTGGCTAGTAGGCAGGATCAGGAGGCGTCACCGAATGTGATTATAGGTAACTTATCGATTTTCTCCCGGGACGTATATGCATTAATAGATCCAGGTTCCACCTTATCATCTATATCCCCCTTCGTTGCTAGTAAAAACGGAATAAAACCTGAGTTGATAGAACCATTTGGGATAGCGACACCGGAAAGGAGTCGAGTAAAGGAATAAGGCACCAATGTTAAAAGGTGTAATAGATACTAGTAGATAAGATTTGAAAGTACCTACGGAAAGGGAGCGCGGCGAGTAATTAGAGAGAAGGTTATCGGATAATTAATAGTGTAGGTAAATCAAGGATTCATGGACCGGAAAGTAAGAAGCGGGGTCAGAAAGTGAGTAACCAATGAGTTTGAGGTATTTTATGAGGACTAGATTTTAGAATGCATAATGTTGGCTAAGGATTACAAGCTGAATATGAGGCAGTTTGTAGGAGTAAGCGTATTTAGACTCCTTCAAAACTTATTCGTAAGAGTGCTCCTAGATGATCTTTGGGCTACTCTTGCTCAGAGATAGAGCATGTTGTTCGTTAGTTGCAGATCTATAGTTCATCCGGCCCAGGAGTTTTCGAAATGAAAGTTCCGATCAAACGATATAGTGCTTCTAAGGTGAAAATTTGGGGGAGTTGATGCTATAGAAAATTGTCTAAGGGCCAGGAAATTCATAGAAGTCGGTGATTTCTTGGACTTAGCGAGTTATAATTGGAATCTTGTGAAGTATTTTCTTTCCACATTTTGTGCCATTGATAAACTGGCCCAGGAAATAGCCAGACTCCAGAGAATTGATAATTGTAAGTCTAAGTTTCCAGAAGATAAGTAACAAGTGAGTTTCAGCATCAAATGTAACATTCCTAACAGGACCGGATAGCCATATTATGCGTTATAATGATTCAAGCATTAAGCTAATTTATGGACTGATGCAGCGCGGTAAGGTTATAGTTCATGCCTCAAGATAGCTATGAAGATGCAGGAAGAATCATTCGACCTATGCTCTTAAGCTAGTTATAGTTATGTGCACAGGAATGGATATATTGGGGTAGCATCGATATTATTTATATAAGTACCCTAAGAGGTTGTAGCGAACCCTTAAACAAAGATGGTTAAGTTTACGACAAGGTCAACAAATAGAATGATGGGAAGACGCCGAGGGAAGGAAAGTCTTAGTGCCCTCGCTATGTTAGGCAGTGAGAATAGCAAGGGCATAAATTGACACTGTTATGAGGAAAGACAGAGCAAATTTCATAGTACAACGGAAGTTAGATATCCGGAGTATAGTAAGTTATAGCAAGTCACTGAGTTTCCAATTCGGAGGTGAGAAACCACCAACATAGATGACCATGTTTATCGCAGAAGTTTAATTCAGTTAGGGAAATTACCAACAGGCCTATGGAATTAGCCTATTTCCAGTCCATTAGGACTACTTGTACAGCAGGGGACTCCATAAATCCTATATCAGGAGGAATAGTATAATGTGTCCATTGCTTATCTCCATCATTCAGACCAGGGGAGCGCAGATTATAGCTCACCCCAGAAAGATCTAAAGACTCAGATAAGTCTTGCATAAACCGAGCATATCATTAGATACTTGAGGGCACACCACGAGTTGGCGTGGCAGATTTTAGAGGTGACTGAGATGACCCCTAACATTTGCTGAGACCATGATTTTAATATTCAGATGAATCCATACAAGATTGGAAGTCAGGTTTATTTATTAATAGTAAGCAGGGGAAGGATCTAAGATTCCCAACATCGACAAGGGTTTCCCCGCCTATGTCAGACTAGGTACTATGGGAAGTACCATCTCAGAAGAACGCAGTGAAATATAGAAAGTCTTATGAGAGGGTTAAGGGCTAAGATGAAGTGAACGGTACGTCTCAAAGGAATGACTTATGAAAGAAGAAGGAGTCGAGTTATGACTAAGTGTTCTAATATGCAAGGTATAAGAGAAAGAAGATAACCGAAAAGAATTGAAGAGGGTAAGTTCGTGGAATTCTCATTAACACCCTTTACGTAAATTGTGGATAAGGGCTTGAGTTCAGCTAACATTCGAGGATGAATGTTCTTAAGGGGTGGAGGATGTTACACCCCGGAAAATTTCGCATTACCAAGACCGTAGGCGGCTTAGGGTGAGCTCAAGGGAGAGTAAAGTTATACAAGGATTAGGGATGAGGATTATATTATATGAGTATAATAATAACATATATATGACATTTGGAGACCGTATGGTGTAATCAGTTAATATGTTACTTGATGAAAAGCCCTCGTAATTGTAAGTCAAGGTGGGGCCCATATGCCGGGGTTTTATAAAGGACGAATGAAAAGTTATATGAGTAGTAAATGGGAAGTTGAGCAAGTCTTAAGAAGGACCCTTGAGACAAATATGGGCATAAGCCTTCCAAAAGGATGATGTAAGGATACGTTTTCGGATGATCTGATTTAAAGAGGCCAAAGCACTATTATAAGTTGGGAATGTGAAAACATACCAAAAATGAAAGTTGTAGATAATTGAAATATCTTTTCAACCATTGGTCGTGGGCCCTCACACAATATTGGGATCAAACGTTATGAGCATTTTAAGACAGACTGTCTGGGCAGAAAAATTACCCTACGCGAACGCGACCAAAGGGCCGCAAACGCGAAGAGTAGCAAGGAATAACCCTTCGCGAACGCGACCCAAGGCCGCGAACACGAAGGGTAAGTTTTAAGAACCGACTTAAACCCTTATATAAGGGGAAAGACCCCTCTTTTTCCTCCATAATATTTCCCCAAAAGCTTAGCAACATACAAGGGTGTGAGTATATCAGAAAAGTGAGGAATTGGAGTGATTTTCGAGTGGCGGAGTAATAATCGAGGCTCGGATAGCATATAGTTGTGATTACAGTATCATTTCGCCGTGGATTTTGGTTTGGATTCTAGGCGAACACTGAAGATATTGCTGTTTTAAAAAGAACAAGGTATGAATCTCTTCCAATTGATATTAATCTTTATTTCTTTGAGGAGATAGAGCTGTTATATAGTTGTAAAATAGTTTTGTTGGGGGAAATATGAGATAAGCACCATATAGAGTGTTTATGAAATATTTTGGTATTGAGAATATTATGGTTGGTGTTGGTATTGTTATTGTTGTTGTTGTTGGTTGCTGAATTGAGATTTCGGGCTAGGCATATGAACAGGGGAGATGCTGCTCGATTTTCGGAAGAATATAGAATAGTTTGATTTGAAAACCTAGCATAAGTATATAACAATGAGTCTAACGGTAGTGTGCATCCTATTGAATGTAGATTTATGAGTTCGGACGACTAAGCGTAGATAATAGGAGGCCAACAGGTATGTTAAGGCTCGTCCCTTTCTTTCAAAAGCATGATTCCTATGTTTTGATTCCATAAATGTTTTCGTAACCTCCTTGTTTTCAAAAGCTAGAAGTTCATGATTCTTAAAGCTTCTCATGATGTCAAGGACGCGAATGATTCTATGATGGTTACAATGATAATGATGATTTTATGTTTAGCGGGTCTAGAGTTATGATTTCAACGATGATATGAAAATATTGAGCTATTTCATGATTTTCTCAATTTATTTCATTGTTGTTGATCTCACCTTATAAATTGTTCCTTCAAGGTGAGATAGAGCGATGATGATTATTCCATAGTATAATCGGAGGTTACCGACCTTACGTCGCTCTGATAAAGTTATAGCCTTCATATGAGCTTTCATGCGTGCTATTTACATTATGTACATATACATATGATATATATGGATCGAGCCGTACGTTCCTCGGAACTAACATATATGGATCGAGCCGTACGTTCCTCGGCACTAACATATATGGATCGGGCCGCACGTTCCTCGGCACAAACATATGATAAATATATATTGGGTTATACGTTCCTCAGTACTAACATATAATGATCGGGTTGTACGTTCCTCGGCACTAACATATGATATATATGGATCGGGCCGTACCTTTCTCGGCACTAACATACATGGATCGGACCGTACCTTCCTCAGCACTAACATATGACATATATGGATCGGGTTGTACGTTCTACAGCACTAACACTTATGGATCGGGTTGTACGTTCCACAACACTAACACTTATGGATCAGGTTGTACGTTCCACAACACTAATATTTATGGATCGGGTTGCGCGTTCCGCAACACTAATACTTATGTTATTTGCGTATATGTATATATAGGTGCTCACTTTTGGATTTTGCAAGAGCTTTTGGGTTGGTGATAGCCAATTCGAGTTTTCCAAAGAAGGAGGAACACTTGGTAACCTTCCGTAGTTCGGTGGCTAAGACTCAAATAGACTTTTTACTCCTTAGGAAGGATGATAAAGGTCTGTGCAAGGATTGTAAGGTCATTCCGAGCGAATATCTTACAACCCGACATAAACTCTTGGTGATGGATTTAGCGATCAAGATGACGAGGAAGAAGAGGGTCGTGGAAGACCGACCTAGGATCAGATGGGGGAGTTTGACCACTATTAGTGCCCTGGAGATGGGAGAGAAATTGAAGGATATGGGGGCCTGGGATAGTAGTGGGGATGCGACCAGTATGTGGGATAAGACGGCTAGTTGCATTAGGGTGGTAGCAAGGGAAGTGTTGGGGGTCTCGACAGGTAGTCGTGGTCAACATCGAGGGGACTGGTGGTGGAATGGAGAAGTTCAAGGGAAGGTGGAAGCAAAGAAGGTGGCGTATGCGAAGTTGATAGAAAGCAAGGATGAGGTGGAGAAGTGGACGAATACAAAACTTTATAAGATGGTGAGGAAGGAGGCGAAGTTGGCGGTTTCGACGGAAAAAATGGCAGCTTTTGAACGCATGTATGCTGAACTAGAAGAGAAAGGAGGGGACCAGAAATTGTTCAGGCTAGCCAAGGCGAGGGAGAGAAAGGCACGTGATGTGGATCAAGTAAAATGCATCAAGGACGAGCATGGCAAAGTATTGCTAGAGGAGACTCTCATTAGACGGAGATGGCAGTCATACTTCTCCAAACTCTTGAATGAAGAAGGGGACAGAGACATTGTGTTGGGTGATTTAGAGCATACAGGAAGGCGTCGCGATTTTGGCTATTGCAGGAGTATTAAGGTTGATGAGGTTAAGGGTGCTGTTCGTAGGATGCGCAGGGGAAGAGCGACCGGACCTGACGAGATTCCGGGGGAATTCTGGAAGAGCGCGGGCCCGGCAGGTTTAGAGTGGCTGACTAGGTTGTTTAATGTCATCTTTAAGACGACATTGATGCCCGAAGAATGGAGGGCGAGTGTAATGATCCCTCTATACAAGAATAAGGGAGATATCCAGAGTTGCAACAACTATAGAGGTATCAAGCTACTAAGCCATACTATGAAAGTGTGGGAAAGGGTGGTGGAGATGAGGGTGAGGAGAGGTGTGTCTATTTCAGAAAACCAGTTCGGATTCATGCCGGGACGTTCAACTACAGAAGCCATCCATCTTATGAGAAGGTTGGTGGAGCAGTAGAGGGAGAGGAAGAGGGACTTACACATGGTATTCATCGACCTAGAAAAGGCTTATGACAAAGTTCCAAGACAGATCCTATGGAAATGCTTGGAGGCTAAAAGTGTACCTGTGGCGTACATTAGGGTGATCAAGGACATGTATGAGGGAGCCAAAACCAGGGTGAGGATAGTAGGAGGAGACTCAGAGCACTTTCCAGTTGTGATGGGGTTGCATCAAGGATCAACTCTTAGTCCGTTTTTATTTGCCTTGGTGATGGATGGATTGACACGTCAAATTCAAGGTGAGGTGCCATGGTGTATGCTTTTCGCAGACGACATAGTCCTGATTGACGAGACTCGTAGCGGAGTGAACGCTAAGCTGGAGTGTTGGAGACATACTCTGGAGTCTATAGGGTTTAAGCTGAGTAGGACCAAGACAGAGTACTTGGAGTGTAAGTTCATTGAAGCACCTCAGGAGGCTGACTTGGAAGTAAGGCTTGGTACCCAGGCCATCCAGAAGAAAAGTAGTTTCAAGTACCTTAGATCTATTGTGCAAGGCAGCAGGGAGATTGACGATGATGTCACACATCGTATTGGGGCAGGGTGGATGAAATGAAGGCTTGCTTCCGGAGTGCTATGTGTCAAGAAGGTGCCACAAAAACTTAAGGGCAAGTTCTACAAAGTGGTGGTTAGACCGACTATGCTGTATGGGGCGGAGTGTTGGCCAGTTAAGATCTCTCACGTTCAAAAGATGAAAGTTGCCGAGATGAGAATGTTGAGATGGATGTGTGGCCACACCAGGAGTGACAGGATTAGGAATGAGGATATTCGGGATAAGGTAGGGGTGGCCTCGGTGGAAGACAAGATGCGAGAAGTGAGATTGAGATGGTTTGGGTATGTGAAGAGGAGAGACACAGATGCCCCAGTGCGGAGGTGTGAGAGGTTGGCCATGGATGGTTTCAGACGAGGTAGGGTAGGCCGAAGAAGTATTGGGGAGAGGTAATTAGACACGACATGGCACAACTACAGCTTACCGAGGACATGACCTTAGATAGGAGGGTTTGGAGGACCCAAATTAGGGTAGAAGGCTAGTAGAAAGTCTCGTTATCCGTTCTTATTAGTAGTCGCATTATTGCAATATAATTTCTTGTGCTCCGATTTCTGTTATTATTTGTTATTTCCTGTGCTTTGATTATCCTGTGTTATCTGCTCCGATTTCTGCTATTATCTGTTATTTCCTGTGCTTTGATTATCCTGTGTTATCTGTGTTGCTTGCATTATTTCATTTCCATATCGCTTTGAATCTCTTATCCGAATCTCTTAACCTTATCTGACTTCTTTTTATGCTTTTATTGAGCCGAGGGTCTTTCGGAAACAGCCGTCCTACCTTGGTAGGAGTAAGGTCTGCGTACACTCTACCCTCCCCAGAACCCACGATGTGGGATTTCACTGGGTTGTTGTTGTTGTTGTTGTTGTATTATAGGTGCTTTTGTACATATGATTTTAAGATGTACGAGTTATCCCTCCTACTCCATGTTACCTTTCATATCTAAATATGATGTTATTTATGTCTTACATACTCAGTACATTATTCGTACTGACCCCCTTTCTTCGGGGGCTGTGTTTCATGCCCGCAGGTACAGATACTCAGTTTGGTGATCCTCCGGCTTAGGACTCTGCTCAGCCGCTTGGAGAGCTCCATTGTTCCGGAGCTTGAGTCGTTTTGGTACAGATCCTTTTGACATAGACTTATGCATATTCAGGGGTACGGCGGGGCCCTGACCCGTTGTATTTCACTGATGTACTCTTAGAGGTCTGTAGACATGTATGGGTTGTATATATGGTTTGGTCAGCTATACGGATGTAGTTCGTTTTGGATATTCCCGCGTAGAGTGGCAGCCTTGCCGCCTTGCATATTTTGTTATGTTTGGTTAACTGTGACTCCTCAGGAGACAGGTTCATTTTGATATATGGCATTATGAGTTTACAGCATGTTTTTGAAAATTTTTGACATTGTCCTAGTATCAGTCTGATTATAGCTAGCAGGTTCGTATATGAGTGTCCCGCTCGGGCACTAGTCATAGCCTACCGGTTTGGGTCGTGACAGAACTGTTCCACTTGGTACTACCAGTCCTGAAAGCCATTTCCATTAAACCTCGGAAAGGTCACTCTATACTGCCTCAACAAGGATGTAGGTTGAGACTGTGGATTGCGATAAAAGGATGAGTTATAGTTACATGTATAGGGTGAGTAAATTGGGTTAATGTTAGGGTTTTGTACTCGATTAGTTATGGCTGGATAGGGTAAAGATTGAGAATATTATTGGGAATTAGGAATCTGAATGTAGTTTTGTGTTACATCCCGTAAATCCGAGTTAGGTGTGAATGTATAAAACTAGTATAAACATGATATTTTAGCTATATGAATCCATTCAGGATGAATTCGGGTGATAAATAGTCGTTTCGAAGTCAAACCAAAAAGTGAAGTTCTTAAGGCCTTCTAAATCCGTTTAAGTCTGAGATAGTCTGTACTTATGTCCTGTTTTAGGGTTTTTTTCGATAGGAATTTGAGCAAACGTAAACCATGAAAGTTGTAGTTCTTTGAAATACCTTTCCAACCATATATTATGGAGCTCAAACGGGGCTTTGTGCTACAGGTTATGTCCGTTTTAGTAGACGCTACACAGTCTGCACGAAGTGTTGCGCGAAGTGCCCTTCAGGTGATCGCGCACCAGAGGTAGTGTTACTGCCTTCACTTTGTAATCATCTGTGCAAAGTGGGCCTCCAGCTGTGCAATCTCGCACCTAACTCGACGTTTTAACAGCCTAACTTCGTTATATTGATTCCCACTTCGTTTTAAACTAATTTTTCTGAGGAAAAGAATCCTAAAGAAGTCTCTCAAGTCCTAAGGATGAAGCTCTTCTCTCCCAACCTTCAAGATACTTTAAGGTAAGCCTATTCCATACATTCCAAGTCAATTCCAACATACGTTCATGATTAGTAAGTAGAAATTCAACGTTTTTAACCTAGGGTTTTCAAGAAAACCCAATTAAAGGGATTCAAGACTTAAGCTTTGGGATTCTTCTTCAAGTTCAGACCTTTACTACAAGATTGAAGCATTACCAGGTATATAGGGTTTCTATCCACGTGTGGGAACGTCCGTGTTCTTCCCTATGCCACGTTCTTCCATGATTATGCCAGAAACTATCAAAACTAGGATTTTAGCCATGTTCATGATAACCCTAGGTCCATGTACCATGTTATAGTAAGCCTTGTGGTATTAATTCGTTATTGTGTTCTTGATATTCCATTATGGTTATTGAGAATCTGTCCGTAATCCACGAAAACCCATACTTTGTAATCCATGGGTTCTTACATGTATGTTTTTAAACAAAAATGCTTATTTCATGAATATCCTGCATGTCTAAACGTTTTCATGCAATTACATTATATAATTATTTTACATGCCAAGATACAAGTATTCATGTTAAATACAAGTCATGCTTTCATGAAATTCATGGGCTTCTTAGCCAACTATATCATGTTCATGCTTTTGGGAGTTGCACTAATTATCGAGAAGGCTTCAAGTAGCCTGAAACTACGTTAGCCACTGTAGGATAAGGATCGTTCCGCCCGGTAGGACGATTCCTTAATATTGATCGGATCCTTTCATACCATATTACATCTTATACCCTGGCAAGGTATGAGAGGCTTTACTGGTTGGGCGCAAGTACCAGACTTCATGTTGTCGGTTATATTTATCCTCTCCCTCCTTAAAATATTTTTACTCATGTCATATCTATATGTATTCATGTTCATGAACAGGTTTCAGTTTCACTTCTTATCATATTATTTCATGCCCCATGTTATTTCATTCAGTTGTTTTATATACCAATACATTCAATATGCTGACGTCCCCTTTCTATTGCTCGGGGGCCTGCATTTCACGATGCAGTTACAGATTTACAGGACGACGCATCTGCTCAGTAGGAATATTCACGTATCAACTTATTGGTGAGCCTCATCTCCTTTGGGGTTTAGTCATTCATCTATTTCCTTATGTTAGTCATTCATTAACAGTATGCTGGGAGCCTTGTACTAGCTAGTATGTTTTACGATCCAGACTCATGATAAAGGTTTCATAGACTAGTCAGTTATGTTATGTTAGATATTCAGAGTTGTTTAGCCATCTTTGGCTCAATTCATGGTATTTCGCATTCATGTTTTAAACGAGTATTTTATTTATTATTATGACTTTATGTGTTTTATTAAAGCCCATCATGTGTCATGTTATATTTCGCTCATGTATGCCTCATAATGATTCAGCAAGCCATGTGGTTCGCTCAGTCACATACAGTAAGGCACCGAGTGTCTGTAGGCAAAGATTCGGAGACTCTTTACCAATGGGCAAAGATCTGGAATGAGTGGTACATGGACTCCTCGGGTCCCCCATGGGTTGTGAAGATATGATTGATAAAGATTCTACGTGGGTAAAGATCCACAGACTCATTACCGTTGGGCAAAGATCCGAAACGAGTGGTACATGGACTCCGCAGGTCCCCCATGGGTTGTGCTACCGAGTCGTGGATACTTCCGTCCGGAGTACATATGTACACAGCATTGCATTACATTCACTTATTACACAGCATTGCATTGCATCCACAATTCATACATTGTTGCATTGCATTACATTATGGCTTGTGTTGATGATTTGGTGATATACTTGTGTTATTTGGATTCAGATTGATTATATTGAGTCTTGGTACACTTGGGTTTAGATGCTATAACCTAGGTAACGACGTGTACTTGGTTTCTGATTTGTGTTTGACTTATACTTGTTGATTTATTTGCTTATCTTACCTTATTATCTGGATTATGTTAGCTAAACTTAGTCGGCCTATAATACCTGCCATTACTGTGGTTTTGTACTGACCTGCTCTTGTTGTATTCTTTTATGAATGCAGAATTCCAGGTTGGATCTACCTCCATTTCTCGTGGCTGGTAGTCATTCTGAGAGTTGCTTAGAGTCTATAGGGTAAGTACGAGATGTGTGCCGCCTTGAAGACTCTCCTTTATTTAATTCTTATTTTCTATTACGAGACACACTCAGACTTGATGTATTATTGATATTCTAGACTTGTAGATTCTAGTTAGATACTCTTATATGGATTAGACCAGACTTTGGGGTGTATTTTCCTTCCTTCCGCATACTTTCTATATTATTATTGTCAGACTTACGTGATTTTATTTCTTCCTCTTATTTAAGTAATTCATTGTGTTTTTACTATTGTTGGGTTAAAGGTTCACCTATCGAGGTGGGAAAGGTAGGTACCTGCGCGACTAAGTTGAATTGGGTCGTGACAATATCTATTGAGAAGTAAAATTAAGTGCAAATTAAAAGGGTATATATGTGGATCTCACGTTTCAGCTATGGGGAGGAGTTATGTATATATATATATCATCTTTTTCCCTTAGCTTAGTGAAATTTTAAGAAGTGACAATAATATTTTTCTTTTTCAACACCCAAAACAGCAACGTGAGCTACAAATTTAAAGGAGCAAAGTATCATTTTTCTCAAGAACAACATACAGCTTTTACTCACCACTTCGATCTCGTTGTTTTGTTTTTGTCCTATTGTTGAATTAGGGCTTTCTTCGGAGGGAAGTAAGGTGGAAGAAGATTGGTTCTTGGCATATAAGGTAAGAATTCTCCTCTACTAGATATATTTAAGTTCGTCCAGCTCGTAGCTAAATTGTGGGATAAGAAATACAGAATTAATAGTGGGAAATTGTGTTTTGATGTTATTGTTATTGTATGGGTTGTTTGGTGATTGTTATGAGTTGTTTTGAGGTCTAGAATTGATGGATTTGATATGATTGTTGTTGTTGTCATTGATATGTGTTTTGAAGGAAAGAAAATATTGGAGAAGTGTGTTTGATAGTCGTAGCCGAGCTTGCCTCTCGTTGTATCATTGTTTGGGTTGTAAAACTTGTTATGGAAGTTGCTGGTTGTTTTGAGTTGTTATTGTGCCTATTGTGGACTTGAGGAAAGTGAAAGAAACAGGAGAAACGCTGCTCGTTTAGTTATAGAATAAGTTTAACTTTCGATATACGAAAATGGACTCGTTCGTAGTTTAACGATAGCATCGTTATTATTGTTGTAGATTAAAGTGCTGCTCGAGTTGAGCTCCTTGAGTTGCCGAGCAAGTGACATGTATGTTAAGGCTAATCTTTCCTTCTCGTGGCATGTTTTATGATAAAACGAAAGATAAACGAATGTTATTCCAAGTAACTCCATTCCTAGTAAGCAAGGGAATCTAAGCTATTCGTGTCCTTATGATGTAGTTCATGTATGTTATATAGTGGATTCTAAGTCTTGTTGATTCCCAAGGTAATAATGTTAGTATTCATGACATAATCGGAGGTGTAACGACCTTACGTCACTCCGAAGAATGTTCTAAAGATTCGAAAGAGATCCCCTAACCTTTATGTACTTTTGTAGGAGTAAGATATGAGGTGATAAATATGTATTTAGTACATATACAGGCTTGACTATTGTACCCTCACGTACAACCAGATGATGATTAGTTGGGCAAATATGCATCTTCAGTTACCACCGAATCATAGCTGGATGGGCAGACACGTATTTACCACCGAGCGATGGCCGAATGGGTAGTTAAGCGTTCACCGCTGAGCTACAGCCGGGCGGATAGATATGTCATATGCATTCACTACCGAGCTACAGCCAGCGGGGCAGTTATGCAGTTACCACCAAGCTATGACTGAGTGGGCAGTTACCACTGATCAGTTGGGTATTTAACGTCACAATAATGATATAGTAGTCAGAAACATGGCATTATAGACATACATATACGATATTATAGTTATTATGCATGTTATGTCCCTCAGTGGTAAGTCAGAGATTACATGTTGACTCTTATCCCTCCTAGTACTAGTGTTTTATTGTTATGTTTCATTTCCGCCTTACATACTCGGTACATTATTTCATACTGACGTCCCTTTGTCTGGGGACGCTGTGTTCATGCCCACAGGTTTAGACAGGTTGTTGGTAGGATCGCACCACTAGGATTTTCGAAGCACCAGCTAGCGTGGTAAGCTCCATGTCATTCGGAGTTAACAAGGTCCAGAGTTTTGTGTATAGACAAATGATGGGTAGGCCGGGGCCCTGTCCCGATCATAGTACGGTTGTCACTCTTTAGAGGCTTGTAGACGTATCCTGTATTTTCAGTAGTGTCAGTATAGCGGCCTTGTCGGCCCCGTATAGCGATACTTATGTTATATATGTGGGATGATCCCTCTTTGGTTAGGTTGATTATTGTTTACAAACATTTTAGTGTATGTCCTTGTCGGCCTAAGTTACGATACCACACTTATAGATAGGTTTCATTGGCCTAAGATATTCATTGAGACACAGGTTATACGAGCTACAGATTGATATGCTTGGGCCTAATGAGGCACCGGGTGCCGGCCACGCCTCCCTAGGTTTGAGGCGTGACATAAGGTCTATATTTATCATCTCCCATTTCCAAACAAGAATGTTAATATTCTGAGCCAATCCACTAGGCCTTTGGTGCTCGGCTTTCACTTGTTGACAATTCGGACACTTAGCTACAAAGTCTACCACTTTCTTTTTCATATCGTTCCACCAATAAATCTCCTTAAGGTCATGGTAAATCTTTGTGGAACCTGGATGGATGGAATACCTGGAGTTGTGGGCTTCTGACATAATTCGCTCTCTAAGCTTATAAACATCTAGAACACATAGTCTGCCTTGGTACCTCAAGGTACCATCATCTCCCCCTTGTTCAAAAGCCATTTTCTTATGCTTCTGAATCCCCTCTTTTAGCTGCAATAAAAAGGGATCATTAAACTGTTTCTCTTTCACTTCGGCTACTAGGGAGGAATAAGCCCTGTTCTGAACAGCAACTCCACCATCTTCGGAATCCAAGAGTCGAACTCCTTGGTTAGCTAAGCGATGAACTTATTTGGTCATAATTCTCTTATCTACCTCAACGTGAGCTAAACTTCCTATGGAACGCAAACTAAGAGCTTCGACTACAACATTCGCCTTCCCTAGATGATAGAGAATATCCACCTTATAATCTTTAAGCAATTCGAGCCATCTTCTCTGTCTAAGATTCAACTCTTTTTGCTTGAAAATATACTGAAGGCTTTTATGATTGGTGAAAATATCAACGTGCACTCCATACAGATAATGACGCCATATCTTAAGTGCGAAAACCACAGTTGCCAATTCCAAGTCATGAGTCTGATAATTCTTTCTATGAGCCTTAAGTTGTCGGGATGCATAAGCTACAACCTTACCATGCTGCATTAAGACACATCCGATACCAATTCCCGAAGCATCACAATAAACTACGAACCCTTCAATTCCCTCTGGTAGTGTCAAAACTGGAGCAGAAGTCAACATCTTCTTCAACTTTTCAAAACTTTGCTCACATGCATCTGACCTCTGAAATTTGACCTTCTTCTGAGTCAACTTAGCCAATGGAGCTGAGATAGAGGAAAATTCCTCTACGAAATGATTATAATAGCCTGCCAGACCCAAGAAACTTCTAAATCGAAAAAT
Organism: Lycium barbarum; assembly: GCF_019175385.1. Taxonomy (NCBI): domain Eukaryota; kingdom Viridiplantae; phylum Streptophyta; class Magnoliopsida; order Solanales; family Solanaceae; genus Lycium; species Lycium barbarum. The sequence continues at coordinate 7,648,305 of NC_083348.1, read as the reverse complement.
TAGGTGGGTCTGGGCCAATTCTTTACGGCATTATCTTCTGAGAATCAACCTTCACCTGAAATTACATGGCTTATAAATGCCACTGACTTAAGCCAAAATTCACTTTTTGAAAATTTTGCATAAAGCTCACGATCCTGAAGTGTCTACAATACTATTCTGAGATGTTTTGCATGATCAGCCTCACTACGGGAATACACCAAAATGTCATTAGTAAACACAATGATGAATAAATAAAGATAAGGCTTGAAGACCCTGTTCATAAGGTCCATGAAAGTAACTGGTGCATTTGTCAACCCAAATGACATGACAAGAAATTCGAAATGACCATAACGGGTTCTAAAAGTAGTCTTCGGAATATCAACTTCATTAACCTTTAACTGATGGTATCCTCATCTGAGGTCAATCTTGGAGTAACACTGGGCACCCTAAAGTTGGTCAAATAAATCATCTATTCCGGGGAGAGGATACTTGTTCTTAATGGTGACTCTGTTCAACTAACGGTAGTCAACACACATGCGTAAGCAACCATTTTTCTTTCAGACAAACAAGACTGGTGCGCCTCAAGATGAGACACTCGGCCTAATAAATCCCTTGTCAAGAAGATCTTTCAACTGGGGTTTTAACTCTTTTAACTCTGCTGGAGCCATTATGTATGGCAGAATAGATATGGGCTTAGTGCCGGGAAGTAAATCGATTTCAAAGTCTGTCTCCCTGTCGGGAGGAACTCTGAGAAGATCTTCTGGAAACTCATTAACGACTAGTACAGACTGGAGAATTGGAGTCTGGGTATCTGAATCCCCGACTCGGACTAAGTGATAGATATACCCCTTGAAAATCATCTTTCTGGCTTTAAGATAGGAGATAAATCTACCCCTAGGTACTACTGAATTGCCCTTCCTTTCTATGACTGGTTCATTAGGAAACTCTAATCTTACTATTTTGGTTCAATAGCCTACTGTGGCCTAACATGAAGCTAACCAATCCATACCCATTATTACATTAAAGTCTAGCATTTTCAACTCTGCTAAGTCGGTTATGGTCCTGCAGTGATAGACTAAAACTGGGCAACCCCTATAAATACGTCTAACTATAACTGACTCTCCAACTGGAGTGGACACCTCAAAGGGTTCATGCAACTTTTCTACGGGATTACATAAGATAAGTTGGATCCTGGGTCAATAAGGCATAAACGTAGAAAGTGAAAACTGTCAATGCACCTATGAAAACATCTGTACGTGCCTCTGTATCCTGACGACCTGCTAAAGCATACAAGTGATTTTGAACTCCACTTACATTGCCAGACTTAGCAGCACCCTGCCCTGATTGGGCCTGAGAATTTTTAGGAGCTGCTGAATTTGTGGACCAAGCCACATTACCTCTGATACCTTGTCTCGCTGATGGATAGTCCCTCTGAAAATGGCCCTGCTAGTCACACCCGTAGCATATATCTATACCCATGCGACACTCCCCTGGGTGTCTCTTACCACACTTGTTCCAGACCGGATTATCATAAGTCTTTTGTCCCACACTAGCCTGAGAATAGGAGTTTGCTGGCATGAAATTCTGTCTCTTCTGATCATTCCTGAACTTTGGGGCTGGGGACTGGCTGCAGATGGAGCCAGTCCCGATGACCTACTCTTGAAGAATTCCCTGCCTCCACCTCCCCCATGACTGAAGTTACTTGTAAATTTAGTTCTTTTATTGAATTCCCTGGCCTTCTCTTTCTAAACTGCTTCTTCTTCCTTCATTTGGTCCTCAATAACCTAAACAAAAGGAACCATCTTGGTTATAGTCATTTCTCTATTCTGAGCAACAACATTTACATCACCATGCAAGTCTGGTATAAGGCCCAACACAAATTGCCTAACTCTGGCCCTCCTATCAGGGATAATATGAGGAGCATACTTGGCCAAAGAAACAAACTTGAGGTAATAGTCATTCACGCTCATATCATTCTGCCTGAGCCTCTCAAATTCATAGGCCTTTTCCTCTCTGACCTCAAGTGGCTGAAAGTGATCAATGAAGGCATCTACAAACTCGTCCCAAGTTACTGGAGACGCATCTTCCCCACGGAACGGTTCCCATGCCTCATACCAAATGTGAGTAACATCTTGCAACTAATAAGCTCCTAACTCTGCTACCTCTGTCTCAGTAGCATGCATAACATGAAAGACTTTCTGAAGCCCATCCATGAAATTTTGAGAATCCTCCGCCCTAATAGACTCTGTGAATACTGGAGGCTTCATATTCAGAAATTCCTTGGTCTTGCAGCTGTTCGACCCTCCACTAGCACCTACGCTAGAAGTCGTCTACTGACGTTGAGCTTGGTTAGAAACAATTTGGGTGAGCAGTTGGATAGCTCCGCTAACATCCATGTCTGAAGCACTAGGCCGCGGAGTAACTGTGGGACGGACCTCGGTAGGCCTTTCTGTAGCTGGGGTGCGGTGGGGGCCACTGCATCCGATGCTAGCCCCTGAGCCTCGGTGTGAACTTCCTGAGTCTGAGAGTCCTTAGCAGTAGCCCTTTGGCTAGTTGATATCCTCTTGGCGTACTTTCTTTTCGCAGGCATTGTCTAAAATACGTAATACGCACCAGTTAGAAGGATTCCTCAAAGAATTGCTCTAACTATATGATCTAGAGTATGAAATAAATCAGACAATTCTAAATATATTGGTGGCAAACTGTTTATATGTGTGGCATGCACACACGCTGAACTTATGAATGCATATGTTATGGGTTCCGTAACTCCTAGTGTTCTAGGAGATATGCCTACCTAAAGTTGACCCAAAATTTCTGTCTAGAATTCTGCCGAATTTTCCCAAAGTTTCAAGAAACTTAATTTCTTCGATTCGCTGAACATCCAACCTTCCCGATACTTACTAAATATGATACCAAGCTCTCATGTATGAAGAATGAGCATGAATAATTAATTATGACCTTGACGACAACCCCGCCTTTTAAATCATCGTCAATTAACTCATGACGAAACTTTACATATAAAAGTATGGGGTGTAACATCTTTCCCCCATTTGGAACATTCATCCTCGAATGTCAAACTAGTCTTGCATTCTCAATACTTCCTCAAGCGCTCTCTTATTGAATCATGCCCTGCACATACCTTCCTCTCAACAGGTCATATCTAATCGTACCATCATTCTCTTTCTTGACATATCTTCATTGCTTCTGCTCCCATTTTTTTTTCACACGTACTCTTACCATTTCCTTGACTTATTTTTACTTACACTTTGCATTGAACTTACTAATATCACATGCCTTCTTACCTTATTCTGGAGCTACAAACGAGACACCAAACGGTCCTTATTTTCCCTTTTTCTTTCCTCGCTGGACCATTTAATACCTAAGTCTAAGAGTTTACTTTTGTGTATTTAAAGCTCCATTTTATCACTCTTTGTTTATCCTTATCACGAGCCTTGAAACTCTTTTCTTTTATATCTAAATTACCAGTTTCTCACCTTCACCTTGCACTATATCTTTGAAATTCTCCTCCTGGTTTGTCCTTTGCGTAATATGACCCAATGGTTTGAATGCTTTACTTGAGATATTACATCATCTCATTGTTTACTAAACCATCATTTGATGCCGGTAGCCCTCCTCAAATTTTTATACTCTTGCCAACTTAGAGTTATCACTGTTGTGCTCGATATGCTTCCACGTTCTTCTCACTTCTATCTCTACGGTGATAGGATTGTTTTACATCCTTTACTAGCCATTGCCGCTTCCACTTTTGTAGTTTACCTATCTTGCCGTTCATCTCAAATCGTTTTCCCTTGAACTCCTTACAAAATTAAGCTTAGTCACAAGTTACTTCTTATAAATCCTCTACGTGCTTTGCTTTTCGCAATGGTATTCTGGGAGTTGTCATATGCTTCATCCTAAATACCACTCTTATTAACCAATGTTCTACAAATTCCTTTAATCATATTCTGACAACAATATACTTAGGGAAACTCTAATCTCCTTATTGCAACTTGAAACTCAACTTTAGGATTAACCCGCTCGAATGATAACTGATTATAGGCACGTCTAATATCCCTAGATCTGGTGTACTTGTAACTCCAAGATGCATAGCTCATATAGGGGAGTAATAAAGACATGTTGCGTCATATTGGCGAATCTCAGAATAGCCTCACAGGTTTCACTGGCTAGGTTTTATTTCTTCGTTCAATCCTTTCTTACATTTGAATTCTCCATCGTCATTCTCCCAGTCACCTACCATGTTACTCACAGAAGTCTTTTATCGTATACTCCCAGCTTCACTCTTTGTTGTCTCACTTCTGTCTTAATATTCACCTAAAGATTCCACTTCTCATTGTCATTTTCTTAACATGGGGTTCCCTTCGTTATTCATTTCTTATCAAGGTTTCAAGTCTTGTTCGTCTCACATCCTTAATTCCTTTCAAAACGTAATTTATCTATCCAAAATAACTCATGATCATCCTGCCCTTTCTATCGATTGTGACTCATAAACATTCTATCTTCATTTTGGCTATCGCTCTCAAATTTATTCTGCCCCCTCAATAGCTTCATCTTATCATGATAGAACATCACGAACAACTTACTTATATCCTTTATCCCCGACGTTTATTCATAACAACCTTTGGAATCCTCAAAATAATTCAGCTACATAGGAATAATGCTTCGTAATATCACTGCTCACTCTCCACTCATCCTCTAACTTGCTGTCCTTTTCCATCTTTCTATTAGTTATCAATTCATTATTCTATTCTTCCCTTACTCATCATTCCCTCCATGTTATTTACAATGACCTCTTCTTCGTACAATCATTTTCTTAGCCTATCCTTAATCCCATATAACATTTTCCTTATTCATTACCTTATATCGTTATTGTGAGCCCATAGGATTTGGTCTATCAAACATATAAACTTTAGTCGTCAACAATGAATCTATATCCGCTAACCTGCACTCGTACTATACATATATGCACATACAAATTTCGCGTTGTACCTTAATAAAACATAGAGATCAATATATAGTATCTCAAAAGCTCAACCACTGCCTCAACCTTGCTGGTGGCGTCAACACTGTTGACGGTATAGCGTCAACACTGTTGATGATCGTCAACTTGCAGGCATCAAGTTGCAGCAGCCTCTTATTCTCAGAGCTGATTGACGGTGCAAGGTTGACAGACTGTCGACCATGTTGACGGCTCGTCAATCTGCCCGTCAAGTTGCACAGTTTTTGACCTTCTTCCGACATCGATTCGTTTAACCTCTAATCCTTTAATACTTAGTAGTCATGAGTTCACACCTTGGTACAAATGAAATAACATACTCAACATCTCAAAACTCGGAGATAAATCTCAGTACTCGAGACCAATGTGACTCATATATATATATAGAGAGAGAGAGATCAGGAAACTGCCTTCAAAACAACTTGTCTCTCTTGACCTTCCCTAAACATTTGGGTCCTCTTTTAATTTCTCCTCGTAGGAAACATGTTAATTCTTTCTTGTACTTCTATATCCGCTTCCTCACTTACGCATAGCACCATCTTACTATTTCTCTCCCCTCACACAGGGTAATTGCTAATTCCTCCTTCAATCATTCATTACTAAACTCCTTTGATCTACAATGACATCTTACCCTTGTAGCACACATACACTCAAATAGCTTAGATTTCGAGAAATTTTGGCAGAGTTTCCTCTGTAAATCTTGCTATCCCAATCCTGCACACATCCCACAAAATACATCTAATGCCTCACAGGCTACCCATAAAACCCATAAAATACCTATGATACAACTCAGCCACATATGGCTATTGGTATAAAAGGGGATAAAAAACAATAAAGCTTACTTCATATGCCATATCTGGGTATCCTTCTTGCAAAATATCAAATTTATTTCCTAAACTCTTCGTTAATCAATCCTCTTAAATGAAAGTTCATATACTCATAAGACGTTCTTTCTGCATATGCTCCTTTACTCCCTTCTGTAATTAATCAATCAAATTTGCATTTCATTATTACTATCAACATTAGCTATAGCTAGATCACCAACTGGTGTAGACACCTCAACGGTTTACTCGATTCAAGCTTTATCCCAAACTTACTGGCAACAAATGGAGTAACATTTAACATATAAACCCCAGATCAATCAGTACATATACATCATAAAAGAAAGCTGGTAATATACCTGTGACAATATTAGGGAAAGACTCGAGATCCTATCGCCCAGTCAGTACATAGATATGAGGCTGAGGGCCACTCGAACTGGTCGCCTCTCCTCGATCCCTACCACGGCCTGCTGGTGCCTGTGAACCTTGCCCTGGAGGGCGTACAGAAAATGAAAAACCAGTTTTTAATCTTGTGGGCTGAACCCTACCTCTACCACGCATCGATGGACAGTCACGCTGGATATGGCTTGGCCTACCGCAGGAGTAACAAACACCTAAACCCAATCGGCACAGTCTCCCATGCAACCTACGACACTGAGTACACCGTGGTATGGGTGGTCTCGTCTGACTGGAACCACTCCTAATCTGAGAACTGGGAACTCTAGAACTCTGAGCTAGCCCAAAATAAACGGATCTATCAAACCTGGGTCCATGAAACCGCGGAGGCGCACTAGCTACTGAATAAGCTAAGTGTCTATAGAACTGCCGCCTTGGGCCACCTCTGAACTCACTGTCAAACCCTGAGAGCCTGGACCTCTTGTTCTAACCCCTACTACCATAGCTCGCACCCTGTCGCCGAGCCTGAGCGGCTACTAACTGGGTCAGCAAAAGGATGGCCTCCCTTATCTCCTGGCCTGAGGCATGTGGTGGAGGAACTGGGGGTACTAGAGCTGGAGCTGAGGCTCCTCTTCGCTCCTCTGAGTGGGTGGAGTATGCGATGTTTGGGATAGGGTCTCACTTTGGGACTCACCCGGAGCCCTAGTAATCTGCGGCTCTGGGACAGTCCAATCCACGGTAGGGAGCATAACATAGAACTCCCTGACCTAGTTATAATTGATATTCCCGAGCTCCTCGACTAACTGACCCCAACACATGCAGTGTAGAGTCTGATAGAAATTCGGGCCAGCTTCTCTACCCGATCCATAATGAAAGCCCGCCCGTGAAGTAGGTCCTTAGTCTGCTATTCCATGTAACGCCTCTTACAACTATGGGTGGGGAACTTAACGTATGTGAGGGGAGCTAGTGGCTGTTGTCCTTGTTGTTGTGTTATGAATCCACCATAGTATAGTGAGAGTGTTATCCTGAAAAAGGGGAAAACAGAGATAGAATAATGTGGCACTTAGAGTTAGCAGTGATTGACCATGCATGGAGTAGTAGAAAAATCCCAATTTTCGGTTGTACCTAAAGAAACTCCACTGCGGCGGTGGGATGACCGCTGCAGCGAAGCCGCTATAGCGGTACAGGGGCTACTACAGTGAAAAGGGCATCACCATGGCGTTGCCTCATTATAGCGAGCAGGTGACCGTTACAACGGTTACCTCGCAAACAGAAGGGCCACTCCTAGCGATTAATCCATCGCCACAGCGGTACTGCTGTAGCGGTGGAAGGATCGCTGTAGTGGACCCATCTTTCCCAGTCTGGAAAATTCCCTAACCCAACCTTTAGCAAACCTAAAATTTTCGCCATAGTTTTCCCATTTTTGTCAAGGATCAAGTAGTATGATAGCATGCATGGCTTTTATAACCTATAACACCCTATTCCAACTATAATGAGTCCAAAATTTTGAGCAAGAACATCGAAGAATTGCACCACTACAAAACATCCCAACCCAACATAAATCTACCCTATTTTGAGCAGATCTTCAGTATAAAGTGTTGCTAAAAAAATATGAACGTGAAATAACCCTCCATGATCGAGGGAACTGCCCACCCCAAGAACCAAAACCCCTTTTGTCTAGAAAACCAATTTTCTCTCTAATCTATCAAGTTAAGCATGAAACTTTTGAAATAGGAAGCCATAAACAAGTTATAGGACATTGAAAAGAGAGCACATACCTTGAAATAACGAGAGATCTGCAAGCTTGGAAAGAAAAAGTGAACTTTGGGTACAGAGAAAACCTTCTCTTTTATCAGATTTTGTGTAGTGTTTTAGTAAATAGAAAGGGGTAGGGTGGTTATAAGGAAGTGAGGAGGGAGATGAGGGGACTGATCAGTGTATAGGGGGGGGGGGGGGGAATAATTTCCATAGGATAGGGGGAGTTTTTTTTCCAGTTATGGGGGATAAGTGGGAAGTGGAAGGTGAGTTCACCCCATTTATTTTTTATTCTGGTCGACGACCGCTGCGGGCGGCAAATCCACCGCTGCAGCGGTACCGCTATAGTAGTCCTCTAGCCGCTATAGTGGTGGTATTGGAAAATAAGTTTGATTTGTTGTTGAAAAATTTCCTTTTTTCCATAGCGATAGCTTGAAATCCTGTCTCCTATGATGTAGAGCCCAGAAGTGTGACCCTTACCTCATCCCACTCCGTTCGGGGACGAACAGTGGTTTAATTAGTATTTGGTGTAACGACCCGTCTGGACGTTATTTAACACTTTGCGAACGCATGCCCCATCTAGGTCTAGGATCGTAAATAGTAAGCCCTATGGAGTGTTTTAAGGGTTAAGAGTGGGAAAAATCAATTTCGGATAGAATTAGAAAATCGTGGGCTAGGGAAGGAAGCGGACCGCTATAGTGGTCAAGGGACCGCCGTAGCGGTACCGCTATAGAGAGCAAACGACCGCCGCAACGGTCGACGCGGAACAGTGACCGCGTTTTTGGTCACTTAGTTTATTTTACCCTTTTTTTTAATAAAAGACTCCCAAGGGCTGCTATTAGGTTTTCATATGAAAGAAAAACCCTTGACACCAAGAAAAATAGACTTTTCTATTTCCTCCCCACCATTCCCTACGACTATTACCTCTCATGGATTCGGATGAAGGTTAGGAAGGCGAGCAATTCATGGGGAATCAATTAGTTGTTCATCAACGAGGTAGGTTATGGTTTACTTGAGTTAGACTTTGATTAGCGAATCGTATATACTTTTAGAGTTGACGAGAAACTGCATGATTAGGTCTTCGAACATGGAGTTTGGATGGACACATTTTATAATGTAACTAAAATCATATGTAAATAGTAGCTGGGGTAATAATGAATAATTATTGAATGGGGGGTGCTATCATCACAGAAGGGTACTTCGTTGTTTAAATTATGCATCCCTAGGAGTGGGTGATTCCTGTCTTTATTCTCGGTTGTATTGAAATATTCACATGGTTTCCTTTCTTGTTAGCAAGAGATTGTATTGAGAGGACTGAAGTAAGTCAGGATTAGTACTACGCCCATCAAGGGCATGATTCATGACTTGTTTGATTTATTGTATCATTGCATTGCATTGCAAGGGTTATGAGGAAATACATGGAACAGGAAAGGCTGAGTATGGGTAATTGTGTTATCTGGTCTTATGGCCATTTGAGTTGAATACGAGAAATCTACATGATATGGATCCCCGTCCGAGGTTCTTTTCGGAGCGAAGAATTTATGGCTCGGGTCTGATGAGTATCCGGAACGAGAGGTACATGGACACCATAGGTCCCCTGCAGGTCATGACTACTGAGCAATGATATCAGTTAGCATGTATGTACAGCGTGGTTGGGCCCTTGCATCGCATTCTGCACTGCACTACATCTCATATTTCTATGTTATGCTTGTGTGTACTGCTAATCGTTTGTATTGCTTATTCATCTTTATGATTTTATTGAGATTGTGTGTGGAGTGGTGGCTAATATACAGATAAGTGTAGTAACGAATTTTAGATAGTGATCCATTTCCTAGGTGCATCGCATCGTAGTAAGTAAATTGAGTAGATGAAATTCATGGACAAAAAGGGAAGAAATTTGAGGATAGGATAAACGTAGAGACGAGACTTAATAAGTTGGATGGAAGGAAGGGAACGATTGGGATAAGTTAGAACACATGTAATTCTTGGGAATAAAAGAAGTGAATAGCTTGAGTAGAAAGGTAAGAGGGTGATGATGAAGGAACTTATATCAAAAATCCCGAGAGCCTTGACTTATCTGTTTATCTTATTAACTTTATATTGTGTTGCGTGAACTAATCTTAGTCGACCTATGATGCTTACCAGTACGTGTGGTGTACTGATACTACTCTTGCTACATCCTTTTTGGGGTGTAAATATGTTGCAGGCTTCTAGTGAAGTTTTATCGTGTGGATTTATCAGGCATTCTCCTACAACCTCGCTCATCTCACTCCAGGCAGAGGTTGTGTTATTTATTTCTTATTCCTGTATAGTAGGAGCTCTTGTACCTGTCTAGACTAAATCCCGGGAAATTCTTTTCAGTTTTATTGTATTTCAAAAAGATTCTGTATGAAGCTTTTACTTTTAATCTTGTGATTTTTAGGAATTTGTTGTTATAAACTGGCTGAATGTTTGGGTTGGTTGGTAAGGGTTTGCCTACTAGGTTAGCAATATGGTAGGTGCCAGCATGACCCGTGGGTTGGGTCGTGATAGTGAATCACTGATTTGTAGCGAATTTTCAATCCAAACACTTCCCATTGGTTTCTAAGTCCCCGAATCATAAACATAGCTTAGTTAGGAGGTACGAGGTGTTTCACTAAGATAAGAGAGAGAATTTTCCATGGAGTCCTCCATATCTTAGACGCTCTTTAACTCAAAGTAAAATCTTAGCTTGAATTGGTTGCAGATGAGCATTAGTTTCAAGAAACATTAGCTTTTTCATGTAAGTTTGATGTGCATATATGAAGAGAGCTTTGAGTGATTTATGTCGATATGGGATTAAGGATGAAAGGTAAAGTATGAGAGAGGATGCTGTAATTTAATTTATGAAAATTTACTTCTTAAGATAAAATAGGTTGTCAACTAATTTAGTTAGGGATTTTCTTTAGTTTGAGAGCATCTAATGTGTATAGTATCTTGATTTACAACTATGAATAGAGAGTTTGAAAGGAAAAAAGGGTAATTCTTATGTTTATATTTGTGGATTCTCGAGAAACATACAACTATGAATAGAGAGTTTGAAAGGGAAAGAGGGTAAATCTCATGTTTATATCTGTGGATTCTCGAGAGAGATATACAGTTCTATGCATTTTATATGTATCAAATAAAATCAGTAAATGATGAGCTTAAGTAATACAAATGGGAAGTATAGCAGCAAAATTTTAGTTCAAAGTATATATCAATACTTTTCTTTGAATGAATACAACACTAAGTATAAGACATCATTCTAAAAAGCACAAGGATTTTAGGTATTAAGACATCTTGTAATGAATGATGCAAGGACAATACTTGAATTATCTTCTCCATTCAAATTTAAGTAACATGCTATGTTAAGTAATTCAAGATTAGTCCTGCACTTTGCATATAGTTTATTCATAAATATTAGAAATAGAAGCCTATTTGAAAAAAAGATACAGTAGCCAATTAGAAACGTTTTAATTATATTGAGGAAGTTTCAGCGCTAATTATAGTTGAGTGTAGTTAATTTAGTCTTTGATGGCCAAAGCTTATTCGCACTTGGTCTTTACAATAAATTGTACATTAATTTACGATGTTAAGTAATAAATTCAAAAGAAAAAGTATATTAATTAACTCTAATTTAGTGATAAGAGTGTATGTCGAGATATGTGTCATAAAAAATCCATCATCTTGATCTTCAAAACCACGATTTTTAATAATTAAAAAAAAAAGTGCAGCTAGGGTTTGGAGAGCATCTCTCTCTAGGCGATTTTCTTTCTAGTGAGAGAAAACTATATTTTGCCCTTTAATGGCCACTCCGGCCACTGGACAACCTCCTTTTAAGGTTGTCCAACCCACTACCACCACTAAACCACCTTTGGATTACTCATATATACTCAAACCTACTACCCTTAACCCACAATCTACAACTAATGCTTCAACAAACCCTAATGAGCCTACTACCTCAACTTCACTTATACAATTACCCCTTTAAACCTATTACTTACTTGCATGGTGAGCCTACAATTCAATCTGATATGAAGGAGCTTGAGTTGATGATTATTCAACAAGAGTTACAATATGCCGTTTTTGGGAAGTTTAGCTTTGGATGACCTGATATCAATTCTTTGAGAACTTCCATAACAATGTGAGTTGGAGGGAGGTGCTAAAATTGGTCTTCTATGCCATAGACATGTATTGATTAGGTGTACATAGTTTGAAGAATATGTTACTTTGATGTCAAAGCCTAATTTTTGGATTGAGCAAAACTTGTATTATTTCATGCGAACTCTTAAATGGGATCCATGGTTTATGCCTGCGGAGGAAACTAGTATCGCTTTGGCATGGATTTCTTTTCCAACCTGAGCACCTAATTGGTTTGGAGAGTCACAATTATTTTGCTTAGCCTCGGTAGTGGGAAAACCGTTAACACTTGATGAAGCTACTAGGAACAAGATGAGACCTATTTGTGCTAGGGTTAGGGTGGAAGTTGATTTGGTGAAGGATCTACCTAAGAGGGTGTAAATTAATGTTGTGCATGGACGGAGGTGAAGTCTAGATGGGTGAAAATACAATACGACTTCATGTAAAAATATTGTAAGACTTGTAAATTGCAAGGTCATGATGAACAAGGGTGTTAGAAAATTCACCCTAAACTTCTGCTTGAGACTGAGGAGGAAGAAGAGGACAATGTTGATGAGGAAGAGGAAGGTGAAATTCCAAACAATGCACTAGCAGTCGCCAAAGGCAAGAAAAAAGTGGAATACTCAAATCCTAACCCTAACCATGCAATCCCTAGACATGCAGAACCTTTAAAGGTATTACAAAGTGGATTGGTTGTGGGTAATGTTGATGATGTTAACAAGTGGAAGACTAAACAAGGTAAGAAAAACAAGAGAAATAAGGGTAAGATACAAAAACAAGTGGCATTACCACCTGATGATTAGAGAAACAATACTAATGCACCAATAAACCCTAACCCAACAAATCATAACCCTAGTACTGTGAATAAATTTGCAGCACTAGAAGTAGGAGAGAAAGGTGATGAGGCTGTTGGTGATGGATAGGGTGTTAACAAGGATGTGAGTAAGGTGGTGGTCGAGGTAGATGCAGTTAGTAAGGATTTAGTTACTACTTCACAAGTTTAGCCTGAGGCTCCTTTGGCTGCAGTTGCTCATGAAGGTGTGATAGCACCTGCAGGTACTGAAAAAGGTATAGGGACATCTTTGAATATCAATGCTGCAGTTTATACTCCTAAGAAAAAGATGGCTTCACCTATTGTGACAAAACAATGGGTGCATAAGTCTTTTTCTAAGCCTATTGTTGCTGGCACTACTGAAGATCCTAAGGAGAATCTGGTTGCTTTGAACCAAGAATATATAGATGTGTCATCCACAACATATGCCACTAGTATTGCTGAGAAGACAAAAAGGATGTGGAGTGATGATGTGCCAGAAAATGGGGAGGAAGGTGATACCCCACATGATGCAGCAGATCAAGATGTGTCTGCAGTTTCAGTGACATTTTCTCAACAAAGGAAGGAGATATTTGAGAAAGCTGCAGATTATGGTGAGGAGCCTATTTCAAATGTTAGTCCTTTGGCAAATGATTTGGAATCTATTAAAGACCAAGAGGTTGTTGATGTACATGGTGAGGAGAATAATGGCATTAAAGTCCCTAATAAGGGTATTAAAGTGCTGGAAATCTCAACTGTGAAGGCAATTGATGGTAATGATGCTATTAGTGAAGAGGTAAATGAGCATAATGGGCATAAGGATACTGATGTTGTTTTTGAAAACAAAGTGGTAGAGAGTGACAAAACTGCTAGCACTAGTGTTCTCAAAGTTGCTAAGGTTCCTAAAGCTATAGTGGTTGCTCCTGATAGCAATACAAAGAAACATGGATCAGGTGGGAAAGTATTGGTTTACAACAAGAATAAGGGCAGTGCAATTCAATAACAAGTTGTGCAACATGACTCTAGTTCATCTAAAAAGAACCAAAATCAGGTTGTTATTTCTCAAAGTAACAAAGGAAGTGGTATGTTGTTTGCTTACCTCAAGAAGAAGGTGGTCTTGGATTTAGATCCTTAAAGGACATGTCTTTGGCTTTATTTGCCAAGCTATGGTGGAATTTCAGGACCAAGCCTTCTTTATGGAGTGCATTCATAGGAAATAAATATGTAAAGAAGAACAATTCAGTCCTGGTTTCTTGGAAACAAGGATCTCTTGTATGGAGGAAAATGTTGAAGGCTAGAGACAATACTGATCATCATATTTGGTGGCAGTTGAGGATGGGATCTTCATTGTTTTGGTTTGACAACTGGACTGGTATTGGTCCTTTATATTTTATCACTCCACCTGATTTCTATTGCAATGCGGATATTCAGAATGTGAGTGATGTTGTGAAACAGAGAAGATGGAATGAAGTTGCTTTGAGAAACAACTCGCCATCAGAACTGGCAGAATTCATCATTAATGAGATCAAGCCTCCTGCAAGAGGGGATGAGATTGATAAACCAAGGTGGATGCTAGAGCCTAGTGGGGACTTCACTGTTAAGTCAGCATGGGATCTTGTTAGAAATAGAGGTGAGAAATTAGAAGTGTATAACAAGATTTGGGTGAAAGGTCTTCCATTCAAAATAGCATTCACGATGTGGAGAGTTTGGCATTTCAAGGTGCCTCTTAATGATGTACTGAAGAGTTGGGGTTACAATATGCCCTTAAAATGTTTGTGTTGTCCTAATGATCCAAAGTAACAGACTATTACTCATATATTTCTAAGATGTGAGGTTGCACAAAGACGTTTTTGCACAAAGAAGTTGGTCTTACTTTTCTTCCGCTGCAGGTTTGAATATTGCAGGAATGCATTTACATCAAGTTATTATGAGTTGGTAGAATGCTGATGTTTTACCTAGAGTGAAGCAGATGTTCTATGCAGTGCCTTCTGGCATCATATGGTAGTTGTGGAAGAAAAGGAATGGTGATATGCACAACAACAAGGTATCAAATGCAAGGGTGTTATATAAAGCTTCTACTAACATTCAGCAGTTAGTAAAGCTTAGAAAGACAGGCATCAAGAATGTGCCACACAGATGGGCTAATATTCTTAAAATTTTGGAGCAGTTTAAGCCTAAGTTGCAGGTGAATCAGGTTATGTGGAAATTCCCTCCTGAAGGATGGTGGAAATGCGATATTGATAGTGCTACTAGGGGCAATCTTGGTAGAAGTAGTTATGCATTTTGTGTTAGAAATAATAATGGTGATCCAGTACATACAAAGGCTAAGGAGATGGGAGAAGCTACAAACACTGAATCACAAGCTTTGGCTCTTTTAGAGGTTGCTAAGTACTATTTGTCTAAGCATATGTACTCATTCATACTGGAAACAGACTCAATGATGAATGAAGAAGATATTAGATAGAGAGTGGAGGCCACCATGGAATATTGCATTTGTGGTAGCGAAATTGCTTGACATAATAGACAATGCTGATGTTGAAGTTTTGTATATTATAAGGGAAGGAAATCAACTAGCAAATCACTTAGCCAATGTTGCCCTTGATGTTGGAGGTATGGTGGCTAATAATTTTGTGGAATTGGACTCAAAAGGGAAGAGAGTTCTTAATAGTGACAAACTTCTATGTCCCTATTTGAGAATTAGGACTAAAAGAAGATATTGATGCTAGATGCTGGTGCAATGATGTGGTGCTCAAGTCCTTTGGGAGGAGAGTAAGGTGGGAATTTTTTCTACTAATCTTGCTTTCTTTTTTGTAGGTTACAGAGATAGAACTTTGGATCATGAAAGAAATCAGGAACACTAAGAACTTTCACTTTATTTGCAGACATCTGTGTCATTGATCTTGTTAATCATGGAACTGATATGACTCAGATGTGGTTCAATAGCTTTTGTAACAATACTTCTTTGATACTTGCACAGGAAAGGATAAGTAAGCAGGCACACCAGTGCAACATATGGTTACTAGAGATATTTCAAGACTAGTTACCAAGGATCCTCGTTTGTCAGGACATGACTTGGTTCTGGTTTAGTAGTGGAGTTTACTAGAAATGGAGTAGCATGGTGTTACAAGGATACAATCTTGCCAAAATCCTTATGGAGGATGGCATGATTATATCAGGATCTTTTACCTCATTGCTATTTTTTGCAAGTATCCATAAAAGACACATACTTCTCAAGATTGTATCAGAAGCTGTTAGATTACATTACTGTGTCACTGATCCTAATCATAGTGGATATGAGGTGATACATAGGTATTTGGGTACACTTCAGTCTTCTCAAGGAATCAATGAGGAAATACTGATGTTCTTGATCCTAATTCTAGCGGGAAGATCCAACAGATCAAACATGATCTGTATATTGGCAGATCCTCATGTAGTGGTATTAGCACCTTATGCTCATTCTACAGAGGAAATGACAATACATGGACTATGTTTTGATTTGGTTAAGGAAGATACAAGCATCAGGTTTGCGGATTTTTGGATAGGAAAGTTGTTTCAATGGTGCATCAAGGGTTCAGACTTGGGACATCACCTGAAACCAGCAATTACAGTTGTTGCTACTTATGTAATAGATAGACACTAGATATACTGCAGTATACTCTTTGTATATTGTGGTATATCATCTGTATATTACACAGGTATTCAGACAAATTTGGCTCTCGGGATTTATGCAGGATACATCAACACATATGAGAGATGCCACAGGTATTTAAAGGCTGATATACACAAATATTCCACTGATATACAACATTCAGCTGGGGTATATTGTGCAGTATCCTTAGAATTGTACAAAGCTTCAAGTGCCATTACTGCTGATGTTTTTCAAGGAAGAATTCACAAGATGCAGTGCAAATTCATCCTACATGGTGCATGGAATATGCAAGGCTGCATGGATTATATTCAATCAACTTTGCCTCTAGTTATTTATAGTTTTGGCATTATGTAGTATCAATTTTGGACATGTTAGTCCTAGGTTCATATTATAAGTATATTCTTAGTATATTTTAGTTATTTTTCAAGTATATAACTTTCTAGTTTTTAATTTAAGTAGATGTATATTATAAGTATATTCTTAGTATATTTTAGGTATATTCCTAACTTAATATAAGTAAAAATATGAACACAACTAAATAGAAGAAAGCTCAATGAGCCATATATTTTATTCATTCTTGGATAACATTTATTTGCAAGTTGTAGTTTTTTTTAACTTGCAAATAATACATGAGTTGCAAAGAAATAGTAGAATAATAATATCACCAATTCTCAATCATTTGGTTAATTTCCCCCATATCATATTCGGCCATGGAGATATCTTCAAAGTCTTCCATTTGGTCCGGTCCACTTGCGATCAAATCTTCAATCTCTTCCTCTTCGCCTTCCTCCGCTTCTAAGTTTTGGTTGTGTCGCTCCGATCTAATCCAATCGCGAATGAACACTAGTACTTGCAAGCTAAAGCCGGATAATGAGTGTCTATGGTCTCCAATTTGTTGTCTTCCTTGGCTAAATGCACTCTCCGAAGCCACGGTTGATACTTGAACCGTAAAGATATCTCGAGCCATTCTTGAGAGTATCAGATGACTTGCCTTGTATTTCTTCCACCATGCTAAGACGTCCAACTCATCTAGTTCCTTGATATCCACATTTGGCTGCATCAAATAAAAGTTATATTCATCAAAGTTTGCACTACAAGAAGGAGTTGGCTGTGAATGTAAAACTTTTAAATGCGACAAACCCGAAAAACCCTTTTTGCTACTTTGAGAAGTAGTAGGGCATGGGGCAACGAGTGTAGCATGTTCTTCCAAATTAGAATAATGAGTAAAAATTTTTCTAAACTCGTCATCAATAGCGAGTTCGGCTCCAGCTAAAGATGGTTAAACTCCCTCTTCAATTTCTAAAAATGTATAAATTTGGCCAACCAATGCTCTAGTATAAGACACTTTTAAACAAGGATTTAAAAGAGAATCCAATATAAATAAAGTTGGGATGGGAAAAAATACTTCTTAAAGTTTGTTGTCATATCAAAAATAGCCGCTTGATAACCGGGTTTATATTTATACTCTTGTAAAACTCTAGTATTTCCGCTAAGTAGGCAAAAATACCGGTTACCGTGGGATAAAATTGTTTAGGAAAAGCAAGAGTTGCATTATAAAAAATTTCTAAGAGTTCAACACATTTCTTAACATCTTCTCAATGCGTAAAATTTAACCAATCATCATTATTAATATTATATTTGTTGTGAACTTGTTGTATGGGAATCCTATACTCATATGCTTGTTGTAGCATAATGTAAGTGTAGTTTCACCTAGTCTCAATTTCTACTTGAATGTTTCTAGGTTTAAGGTTATTTCCACACAACAATTCTTAAAATCTCTAAGTCTTCCCTTATTAACATTACAAAAAAGAAACGCAACTGCATCTCTAACTTTTTTAATAGAATCGTCAAAACACACAAGACCATCTTTAACAATTAAGTTTAAAATGTGACAACTACAACTCACATGAAAAATATTTTTTAGCGGAGGGTTTAATTCTCTTTTTAAAAGACCAATCGCCTTTGTATTATTAGAAGCATTATCTAAAGTAATACAAAGTGTTTTTCTATAAATGTTAAAAAATCTCATAATAGTAGACATTGAATCCGCTAAAAATTTTCCATCGTGACGACCTTTTCCTATCATATAAAAAAGATATAATTCTTTTTTGCATAACCCAATTATCATCAACCCAATGACATGTAATAGCAAAAAAATCTAACTTGTTAAGACTAAGACCCAAATCAGTGGTAAGAGAAACATTACAATTTAAAGAATTAAATACATGGCGCAACTAAAATCTATATTGTTTATACAAATCTATAACATCCGCTCTACAAGTACTTCTAGGAATACCGTCAAATAACGGATTATAACAACGTTGAATGTAAGTAACAAATCCCAAACTCGAAGGAAAGGAAAATGGTAAACAATCATAAGCTACCATTTTAGCTATTTCTACACGCTCTTTTTTCTTGTCATACTTAAATATTTTACCGGTTCGTGGGTCTATCGTCATTGGAATACCCCCCACATTTGAACCCGTTTGCTCTCCCCAAACATCCATATGTTTCTTTCTCATATGACCATTTAGTGTACCCGTTCCACCATCCTTACTAGTTTCTTGCCTAAAAGCAAATACTTGTCCACATAGGGTACATTTAGCTGTTTGTCTTTCCCTATCCTTAGTCATAAATTTTCAAATTTTAGCGGCTAGCTTACGAGTTCTAGGCGGTTTGTCTTGTGTATGCGATTGTGCAGGACATGTATCTCCTATGGGATTTTCGAGGACTTGTGTTTCATCATCAATTTCATTAAAAGTGTCGGTATAATATTGTTGCATTGCCTCATGACCTAAAAGTGGATTATTTCCACCAACATCAATAGCTAAATTAAGTGTTTCTTCCACAAATATTTCCTCATTAAGCCCACCCCTAACAATACCACTACTACCGGCACCACGTCTAAATCTCTTCGCCATTATTAAATAGAATTAATTTAAATCACAATCAAATAAATCACAAGAAAATAAATTGCAACAAATTAAATTGCTAGAATTAAATTGCGAAAATGAAATTGCGAAAAATAAAGATAGAGTTGGAACGAAGGTACCAAATTGCTGGACTAATTTCCAACAAAGTGAAGGCGGCTAGAATTGCAAATCCACCAAAGTTACTTCAGATTGTTGCAAAATCACCAACTCCACCAACAATATTATAATTGCAAAATTAATAATTAAAACTATAATAAGACTTTATTATATTTATTTGAGAGAAATTTAAAGTGGCTAATTGTTGCAAATTAACTATAATTGAGAGATTGAGATTTGAGAGAAAGAGAAGAGTGAATTGGTGTGGATTAAAATGAAAATGGAGAGGGGTTTATATAGGGGTGGGGGATGGGTTAAAGTGTTAAAAAAAAAGTTTGGGGGGTTGGGAGGGCAAAAAATGACCATTTTTGCAAATGGACCGTTGCCCAACGGTCCAAATTAGCAGCCCAACAGTTACAATTTTTTTTTTTTAATTCGATCGGTTTTACCGGTTTGGTTCCAGTTCCGATTCCGGTTTCGATTTTATCGGTCCACGGTTAACCTCAACCGGTTGACGGGTTTAGTCTCTTCCATACATATTTTCTCTTCCACAATCGAAAGGAATTGAGAATCATGGGAGAGAGAGTAGATTTAGGGAAAGAAAGACAAGATTTTGAGGGGGAAAAAAAAGGGAAAAGACGTCGATACTTCCAAGGAGGAGGACAAAGCTTCTACACAGAGAGGTTAAAAATTCAAAAGTTTCGGTAATCATCCAAGATATTCTTTGTGCTCGGCAAAGTTTCAGTCATAAATAATCTCTGAATGAAATATGGGTAATCTTTGAATGTTGATAAAATTTATATTTTCCCCTTACTTTTATTTGAAAATATAATTCACTTTAATTGGAGCTTTGTTTAGACTTTGGTAGTGTGGTGTATTTGTAGAGAAGAGCTGATATTCTTATTGTGCTTTGATGTTGGTTGCTTTCTGCTCTTTTTCTTGAGTTCAATTTGAATTTTGTCTCCTCTTGCTTGGTGTGTTGGCAAATATCAAACATCCATGCATAAGATATCTTTTCTTAATTTGAGTTCCATAGTTCTTTGTTATGTGTTTAGTTTAATTCTGCTGAGCTTTTCTATGTTCTTGCCTTTTTTAAATGCAATTTGTCAAGGCTATATCAGGTTTGACCTCTGCTGCACCAAGGGTGTTTGATGATATGCCTAAATCATTTTTTAAATGATATATCTTGTAAACCAGCACTGCAATTTTTAGTACTTTTACCGCTAACATTAAAATCTCAGTAAGATTATCTCCAAAACACCAGTAATTGAGTTTACTTTTCGTAGTTATAGCTATAATTTTATATATTCTTTCTTACCTATTTTTTTTCCAGACATGAGGCTCATATGAACGACTTTTAGTACTACTACACTGTGCATATCCAAGGTGTTTGGTGATATTCGTGAAGTCGCTAATAATATGTTGTTGCATTTCTTTTTCAACAAATTCTTGCAAAGTGTTGATCTATCATTCTACAACTCAAAAGGTACATTATTCACTTCTACTAGATAACATCAGTAAACAACATATTTCTGTCATTTAACTTTGTGTTAAAGAAATATGTTTATGTTTTCATCTGTGTGTGTATATATTAGGAGCCCGTTTGGATTGGCTTATAAGTTGCTTATAAGTTGTTTTCAGTTTTTTTAAGTGTTTGGCTGGTCAGCTTAAAGTCATTTTGTGCTTAAAATAAGCTCAAAAAAATAATTGAACCCATTTGACTTAGCTTATCTAAAACAGCTTATAAGCCAAAAAAAAAAAAAATTAGACTACCCCAACTTATTCTTTTTAGCTTATAAGCTGTTTGCAGCTTATAGGCATAAGCCCATCCAAACAGGCTCTAGAGCCTTTCTACTATTTGCCTAACTTTTTGGTAATAAGAAAATTTGATGCAACATACAATTTTTTATATTTACACCAATTTAACAATGTCGTGTTTCTTTGAAATTTGCATCTCAGAAATTCATGAATGAGCAGACGGCAATGGCATATATGTATGTTTTTGTTAATTGAGGTGACTAATCCTGAATTAGCAAGCATGTATTTTTTTTTTTTTTTTTTTTGGGTCATTATTTACAAATCCCAAATTAGCACCCATGTCTTTTTTACGTCACTTGTTTACCCCGAATTTAGGTAATCAATTGAATTTGTAATTGAGGTATAGGATATGTGGAAAATCTTTAATCGATTTAATTGGAAGAAAATGGATATGGATATGCTATGAGCAAGTGAATAATAATCGATGATTTGCACTAAATGTATGTATTTAATAATATATGAATATTGTTTAATTGAATAAAGCTAAAAAAGAACACACTAAATCCGGACCAAAATCAGAGAATGAGAGGGGAAGATTTTATATATTTTGCTATTACAATGTTCTAGAACTGAAGAAGCTAACCCTTGAAAGTAGGGTAATGCCCCCTATTTATAGTTTTGCCTTATGGGCCTCATACAACATAAAGCCCTTTTGAATAATGAAAAACCCTAAAAGGATAAGGTTGGGTCGTACGGTCTGACACCTGTACGACAGGCAGTACAATGTGGCAGAACGGTCTTGACGCGTGGCAATTGTGTAACGGATCACCCGGACCAACGGCCGCGAACAACCGGGCTAACGGCCACGACCAATTGGACCAACGGCCACGATCAACTCGGCTATGGAGAAACCGGATCAAACGATTCCTTCGCTTTCTTCGAATCAAGCACTTCTCCTGTCCGAAAGAAAGTCTTCATGCTCGTGCTTGTTTCTTTCTTCCCTCGATCTCCGGTCTCACCGGTCTAGCATATGTACGATTTTTACCATATACAGATAGTCCCCACACTTTCCGGACCATAGTTTTATCGGAGTAACGGGAAGTGGATGAATCAAGAAACCGGTGGTTCCATATGCTCGTTATTATCTTTTCAGTCATCAGCCACGTGTCTCATCCCGGATGGTTAGCTCTGACAACTGCCGTAACGCACGTCGTTTCAAGTCACTTCTCATTAATTGTGGGACACGTGGCATTCCCCGGTTGGCTGGGATCTAAAACCGCCTCGATCCCCATATCTATATAATGCCTTTCACCTCTTCATTTTTCCATTTTACATCTTCATTTCACTTCTCTGTTTTATTTCTCCACTTCATCACTTCTAATCATCCTCCATCTCATATTTCTTGCTGATTCATTGCTTATATTGCGTAAGAGGAAACCAGCTCCACTAACTTCTTTAGCTGTTTTGTTTAGAAAGTGCTTCTTCTTTTTTCTTCCTACTCTTACCATTTTGAATTTTTTCTTGACTGCTCCCTTACTCTATTTTTTAACTTCTTTTTCGAATTCGCCAAATCTCCTTTTCCATAACTTCCAAATGTCTGCTAACACCGAAACCACCTCCCATGATGTTCCCTCGGTTTCTTCTCAAGGAACCGAGCCAACTTCTCAACCCAAGGGAAAAATCGCCTTTGACCCCACTGCTTTGGACATTGTACCATCCAAACCCAACTATAACAAGGATTTCGAGGTTGAGAAACCTTCTCTGGTTTCCGATAGAGGGTTTGATGTAAGACGATACCCCTTGTCCATTACCGAGGACAAACTTGATCTAGTCCGGGCTGATTGCGGATGGGATAACCGTCCGGTACAAGTTTTTTCCCTCGGACCTGATGAATCAATCACCGACCATCGGGAGGGCTTCTTATATGTGTACACCTACCCTTTCACACTCAAGCTCGACCCCCCGATCGACTCGGTTATTCTAGATATGTGCCGGACTTACAATGTAACCCTGGCCCAGATTGGTCCGATTGTCTGGAGGACCGTGGCCTGCCTCCGGCTGTTGGCCAATAACTTGAAAAAGGAGTTCACGCTGGCTCACTTCATCCGGTTATACTCCCCGAGGTTGTTCCGGGGGGGTGTAATAAAGCTCGCTAAGCGAAGACGGAACCCAATCTTTTCGAAGATGGACGAAGATAGAGACCGGGGTTGGCTGGAGCATTACATCCGGGTAAGGGCCGCAGACATTATTCCGGCCAACTACATGCCCTTTCCGGAGAGGTGGAATGATAATCGTAAGTCTCAGTTCTTTTAATAATTGCTTTTGACTGCTTTGTCAAACACTAGTCCTTTCACATTCACTATTTGTCCCCTTTTTTATACCAGCCGTGGTGTGGATACCTCCGGCTGTCCGGAACATCAACGAATGGGTTAGTACTCTTCTTAGCCAGCACACCCACAAAGCATGGACATGGGGACTCCTGTCGCGTGGCCGATGGGTCGCTCACAACCACGGTAATACTTTGCTTCTATCGGTAGTCATTGCATTTTCTACCTTTCCCTTTTATAACATCTTCGGCACTCAGGTTTACCCAAGGGCTCGGTGAACCCAAGACTGGAGCCAGCGGCCGAACTCGCTGCGTTGGCACCCGAGTTCGATTCAGCGGGTATATCCCGTATCATTGTTGCCGCTAACAAGAGAAAAAAGCCCTCTGATAAAGGGCAGAAACCGAAGAAGAGGGCGAGGAGCGTTGTTCGGACTCTAAGAGATGAAACAAAGCCCGAGTTTCTCGTTCGGAGGATCTGTGTGACCCCTCCCGTTGCTTCTATTCCGGAGGAGGGTACCACCATTTCATCACTTCCTTTAGCCGGGGAAGGACCGTCAGCTCCGGCCTTGCACACAGGTGGGGAAGAAGTTCATTACCCGACTCCTCTAAGGTTGATTGAATTTATCGATATTTCAGGTGATGGTTCATCCAAGTAAATCCCCCTGCAAAGGACCAGAAGGTCCGGGCGTGCACCCGAGATCGATCTGAGGGCTGAGCCGGTCCCCGAGACCGAAGTTCCAGTGGATGTGGGCCCACTGCCCGGCTATGAGACTGCTGCAACTTCCGAGATCCCTGCCTCTACCAAGGCTGCTGAGGTCGGCCCGAGTTCTCCAACTCCAGCTTCAAGGTCGGATAATTTTGATGACATGTTCTCGGATACTCCTCCTGCTACCGGGGAAGTTGCCGGTTTTGGACATCTCCCAATCCCTCGAGTCACGAGGGCGGCTAGCCGGACCACCGAGACTGGAGCTAGGGATAGCCTGTTGCGTATCTTCCCGGCCCCAAGTGTGGAACCTAGAAGGACTAGATCGGCCGTAATCACCGTCCTCGAGGACTGCAGCTTTTTGTCTCGTCCGGTGGGAGTAGCAAGCTACCTGAGGCCGCTTGTCTCGGACTCGGACAAACGGAAGATGAACGGAGTCCCCTGGCAGTGTCTCATTAACGAGGGCATGCAAGCGGGCAATCGAGTAAGTTTATCAGCCATCCTTGCATAATTCATTGCGAATTTTAGTTTCTCGTTTATTCGAGTTTTAACTTGTTTCTTTTACAGAGTGTGGTGCTTGTTAACGAAGCCTTCGTTCGCACTCAGCAAGAAGTTGACGATCTCAAGGGCTAGTTGGATGCCCAAGGTCGAGAAACGGAGAAGTTCCAGCACCTTTTGCGGGTGAAGGAGGATGAATTGAACCGAGCAGTTACTCTTTCCAACCTCCAACCCGAGCTTGATGCGGCGAAGGCTGAAAACCTTCGGCTAAAGAATGAGTTGGCCGAGATGGTCGAGAAGAACCGGTTTCTTGAAGCGGACAAGGTCGGCCTTAGCCAGGACAACACTCGTTTTTCCTCAAGGCTTGGTGAGCTCGAAGCCACTATCTCTCAACTCCGGGGGGAGCTTGACTCGGTCAAGTCCGATGCCGTGAGCATGGCCGAAAGGCATCGACTGCTTGAATATGAGAGTGCCAAGTACAAAGAGTGGATGAGGGTGTTTGAGCGAAAAGCAGAGGACAGGGCCCGGATATGTGATGAGCTGAAAACCGAACTCTAGGAGACGACCGATGCTAATGACCTTCTCAAGGCCGAGCTCGAGTCGGCCACTCAAATCCAAAGGGTCTTCGATGAAGAGCGGGATGAACTGGTGGCAAAGCTAGCCCAGGCTGAGGCCGATTTGGCAGAAGCCCTTAGGAGTGTAGAGGCTGCCGAGGCTCATACTACGATTGCGGTGGAGTATGAATGGTGGAAGTCTCGGAGGGTCACCCTTGAGCAAGCCGGGCATGGCTTTGTGGATCTTCCAGCCCTGATACTCGAAGCTAAAAGGATCGAGGAAGAAGCTAAGAGAGCCCTCGATACTGACTCCGAAGATTCCGAGCGAACAGTGTCTGAACACTCCGGATCCAGCCATACTGGATAGACCGGGGCCTGTAGTTAGCCTTTATTTTGTTTTTTTCCTTTTTGGCTTGATTTTTGTTTTTCGACTTCGTAGGGGTCTCCGATGTAAAAACCTTATATAAATGGAACATGCGTTTTTCCTGATTTTCTTTATTTCTTTTGCTTGAATGCTTATGACTTTTGCCCCAATTGTCGGTCCTTTTTTTGGACAAGCCGAGACTCGGAGTCATTATTTTGGACTGTGCCTAAGTATTACCTTTTCTCTTCGTCCGGTACGTTTTGTCCGGGAATTTGACCGAGTGGTTTGCCCGTGGGACTTATCTAATGCTTTGTGAATTCAGACGTCTCCGAATCATGTTAGGCATTTTTTAGGGCTGGTATTTTTCGGATATTCACTTGTCATAGATTAGGTTCGGACAACTGAATCCCAGCCTTAGCAAATTTTGATGTAGCAGTCCCCATTCGAGGGTGTTTAAAGTTTTTGGCTCGGTTCATTGTGACCTTGTTGCCTTTGTTGAATTTCGATCGTAGTGCCCGGAATAGGGTATATGAATGAAGCAATGCCGAAATATGGCGATAATCACCGGGGTAGGGTGTTTTAACACGAAGACATTCGAAATACAGTAATCCGAACTTTCGATAATCTTTGTATTGCAAGTATTTGTACATACATGATATGAAAAAAATTCGCTTCCTTCTGCTTTTGCCGCAGCAAATACTAAATGGACACGATTCATTCTGATCGTTTGGTCCTTACATCGAAACCTAATACAGAAGGTCCGGTCTTGGTTTTGCCGTAGCAAATACTAAGTGGACACGATTCATTCTGATCGTTTGGTCCTTACATCGGAACCTAATACAGAAGATACGGTTTTGGTTTGTTGAGCTCCTCCGTTTTCGATTAACCGGGGTAAACCTCGATGTGGGTATAGTAGTCCCCCAATGCTTATTCGAGCTGCAAGATGGGGTAAGCACTATCAAGTCCCTACTCATAGGGTGTGGCCCCGAGTTTCTGGGCGCTTGTCCTTGTCTTTGTCAAGTAACACGTTGTACTTATTGCCTCATTAAAAATCTTATCGGAAAACTCATTTTGGGACAAAACCGTGCTAAGGAAAAGAGTGCAACACGTGTTTTCAGACCTAGATCCTATCTTTATTCGGTACTTGACTTCCTGCAAAAACGAAAAGGTCAATAGATAATCACGAGGTGTCCATACCTTAGCATCAGTATCTCTTCAAATGAGCCACATTCCAGTTATTGCGCAACCATTGCTCGTCCATCGATTCCAGCTGATACGATCCTTCCCAGTTCGGGCCCAGTTTTCCTTCGTTGGGATTCTTGGTGTTCAAGGTAACTTTCCGAAGCACCAAGTCCCCAACCTGGAAATGTCGAAAATTGGACCTCCGATTGTAGTACCTTTCCATTCTCTGCTTCTGGGCTGCAATACGGACCAACGCGTTTTCGCGAAGTTCATCCGTGAGATCGAGTTTTACGGCCATGGCCTCCTCGTTTGACTCCTCGGTGGTGTACCTGAACCGGAGACTCGGTTCACTAACTTCTACGGGAATGAGGGCTTCGGCCCCGTAGACCAACGAGAAAGGTGTTTCCCCGTGCTTGATTTCGACGTGGTTCTGTAAACCCACAATACCTCCGGTAGTACTTCCCTCCAGTGATGCTTTGACGCTTCGAGTCTTTTCCTCAGATTTTGAATTATTGTTTTATTCGTGGATTCCGCCTGTCCGTTCGCACACGGGTGATATGGGGTTGATACGATTTTCTTGATCTTCAACCCTTCGAGGAAATCATTGACTTTGCCGCCCACGAACTGAGGACCATTATCACAAGTTATCTTGGTCGGGATGTCGAAACGACAAATAATATGGTCCCATATGAAGTGAATGACTTCCTTCTCTCTAATTTTTTCGAAGGCCTGCGCTTCAACCCATTTGGAGAAATAGTCAATCATAAACAAAATAAAACGGGCTTTACCTGGTGCCCATGGCAATGGACCAACAATGTCCATTCCCCACTTCATGAAGGGCCAAGGTGACACCACCGAATACAGCAACTCCCTGGGCTGATGGATCATCGGGGTATGTCTTTGACACCCGTCACATTTCCGGAAAAAATTCTTCGAGTCTTCCTCCATCCGGTTCCAGTAGTAACCGGCTCTGACAATTTTTCGGACCAAGGCTTCAGCACCGGAGTGGTTGCCGCAGGTCCCCTCGTGCACTTCTCTTCTCACATACTCCGTTTCTCTGGGACCCAAACACTTGGCCAGGGGTCCGAAGAAAGACCGTCGATACAATTGGTCGTCTACCAAGCAGAAACGCGCAGCTTTGTTCCTTAGTGACCGTGATTCTTTTGGGTCACTCGGGAGCTTTCCGTCTCGCAAGTAGTCGACGTACTTGTTGCGTCAATCCCAAGTTAAACCCATTGTGTTTATTTCGGCATGCCCGTTTTCTATCGCAGAATTCATCAAGTGCACCGTAGTCCCGGGGTTGATTTCTTCCCCTTCGACCGAAGATCCCAAATTGGCCAATGCATCGGCTTCGTTGTTCTGCTCCCTCGGTACATGTTGCATGGTCCATTCTTTAAACCGGTGTGTTATCACTTGGATTTTTTCCAGATACCTTTGCATCCGTTCGTCCTTGACCTCGAAGACGCCATTCACCTGGTTGACGACCAAGAGAGAATCGCACTTTGTCTCAATTATTTCGCCCCCCATACTCCGGGCTAATTCCAAACCTGCAATCATAGCCTCATACTCAGCTTCATTATTAGTCAATTTAACAATTCTAATGGATTGTCGAACGGCATCCCCGGCTGGGGTTCTAAGGACGATTCCTAGCCCGGAACCTTTGAGGTTCGAGGCTCCGTCCGTGTGTAGCGACCAAATACCCGAAGCTTTCCCCGAGGTTAGCAGAAGTTCTTTCTCAACCTCAGTGACTATAGCTGGGGTGAAGTCCGCCATAAAATCGGCCAAGATCTGAGACTTGATGGCCGTCCGAGGCTTGTATTCGATATCATATCCGCTAATCTCTACGGCCCATTTAGTTAGTCTACCCGATAATTCTGGTTTATGCATGATGTTCTTTAGGGGGGTAAGTAGTCACTACACATATCGGATGGCATTGAAAGTAAGGCTTGAGATTTCTAGAAGCGCTTACCAATGCTAATGCCAACTTTTTCAAGTGGGGATAATGGGTCTCCGCATCCCCTAAAGTTCTACTCACATAGTATATGGGGAATTGCGTACCTGATTCTTCTCGGACCAAAACACACTTACTGCTACCTCGGAGACGGCAAGGTAGAGAAAAAACTGCTCGTCCGCTTTTGGTGTGTGTAGTAGCGGCGTGCTGGACAATTACCTTTTCAATTCTTGCAAAAGTCTTTGACACTCCGGTGTCCAAACGAAGTTGTTCTTCTTTCTTAGTAAGGAGAAAAAGCGGTGACTCTTATCTGAGGACCTCGATATGAAATGACTCAGCGCCGCTATCCTTCCGGTGAGCCTCTGCACTCCTTTGACGTTATTCACCACCTCAATATCCTCGATGGCTTTGATCTTATCCGGGTTGATTTAAATCCCCCGGTTTGACACCATGAAGCCCAAAAATTTACCGGACCGTACATTGAAGGCACATTTTTTCGTGTTAAGCTTCATGTTGTACTTGCGGAGCACATCGAAGGTTTCCTGCAAATGCTTTAAATGGTGCTCTGTTTCCAGGGACTTACCACCATGTCGTCAATATAAACTTCTATTGTTTTCCCTATTTATTCTTCGAACATTTCATTAACTAGGCGTTGGTAAGTTGCACCGGCATTTTTTAATCCAAAAGGCATGACGTTGGAACAGTAAGTCCCATACCGGGTAATAAAGGATGTTTTCTCTTGATCCTCCAGGTGCATCCGGATTTGGTTATACCCGGAGTAAGCATCGAGAAAATTTAACATCTCATGCCCGGCCGTCGCATCGATCATTCTATCGATATGAGACAACGGAAATGAAAAAAAAAAAAAAAAGCAACAATAAAGGCAAAAAAATAAAGAAAACAACCAAACATCCAACAAATTTAATTATTAACCTAAGTTGTTATGGTTAAGAACCTAAAAGTCCCCAGCGGAGTCGCCAAGCTGTCGCACCCCATTTTAACCGGAGTTGAAGCGGAGTACAACATATTGGAGATTCCTAAATATGCTTTGTTTATTTTAAGGAGTCGCCACCTAATTGATTTTTACGGTGAATTAGGACACCTAATTATTAACTAAGGTAAAGTTAACTAAACCTCCATTAATCGTCTGCTTAATCAGTGTGATTCTAGGTAAGGGTCCTATATCATTCTAAAGGGAAGGGGTTAGGCATCCTTTAGAATCCGTTAACTACGGTTATCCAGCCAAACTTAGGTTAATTAATCAATGTTGGATATAGTATTTAAATTTTAAGAAAATAGCTTGTGCAAATAAGACTTGTAAAAAACATAACAATTTGTGCAAAAGAAGATTTTAAATGTCATTTTATAAAAAAAAAGACTTCAAATAATAATACTATTT
This sequence comes from Lycium barbarum, assembly GCF_019175385.1. Lineage (NCBI taxonomy): Eukaryota > Viridiplantae > Streptophyta > Magnoliopsida > Solanales > Solanaceae > Lycium > Lycium barbarum. Next base: position 7,617,976 of record NC_083348.1, on the reverse strand, counting down.
TAAATAAGACTAATATTAGTATAAAGGAGATTTTAAAATGCTATTTAAATAAGGCTTAAAACTGCTAATGTCTTAGGTGAAAGTATAATAATAGGATTGGCAAAAGATGATGATTTGCATATAAAAAAAAACGCAGGTTTGTGCGACATTTTAGTAAATATCTGAGGCAAACTAAACGATGAAGTATTAGTTGATCCTGTACTTTAGAAGTATAAATGAAATACGAAACAGCTAACGAGTTTCTTTACCCTTTTGTTATCTTTTGTTAACCGAGCTTAATTAAGATTAGATCAACTTATAATACCTAAATTCATATATTTAGGTCTATGATACGTTAAATCCCTATTGCGATAAAGGGGTGGAAAGTAATCCTCCGGCTCAAGGCATTTGTTCTCATTATCGGAAGTTTATGATTCTAATATTAGTAGATATTATAAATGGTGTAAATAATTTGAGATGAATATTAAAGATAATGTAAATAACTTAAGATAGATATTATAGATAATATAAGTAAATAAAATGGAGCCTACTGAGTTATCTATTTAATTTCTCTTTAATTAACTACCCATTATACTAAACTAACCCACCAATTTACCAGAATTCACAAGTTATGAAGACAAATAAAGGCACAAAATAAATAAAAGGGGACCAAATAATGTCAAATGGGCCAGCCCGTTTTGAGACTGCTGCTGGTCTTTTTTTTTCCTTATATTTGGGCTTTGACCCAAAACTCCACTTTTATTTCTTTGGCAGCGGGCAGAGGGGGGAAATGATATTCCGTAGGGCCTTGAGCCCAACATCAAATGCGGAAGACGAGTCCCTCGGACCCGTATGCGAATGTCATGCATAAAATAAAAGGAAATGGATTAGTATGGGTCTAGATGATTAATAATTCAAAAATGCAAAATCCATAATTCAAAGAAAGAGATTTTAAATACTATCACATAACAAATAGAAAACTAAATTGGATCAGGCTATCCACACACAAGTATATCCATATACGAGTATCTCCTTATACGAAATCAGATTGATGCGTATTCCATGTTTTGGACGAAAGGAAGTCGTAACGGATCCAGCAAAAAAAAAAGCAACATATGTACCCAATAAATCTCAAGACACACGTAGTATGCATAGACTCAATTAAACAAACGTTGCGGAGTTATTTCGAAACATGGACATAAACACACATGGGCAAAGTATGCAAGCAGGCCTTATCAACATGCTAACTAGTGCAAAGGAGGTTATTGGGAGGGTTCGTATGACTAAACAACCGCCAAAACACATAAAAGATTTTTTACATTTTTTTTTGAAGAAACAGAGTCATCAAGGAGTATGCGAAGAGGTCTGGGTTCAGCTTTAAACTAGTAAGCATGCTTCAAATATCAACTTTAGTTTGATAGTAACCTAAATCGGAGAAGAGGTTAAATATATCAGCCAAGCTAAGATAAAAAGAAAAGAACTGAAATGTGCGTCCTTAGTTTAAAACTGAACTAAACTCCTAGTTGAATTTGAAGGAAACAGCCTACTGACACAGAACCAAACGCACCCTTGATCTATTGAATTTTGCTCGACTCAAATATGAAGGAAATGAAGAAGATGAACAGCAAGAACAAAGGGATCATTTATGACAACAGAAAAACAACCTGGTACCGAAAACTGATCCTCATGGATTCAGAGATAAGGAAAACATCAGAACGTGCAAAGTATGAAAAAATGAGCTAAATCAAGAACCACAGAAGAATCTGAAAGAGAAAGAAGTCAACTCAAACAAAGAATTAAGACCTTCAAACAACCAAATCAAACATCATTTTTTTAAGACCAGTCAAGAAAAAGGAGCCTGGAAAGAAACGCTGTTAAACTCACAGAAAACTGAGTTAGCCAGTAGCAAAACATTCACAGGGAAAACTCAATCCAAACCTAGTTATTACTGGGGTTATTCCTCATCTATGTTCAAACTCAGACACAGAACCATATAAGTAGTTTAAACAGATCAAACCATTCAGCAGTGCATTCCTCAAATTATGCTAGACACATGATTGAATATTTAATCAAAACAGACATACATTCTTGATATACTCATGATAATGTTGCGATCTAAAATAACCTCTAGGCTCCACACATGTTCAATTTACACAATGGTAAGAAACAGGACCAGAGCATGCTATGCCTGCTTCACAAAAAGGGGATTCATGCCATTCTGGATTTTCAAACAAGTATTCAAACCAACAGTGCCATTTACTTTAAAATAAAGCAATCTGAATCGCATATTTATACATGTTGGGATACCACTTAGTGTTGTGCAGAAAAGGATCACATAAGGGAACAAATGACCATTCCTCACATACGAAAGCATGTTTTATTTCAAATGTGCCATGAATTATCCAGATAGACAGGTATAGAAGTGACCTTAATCAGTAGATAGAGAGAGAACAGGGGCGGGGCGGGGAAGCGGCGGAGGTAATGAGGAAGTGAAGGGGAAACCCTAAAAAGGGTTTCCCTTATTTGGATGAAAGAATGGATCGGACCCGGTCCATTTGTGGACCGGGTCAAATTTTAGACTGGGTATTAAAAGGATGGACTAGTGAATTAAAACATGGACTGGTCTAAAAATTGAGATAAAAAATATGGTCTAGTCCAAAAAATATTAGGAGTTAATCGGACTTTGATTTGGGGTCCGGTAAGTCAAAATACGGACCGAGTGCAAGAAATAGTTTGGCTTCTAAATTTGCATAAGAGGCCCATTTTGATTAACGATGTACTAAGGGTGCCAGAATATCACCTAATACGGAAATATGTAATTATAAAAGATCCGGATAATAAAATTATATGATGTTGCAATGACCGTGCAATAATATTTAATAACAAACGCTATCATTAAATTGTGCGAAATAAATGCGATGTGTATGCGCCAGTTGGCAGAACGTTGAGAAATGCAAGTTTCAATAATACTAAATAATAGCAGCAAATAAATAGCGGTAATAATACTGCTAATAATGATAACAATAATGATAATGGTAATAATGATAATGCTGATGACAAATGGTGATAAAAACAATAAATAATAATAGTAAATAACAAATATTGATAATTAAAAAATGATAATAATTAATAAAGCTAATAAAGATGATAGTAATTAATAATAAACGATAAATAACAATTATTGCAAATAACAAAATGATAATGAATTAATAATAATAATAACAATATTAGGGGTAATAATAAAATAATAATGATGATAATAATAAGAGAAATAATGATGATAATAATAATAATAAATAACAATTATTGGTAAAACAATGATAATAATTAATAATAAAAATAACGATGATAATCATAATTGATAACAAAAATAACGCTGATAATAATGATTAGTAATTAATAATAATAATAATAATAATAATAATAATAATAATAATAAATAAATAACAATAATAATAATAATAATGAGAATTAGTAATAATAATATTTTAAGGATAATAGTAATAATTAATAATAATAATAAAACGATAATAATGATAATAATAATAATAACAATAGCTGCAGTGGAATAATACAACGTGGGTGTTAATGAAAGACTAATAATTATAAAAATACATATTTTTTATTTTATTTTATTTATTTATTTATTTATTATTTTTTTATTATTATTTTTTTTTTAACATGCCAGAAGTATAAATAGGTGTTTCGGAGGAGAGGCGGGACAAAATTGGGTGTCAACAACTTGTCCCTCTTTGCCTGATAATGATGAAAGAATTTTCGGGCAAAGACGTTGACTTAGTAGCCTATTTTGTCTCGGCTAGAGGATTATGAAGGACTAAGGGTAAAGAAAATTACGGCCGAACTCTGGTCTCTGAATCGCCTACATATCTCGGTTTGCACGAGAATCAGGCCGTGTGTAGTTCTGGGAAGACTATGACACCTATGACTGGCGACTCACGATTTGATGCGATCTTCGCAAAAAAATATTGTCCCAGTGTCGAATTATGATGACACTGGGTATTGTGATAGAACCCTGAAAATTGATTGTGCTGGAATGTGAACGGGAAATTTGAATTTGAAGCCGAGTGTTCGAGGTAGATCTTAGACCCTTGTCGAGAAGTTTGCTTGTCCTTCCCGACGTATTGCCCCAGTTCGCTGCCGAAGAAATAGTTCCACGCTGCGCTAAAAGCTCCTGCGAAACTAAAAACTAGATAAAAATAGTCAGTAAGAATAAATATTGAAATACAGCGATGCAAGCGCGGTGCAATACTGCTGCGAGCATATGCAGGGCATCAACAAAATAATAATAAAACAAGGCAGGTGCGGTGCAATGTCTTTATGCGGAGATTTAGAAAGGCGGTGCATGGCTCACGTGATATACGAAAGAGATGCAAGGGCGGTGCTCGGCTTTATGCAGAAAATTAAAAGGGCGGTGCATGGCCCAAGCAATATATAAAAGCGATGCAAAGGGCGGTGTACGGCTTTATGCATAAAATTTAAAGGTGGTGCTCAGTCTTATGCGGAAGTTTGAAAGGGCGGTTTATGGCCTAGGCAATATATGAAAGCGATGCAAAGGGCGGTGCACAACCCATGCATCATATGAAATGCGGTGCACAACTTTATGCAGAAATTTAAAAGGGCGGTGCATGGCTTTATGCAGAAAATTAAAAGGGCGGTGCATGGCTTTATGCAGAAAATTAAAAGGGCGGTGCATGGCACAGGCAATATATGGAAACGATGCAAAGGGCGGTGCACAGCCTTATGCAGAGACTTAAAAGGGCGGTGCATGGCCCAGGCAATATATGGAAGCGATGCAGAGGGCGGTGCACAACCCATGCATCATATGAAAGGCGGTGCACAGCCTTATGCAGAGATTTAAAAGGGCGGTGCATGGCCCGGGCAATATATGAAAGCGATGCAAAGGGCGGTGCACAGCCTTATGCAGAGACTTAAAAGGGCGGTGCATGGCCCAGGCAATATATGGAAGCGATGCAGAGGGCGGTGCACAACCCATGCATCATATGAAAGGCGGTGCACAACCTTATGCAGAGATTTAAAAGGGCGGTGCATGGCCCGGGCAATATATGAAAGCGATGCAAAGGGTGGTGCACAACCCATGCATCATATAAAAGGCGGTGCACAGCCTTAAATGTCCTATTAAAGGCGGACGAGCCTAAAATGTCCAATTAAAGGCGGACGAGCCTAAAATGTCCAATTAAAGGCGGACTAGCCTAAAATGTCCAATTAAAGGCGGACGATCCTAAAATGTCCAATTAAAGGCGGACGAGCCTAAAATGTCCAATTAAAGGCGGACGAGCCTAAAATGTCCAATTAAAGGCGGACGAGCCTAAAATGTCCAATTAAAGGCGGACGAGCCTAAAATGTCCAATTAAAGGCGGACGAGCCTAAAATGTCGGTGCTTTTGCGAACAATGATGTTGTGTCTTTGCAGGGCATTTGAAGGTGATAATGTAATGCAGGTGCGATGCGATGCGGCTGCGCATACACAGGGGCATTTGAAAATAATAAAGCCATGCAAGTGCGGTGCAATGCGGGCAATGATGCAGTGCTTTCATAGGGTATTTAGTGCATATGCAACGCTTTGGTTCGCGTTGACTCTGAAGATTTGGTTCTCGACGCTTTATGCTTCCAACTTTGTCTGGACTTGTAAACTCCGCCTATTTCTGAGTCTTGGCTAACTGGGACTGTGACGCACTGTGAAGAGCGTCCTTTTCCAAAGTTTCCTTTTGCCTGATGACTCTGTTGGCCATATACTCCTTCATTTTTCTCGATATCGCTTGCGATGATGCCCTAAAAAATTTTGTCCCAGTTTTGGCGCGGGAGGATGTTGGGCTGCGATGACGCCTTTAAAATTTGTCCCAGTTTCTGGCACGGAAGGATATTGAGCTTTTCGCAGACGACGAATCCCACTGAGGGAATCGGGTCGAGCGCAGTTCAGGTTACAAAGCAGAATGAAATTGAGATGGAAAGCGGCGCTCGACTTTATGCAAAAGCATCAAGAGGGCGGTGCTAAGACCATGCGACAGATAGAAGGCGGCGCTTAGCCTTTGCAGAAATTTCAAAGGGGCGGCGCACATCCCATGCAACATATAAAAGGCGGTGCTCAGCCTTAAACGTCCTATTAAAGGCGGACTAGCCTAAAACGTCCAATTAAAGGCGGACTAGCCTAAATGTCCAATTAAAGGCGGACGAGCCTAAATGTCCAATTAAATGCGGACGAGCCTAAAGTGTCCTATTAAAGGCGGACTAGCCTATAATGTCCCATTAAAGGCGGACGGGCCTAAATATCCAATTAAAGGTGGACGGACCTATAATGTCCCATTAAAGGCGGACGGGCCTAAAATGCGGTGCTTTTGCGAACAATGGTGTTGTGCCTTTGCAGGGCATTTGAAAGTGATAATGTAATGCGGGTGCGGTGCGATGCGGGGCATTTGCAAATAATAAAGCAATGCTAGTGCAGTGCAAATGCTTTATGCAGGAATTTCAAGGGGGCTGTGCTCAGCCTTATGCGAAAAATTCAAAGGGCGGTGCACAGCCCATACAACGCATAAAGGCGGAATGAGCCCGAAATGACCTGCTTGATTTATGGTTACCAAAATTAGTGCGGAGCGAAGAGCCTTTGCGATGCTTGATTCATATACGGTGAGACGTGTCTCGACGCAGTGCGTAATTTGCGGCAACAAATATTCATGATACAATGCCGAAGATTTGGGGACTTTCTACCCTGCCAAAATTTGCAACTAAAAGGTTCCTGCACTCAAAGAAATTTGTAAGTTTTCAAAATTAATTAGTATCAAGTTGACTTTGCCCTTTGTTGTATCTGAATCTTGCAATTGCCGATTTGATACTGTGCGATGTCCTTCAAGAATAGCTAAAATATGTCCCTGCATTACTCAAAGAAAATTTTGTTAGTGTAAAATAACATGGTTGCCTTGCATTGAACACCAAAGCTTTGGCGTTGAATCTGCATTTCTTGAGGTGATGGCATTGCAACAATCTGGTGACGCTGATATATTGTTCGAGATTTCGATTCATGTTTTTTTGTCGAATAATGATAGGCCATTTGCAAAGCTGCCCCAGTGTTGCTTTATGGGGAGGATGGAATTTTCACTATATTAAGACCGTGTCCGAGAATGGACTGCCTACTTATCCCGAAGGAATCAGGTCGAAAGTAGTTCATAACAAGCTTTAGCAAAAATTACAAGAAGGAAAGCCGATGGGTGGAGAATGCTAGTGACGGTAGATCCTTTCAATCGTCTTACTTAGTTCCACGCTTCCTTTTCAAATGTCTCGGTGCCAATTTTGACAGATCACCGGTAACAATAATTGCATTTGCAACTGAAGGGCCATCATTGTCGCACAATTTATTTTGTTGCACACTTATCTTATCCTTTTCGATCATGTTCTGGATCTTATGCTTAAGGGCCGGGCAATTTTCTGTGTCATGACCTGGAATATTAGAGTGGTAAGCACAACTCTTGGACCAATCAAAATCTGGCGGTAGGCTTTTAGGGATCCATCCTTTCTTTGGCTTCAGGAGTCCCTTGGCTTTCATTTTCTCAAATATGCTGGTTAACGACTCTTCAAGAGGAGTAAAAGTGCGGAGTTTTGCGTGCTCTGACCGTCGTAAGCTAGACTGTGCTGGATCGGGTTGATATTGAATGCCTCGTTGATGAAGGTATATATGATCACGCGAACATTGATAGTTCTGCCGTGATTGCGGCTGATGTGTAGACCTGATAGCTGAGTCGGTTTCTCTGTTTTTGCCTTGCAAATTGTTGAATGTCTCGACTTGAAAAGTTGCTTGTACTGATGAACTGTCAACAATTCTTCCTGCTCGAATGCCCGCTTCTACTTGCTTTCCAATTTGAATTAGATCAGCAAAGCCGCGCAACCGCGCACATAACAACTTTTCATAATATATGCCCTTTTGTATTTGGATGAAAGTTGAAATCAACTCATTCTCAGGCAACGGAGGACGTATTTTTGAAGCTTCCAATCTCCATCGGATGGCATATTCCTGAAAAGACTCATGTGGCATCCTTTCTATCTCAAGCATATCATACAGATTTGGACTAACCCCGATGTTAAATTTGAAATGTTCTACAAAGTCGCGGGCCATGTCCTCCCATGTGCACCATTTGCGAAAGTCTTGTTCTGTGTACCAATCTAACGCCAACCCTGATAGGCTCAGAATGAACAATTTCATTCTTATGGCTTCATCTTGTCCAATTCCCATTAATCTGCTACAATAGTCCTTCAAGTGCGTAATAGGATTTCCTCTGCCATTAAAGGTGTTGAATTTTGGCACTTTGAATCCTGGCGGCAACTCAACATTTGGAAGTATGCACAAACTTTCATATCTTAAGCTTTGGACATTTCTTGCCCGCATCTCTTCTTCGACAATTCTCCTCAAATTGTGAAGCTCTCTATCCGAGTCATTCTGATTGATTGCGTTCGCTTCATTTCTCAATCTCTTGTGTGGGTATACCGCTAGCTGATTTTGCTGGTTTTCTGTGAAGGGCGCTGCAAGTGCAGGCTTTTGGACATTAGGTATCAATGTGGCTTGCAAAGCTTCTGGTTTAATAGAGTATCTTGGCGGTATATTTGTAGGAGCTGGGTGAGGAGAAATAGTGAAAGAAATGTTTTGGGTAGAGCTGGAAGCTGAACTTGTGTTAGGAAGAAGGCTGAGGGTATTTCCCAAATTGACCAACACGCTTCTTTGTACTACATTCTTCTCGCTATCTTCATTTTGCGCTTGCACCAACCCCACACCGGTGTTGAAGGACTCAAATCTTTTTGCCATTGTATCTCGTCCTTAATGCAGATTCGCAGCCAAAACAATGTTCAATGCCAGATAACCCGTAAAAGAATGACACAAGAAGCTCTAGAATTTGCAGTTTGACGGTATCGTGACAGGCTGAATTGATGGCACGTAATCCTGATTTGATTCGTCTTTAATCTCGTCAACCTTCAAAAACAGGTGTATAAAATTATTTTGATAAAAAATAAATTAAAAGATAAGGTTGAAATCAAAGCCGCATGGCTTTTGAGGCGAGGCCACAATGGCCCTGATTGATAGACCTGATTGTTGATCTCGCGATTTTAAGTTCCTGCATTCAAAGAAAATTATTAGTTTGGGAGGGGGAAGTTGATTCGTGTTGACTCGAAGCTTGACTTTGTTGGCGCCCCATTCATCCTGTTTGTTTGGATCTTGCGGCCTCCGTTTAAAGCCTCGGTAGATGAACAGTAGTGAAACAATTGAAAGAAAGTCTTCCATTTGAAAAATATATACGTAAGTGTATGTATGTAAGGGAAGATATATATGAAAATATATGTATACAAGTTGTAAGATATTCCTGCTAACTTTCGATTGCGACACTTCCGAGAACTTTGAAAGGTCATTTGTGTGTACTATTCTTGTCTAGTAGCCTTAATAGTGTCGATGTCCAACTTTTCTCTGGTCTAATCTTCCAAAATATGCCCCAGTTTTGATTCTGGAGGGTATACTAAACCTATGATATGTTGTGACCGAACCTTGTATAGGTTGTCTACGTATCCACCAAGGAATCAGGTCTGAACGTACTTCGTGACGCATAAGATATTTTGGATTTTTGTTATAAAGCAACCGAACCCTACGTGGGCTACCTACGTATCCCACCATGGGAATCAGGTCAGCGTAGTTCGGAACATGTGAATGGCAAAAATTCTAACCTAGTATGACCGAGTCCCTATGTGGGCTGCCTACGTATCCACCGAGGAATCAGGTCAAGCGTAGTTCGTAACTAAAGGAAAGGTTGCAAACTAGGTTGTCTAACCTAATGGCGTACCTTGATTTCTTCTTGAATTTCCAGCTTTTAGGCTTAGGTTGTCACCTATCGGCTATTTCAATTTCTCGAGTGGAATCTTGTCTTGTCCCCTAGTTTCTTTGTTACTCTCTCAGGATTTGTCTATTCGTTCATGTCACAATCGTAGAGTTGGCCGATTTGATAAGTGAAGTAGAAAATAGATGATTAAGGAAAATCAGAAATGCATTTATAGTTTTGCAATTTAAACTTCCACGAGGTGAAGCAAAACAAACAAAATTTTAGGTACGGTTCAAGCATCAATAAAAGAAAACAAGTTCACTACATGTTCATGCCACCAAGGCTCCTGGCGAATCAGGGACGGAGTACAAGTCCAGTTCTTCAGAGTCCCTCCTGGTTCTGTACCCTGAATGGTTGGTGTCTCAGTAGTTGTTGCAGCCATCTTCACTGGCACTTGTTTTCGGATCATCCCCACAGGCGCAACGAACGTTGATGACACGCCTCTCTCCATCTTTTCCAATTGGCGTAACAGCCTCCTTCCGATTCTTAACTTTTCGATAATTATCATGTTCACGTTGGCGTTTTCGTGAGTAGGAAAAGGGATGGCGATCCATATCGAGTTGAGCTCCAGTGAGCTGGATTGTTCCTTCCTTAATCAAGGCTTCGATTTTGCTTTTGAAGCCATAGCAATCCTCAGTGGCATGCCCCGGAACTCCAGAATGATATGCGCAATGCTTGGAACTATCAAACCATTTTGGGATAGGATTGAGAATTTTCCCTTCAATAGGTTGTACCACGCCTGCCGCTTTCAGTCTTTCAAATAGCTGAGACAAAGGTTCAGCGAACTGAGTGTAATCACGGGTGTTTTTTATGACAGGGTTTGAACGGGCTCTATGTGTGGTATGTGGTCGATTTCGGTGGGTGGAAATTTGGGCAAATTGGTATGGACGTAAGTTTTGATATTGAGGTGCTCGGGGTTGGTAGTAATTTGGTCGAGTACTATAGACAGGGTAAGGGAATAGTGGAGCTTGGTAGGGTTCAACGTAATGGTAAGGGTAGAAAGATTGTTGTGGATGGCCAAAGTATGTAAGGACTTGGTTTGGTGGGTTTAGAGGAGTAATTGTAGGTGGTGGGTTAGTGTTGGTGGGTAAAGCAATGTAAGGAGTATTACCTAGTGATTGATTTGGTGGATTTGCGGAGGTGATTGGAGGTAAGTTGTTGTTGGTAGGTGCATTGTTTTGTGGAGGAAGATGTTCTGGAACTAAAGGTTCAAGTGATGGAAAATGAGGCGGGTTTGGTGCGACACTCCTAGGTGGACTTTGGAGTGTAATGGATAAGTTGGTCATGTTTCTAACCCGATTTAGCTCTCCACGTAGATCCTCAATCTCTTGAGTCAGGCGGGCGATATGTTCATCCCGTTGAATAGTAGTTCCGTGTTCAAAAATCTCGGGAGGGTCATTAGAAACCATTATGCTTTCCGGGCTAGTTGAAATAGATGCGGCTGGACCAGACGTAATATTTGCTTTTCCTTGAACAACCCAGCTGCGTTGAGGTAACGATGATGTCTTTGACCTTATGATGTAAGGATGGTCAGCCATTGAGTGTCAACACGAATCAACTTTTTTTTTTTTTGGGAATAAGATAAAAGAAACATAAAGTATAAATGATGTTAGTCTCGTGAACATATCTAGGTAAAGTCATGAACATGTAAAGTCAAGTAAGACGCGTAGCAAATAATTCATCAAATAAAGTCAAACAAATTGTCAAACAAGTATATCAAACAATAACGCGTCCTAATATGCATGTGACCTCTTTGTGCCAGAGGTAGGCCTATCGTCGTTTGAAGGGTAAAGTGTGCCATAATATGTCATCCCGTTGCTTTGATTAATTAAACAGATTCTATTTCTCAAATAGAGTACAAGATAATGCAATATTTATTACATGTTAAATGAATACAACATAAAGTGTTTCCTAATTTAAGTAAAGTAAATACAGTTTCCTATGTCTAACTTCTAGCTCCATTTGTGCTGTCTTTGATCTTCATCATTCGTTGTACTCCAATGCAAATCCATACCTGTCATAGAAATATTAATCATGCCCTCCCTCCTAAAGTTTAATTAATTAGAGCAAATAGTCAATATTTAGGCACAATTATTCTTCAAACATGCACATAAAGTATGATTGGTGTCACTCGGGGTCGCGAACCCGCTTGGACGTTTTGGGTAAAGTCATCTAATGAATTTAATACACCAAGGGTATTAAACCTCCTAAGTCATGAAATGTATGCTCTTAATAAAAGGTGTTGGTTTAGCTCTATCTTAGGCTGACTAAGAGTTGGCTTCCTATGACACAAGGTTCCCCCAAGCGGACAACTTGGGAGTGGAAAGTCCGTGGCCGTCAACTGCACCGCTGATCGACTAAATCCACTAGACCAATCCAACTAAAGGGGTAATTTAGTAGTGCACGGGCGCAAACTGCGAAGCCGCTTTAAGTGTGTGAATATGTGTGAGTTTTCCAGGAATGGAAGAAATATGAGAGGAATGCCAATTTAAGGAAAGCAATAACATACATATTACATAGAAAATTTACATAATAAAACAATCACTTAAAAGAACATAATAAGAAAAAAAAAAAAAAAAGCAACAATAAAGGCAAAAAAATAAAGAAAACAACCAAACATCCAACAAATTTAATTATTAACCTAAGTTGTTATGGTTAAGAACCTAAAAGTCCCCAGCGGAGTCGCCAAGCTGTCGCACCCCATTTTAACCGGAGTTGAAGCGGAGTACAACATATTGGAGATTCCTAAATATGCTTTGTTTATTTTAAGGAGTCGCCACCTAATTGATTTTTACGGTGAATTAGGACACCTAATTATTAACTAAGGTAAAGTTAACTAAACCTCCATTAATCGTCTGCTTAATCAGTGTGATTCTAGGTAAGGGTCCTATATCATTCTAAAGGGAAGGGGTTAGGCATCCTTTAGAATCCGTTAACTACGGTTATCCAGCCAAACTTAGGTTAATTAATCAATGTTGGATATAGTATTTAAATTTTAAGAAAATAGCTTGTGCAAATAAGACTTGTAAAAAACATAACAATTTGTGCAAAAGAAGATTTTAAATGTCATTTTATAAAAAAAAAGACTTCAAATAATAATACTATTTTAAATAAGACTAATATTAGTATAAAGGAGATTTTAAAATGCTATTTAAATAAGGCTTAAAACTGCTAATGTCTTAGGTGAAAGTATAATAATAGGATTGGCAAAAGATGATGATTTGCATATAAAATAAAACGCAGGTTTGTGCGACATTTTAGTAAATATCTGAGGCAAACTAAACGATGAAGTATTAGTTGATCCTGTACTTTAGAAGTATAAATGAAATACGAAACAGCTAACGAGTTTCTTTACCCTTTTGTTATCTTTTGTTAACCGAGCTTAATTAAGATTAGATCAACTTATAATACCTAAATTCATATATTTAGGTCTATGATACGTTAAATCCCTATTGCGATAAAGGGGTGGAAAGTAATCCTCCGGCTCAAGGCATTTGTTCTCATTATCGGAAGTTTATGATTCTAATATTAGTAGATATTATAAATGGTGTAAATAATTTGAGATGAATATTAAAGATAATGTAAATAACTTAAGATAGATATTATAGATAATATAAGTAAATAAAATGGAGCCTACTGAGTTATCTATTTAATTTCTCTTTAATTAACTACCCATTATACTAAACTAACCCACCAATTTACCAGAATTCACAAGTTATGAAGACAAATAAAGGCACAAAATAAATAAAAGGGGACCAAATAATGTCAAATGGGCCAGCCCGTTTTGAGACTGCTGCTGGTCTTTTTTTTTTCTTATATTTGGGCTTTGACCCAAAACTCCACTTTTATTTCTTTGGCAGCGGGCAGAGGGGGGAAATGATATTCCGTAGGGCCTTGAGCCCAACATCAAATGCGGAAGACGAGTCCCTCGGACCCGTATGCGAATGTCATGCATAAAATAAAAGGAAATGGATTAGTATGGGTCTAGATGATTAATAATTCAAAAATGCAAAATCCATAATTCAAAGAAAGAGATTTTAAATACTATCACATAACAAATAGAAAACTAAATTGGATCAGGCTATCCACACACAAGTATATCCATATACGAGTATCTCCTTATACGAAATCAGATTGATGCGTATTCCATGTTTTGGACGAAAGGAAGTCGTAACGGATCCAGCAAAAAAAAAAGCAACATATGTACCCAATAAATCTCAAGACACACGTAGTATGCATAGACTCAATTAAACAAACGTTGCGGAGTTATTTCGAAACATGGACATAAACACACATGGGCAAAGTATGCAAGCAGGCCTTATCAACATGCTAACTAGTGCAAAGGAGGTTATTGGGAGGGTTCGTATGACTAAACAACCGCCAAAACACATAAAAGATTTTTTACATTTTTTTTTGAAGAAACAGAGTCATCAAGGAGTATGCGAAGAGGTCTGGGTTCAGCTTTAAACTAGTAAGCATGCTTCAAATATAAACTTTAGTTTGATAGTAACCTAAATCGGAGAAGAGGTTAAATATATCAGCCAAGCTAAGATAAAAAGAAAAGAACTGAAATGTGCGTCCTTAGTTTAAAACTGAACTAAACTCCCAGTTGAATTTGAAGGAAACAGCCTACTGACACAGAACCAAACGCACCCTTGATCTATTGAATTTTGCTCGACTCAAATATGAAGGAAATGAAGAAGATGAACAGCAAGAACAAAGGGATCATTTATGACAACAGAAAAACAACCTGGTACCGAAAACTGATCCTCATGGATTCAGAGATAAGGAAAACATCAGAACGTGCAAAGTATGAAAAAATGAGCTAAATCAAGAACCACAGAAGAATCTGAAAGAGAAAGAAGTCAACTCAAACAAAGAATTAAGACCTTCAAACAACCAAATCAAACATCATTTTTTTAAGACCAGTCAAGAAAAAGGAGCCTGGAAAGAAACGCTGTTAAACTCACAGAAAACTGAGTTAGCCAGTAGCAAAACATTCACAGGGAAAACTCAATCCAAACCTAGTTATTACTGGGGTTATTCCTCATCTATGTTCAAACTCAGACACAGAACCATATAAGTAGTTTAAACAGATCAAACCATTCAGCAGTGCATTTCTCAAATTATGCTAGACACATGATTGAATATTTAATCAAAACAGACATACATTCTTGATATACTCATGATAATGTTGCGATCTAAAATAACCTCTAGGCTCCACACATGTTCAATTTACACAATGGTAAGAAACAGGACCAGAGCATGCTATGCCTGCTTCACAAAAAGGGGATTTATGCCATTCTGGATTTTCAAACAAGTATTCAAACCAACAGTGCCATTTACTTTAAAATAAAGCAATCTGAATCGCATATTTATACATGTTGGGATACCACTTAGTGTTGTGCAGAAAAGGATCACATAAGGGAACAAATGACCATTCCTCACATACGAAAGCATGTTTTATTTCAAATGTGCCATGAATTATCCAGATAGACAGGTATAGAAGTGACCTTAATCAGTAGATAGAAATGAACTAAGCACTTAAAAATACCTATAGTGAATTGTAGACCATGAACCATTCCAATACACGGAGAAACAACATGAGAATATTCTTTGGGGAATGAAACGCATTTAATCAGTATGTTGGATCATTTACTCAACCTACTGAATCTCGACTAAACAAGACCCAGCTGACAATAGTCGAGAATTAGATGCTCTTAAACATGATTAAACTTTGCAAATGGTGAGAACACAATTAAACCTAACTAAATTTAACGTACACAATCCTGGTTGAAACAAGCAAAACAATTTAATTACACCAAATTTTTTGAATAAACAAACAGAGTCAGAGTTTAAACACAAAATACAAATAGAAATAGAAGTAAACAATTTATCTTACAGTTGACACAAAAAGAAACTAATCATAATTTGTGCAGAACCGAAATAAAAGAAAATATAAAGGAAAATTACCTTTTGCAGGCGCAGCGAAATGGGTGCGGGGCTTCGATATCTACTCGAACACAATCGAATCCAAACTTGCGATGCTCGGATTCGCAACAAACACCAAGGCAAACGATGAATTGATTCGGTATTTTACTGATAACAAACAAGATTAAACTGCCAATAGAACGTATTTTAGGGATTTTTGCGACTGGAAGCTTTGATTTTTTTTAGGGGGAGGGGGTTTCTGCGATTCAATAAAGGTCTCAGTTCTTGGGGGAAAAAAATTGCAACAGATTTTTCGATTCAAAAAACTTCAGGTTCTAGGGGAATTTCATGAAAATCCTATCTCTCCCCCCATTTCTGACTTGGGAAAACATTATTTATAACCTCAATCTTAGGTTTGAACTAGGGTTTTCGTCCGAAAAGGAAGAGAGAGAGGAGCGTGGGGGGACAATATGAAGTGGGGGACAGCAGGGAACAGGGCGTAGTGGGGGAGAGGAGAGGTATGGGCGAAAAATGGAGGGAGAAGAGAGAGAACAGGGGCGGGGCGGGGAAGCGGCGGAGGTAATGAGGAAGTGAAGGGGAAACCCTAAAAAGGGTTTCCCTTATTTGGATGAAAGAATGGATCGGACCCGGTCCATTTGTGGACCGGGTCAAATTTTAGACTGGGTATTAAAAGGATGGACTAGTGAATTAAAACATGGACTGGTCTAAAAATTGAGATAAAAAATATGGTCTAGTCCAAAAAATATTAGGAGTTAATCGGACTTTGATTTGGGGTCCGGTAAGTCAAAATACGGACCGAGTGCAAGAAATAGTTTGGCTTCTAAATTTGCATAAGAGGCCCATTTTGATTAACGATGTACTAAGGGTGCCAGAATATCACCTAATACGGAAATATGTAATTATAAAAGATCCGGATAATAAAATTATATGATGTTGCAATGACCGTGCAATAATATTTAATAACAAACGCTATCATTAAATTGTGCGAAATAAATGCGATGTGTATGCGCCAGTTGGCAGAACGTTGAGAAATGCAAGTTTCAATAATACTAAATAATAGCAGCAAATAAATAGCGGTAATAATACTGCTAATAATGATAACAATAATGATAATGGTAATAATGATAATGCTGATGACAAATGGTGATAAAAACAATAAATAATAATAGTAAATAACAAATATTGATAATTAAAAAATGATAATAATTAATAAAGCTAATAAAGATGATAGTAATTAATAATAAACGATAAATAACAATTATTGCAAATAACAAAATGATAATGAATTAATAATAATAATAACAATAATGTGGGGTAATAATAAAATAATAATGATGATAATAATAAGAGAAATAATGATGATAATAATAATAATAAATAACAATTATTGGTAAAACAATGATAATAATTAATAATAAAAATAACGATGATAATCATAATTGATAGCAAAAATAACGCTGATAATAATGATTAGTAATTAATAATAATAATAATAATAATAATAAATAAATAACAATAATAATAATAATAATGAGAATTAGTAATAATAATATTTTAAGGATAATAGTAATAATTAATAATAATAATAAAACGATAATAATGATAATAATAATAATAACAATAGCTGCAGTGGAATAATACAACGTGGGAGTTAATGAAAGACTAATAATTATAAAAATACATATTTTTTTTTATTTTATTTATTTATTTATTTATTATTATTTTTTATTTTTATTTTTATTTTAACATGCCAGAAGTATAAATAGGTGTTTCGGAGGAGAGGCGGGACAAAATTGGGTGTCAACACTTCGGGCATGCTTTGTTTAGATCCTTATAATCAACGCACATTCGAAATTTATTACCTTTTTTCGGTACCACTACTACGTTAGCTAGCCAGTCTGGGTACTTTACCTCCCGAATAGAGCCTATTTTTAAAAGCTTCGTTACCTCATCCTTTTCGAAGGCGTGTTTCACCTCTACCATAGGCCTTCTCTTCTGCTTTACCGGGGGAAACCTCCCGTCTAAGCTGAGCTTGTGAGTTGTTACTTCCGGCGGCACACCTGTCATATGTATATGGGACCATGCGAAGCAATCAGCATTAGCTCGAAAAAAATTAATTAACTTGTTCCTGAGCTCCGAGGTTAACCCTATATCCAGGTATACCTTTTTGTCCGGTAGATAATCGAACAAGGTGATTTGCTCCAACTCCTCTACTGTTGACTTGGTTGCATCCAAATCATCTGGCAAGACGAATGATCTGGGTACACCAAAATCATCCTCTTCATATCCTGGATCCAACCCCGTGTGCTTTAGTTGCTATTTGGTGTCCTTTCCTCCGGTTGAATCTTCTTCCTTTTGATCCGATGTTTTGGGCTGAGGTGTTGCTTCCTCAACCGCGAACATTTCCCTTGCAGCGGGCTATTCACCTCGGATGGTTTTTATCCCCTTCGGGGTCGGGAATTTCAGCAGCTGATGTAATCTCGACGGCACGACCCTCATGCTATGTATCCAAGGTCTACCTAGCAATGCATTATATTTCATCTCCTTCGATTACATAGAACACCGTTTGCTGGATAGTGCCATCAATGTTAACCGGCAAAGAGATCTCCCCCTTCGTGGTTTCGCTCGCCATGTTGAACCCGCTGAGCACCCGGGCTACCGGTACGATCTGATCGAGTAGCCTTAGCTGTTCGACCACTCTCCACCGGATGATGTTGGCCGAGCTACCTGGGTCAATCAAAATACGTTTAACTTGTGTTTTAAAAATAAGTATAGAGATTACCAATGCATCATTGTGCGGTTGAATGATGCCTTCTGCATCCTCGTTGCTGAAAGAGATGGAACCCTCGGGTAAGTAATCCCGGCTGCGCTTCTCACACACAATAGAAACCTTCGTCCGTTTCATCACCGGCCCTCATGGGGTATCAGTACCCCCGATTATCATGTTGATTATATGCTGAGGTTCTACTGGTTTGGCCCATTTATGAGACTCCCTTTCCTTGTAGTGACCTTTGGCTCGTTCACTTAGCAATTCTCGGAGATGGCCATTCTTCAGTAACCGAGCCACCTCCTCTCTTAGCTGGCGACAATCCTCAGTTCTGTGTCCATGGGTTCCATGATATTCACACATCACGCTCGGGTCCCATTGGCCCGGGTCTGACCTTAGTGGTCTCGGCCATCTTACATCTGCGATACGGACGTGTTAACTGATTTACTCCATACGGTCTCGAAATGTCATATATATGTTATTCTTATACTCATATAATATAACCTTCATCCCTAGTCCTTGTATAACTTTATTCTCCCTTGAGATCATACTAAGCCGTCTACAGTCTTGGTAACACGAAAGTTTTCAGGGTGTAAAATCCTTCTCCCTTTAGAAACATTCGTCATCGAATGTTTAAACTAGTCTTGTACTCTGTCCTTGATCCCATTCTTTGGCACATCCCCTTATCAAATCATTCTTCCCGTTAAAATATCGCATTTAATCATACTATCGCCATAACAGGTCTCCATTAGTTATTTACTCGCTCTTTCCTACGCTTACTTCTGTCCTTCCCAAAACCTTGTCGTCCATTCCCTAAATTTTAACCTGTTTAAATCCGCTCATACCCTTCATATCCTTCTACCGAATTTACTAACATACTAGGTTTACAAACCTTTCTCTACTCCCGTAGCTAATCTCTTTGTTCTTGAAACTCATAAGTCGGAAAACATGCTTCTGAAGAAATCACTAACATACCTGGATACCGAACCACAACGCTTCTGGCCTCTTAACTGAGGTCTGAACCAATTATGACCTCATGTACTCTAATAGCTCTTATCTTTATGACATTCTTTAACTCAACCTTAACATATAATCAATTCCATAATCCTTTCTATAAATCATTTCTTTTGAGTTAGTCATGAAAACCTTCTCTTTATGTTAAGCCACAGCAGAACTCATTTGTCGACTTTTCCTGAATCCCCCAATAGACCTTGTTCCTACAAAACCTCGAATGTAACCCATTTTATTCCTTCGGACAACTAATCATCTTCCTCATAATCATTCTCCATGCACACCAAGACCATCTTAAAACTCCCTTGCATTCCCTTCTATTTTCTTGTCATATCCTTCCCATTTAGGAGACATTAAGTTTCTCACTAAAATATCATTCAATTTCTTTTCTTCCTCACGAGTTATTTTCAATCCTTGTGCTCGTACTCGAACTTACTTGTTCCCCCCCCCCCCCCCCCCCCCTTAAAGGTTTTACCTTATGGCGTTGTATTCTATTGCCATTCTCAATCGAAATTTATGGGGATACTCGAAATAGTGATGTGCCCAATTATCTGTCCAGCCGGAACAGTACTTTTTATTCCAATAACTAATGCCCAATGTCCACTTGTAGTGTCATCTTCATCTTATCATTCCATATCATTTTGTCCCATACTTTCCCATTAATCAATTTGTAGCAATCATAGACATATAATCTTCGTGATCTCCTAAATCTTTGGTCCTTGTCCTTCTTTGGTCCTTATCCTTAAATTTTAGGAAAATTTAAGCAGAGTGTCCCTTATATTTCTTAATATCCCAGACCTCCACGCAGCCCAAAAAATACATACAATGCCTCACAGGGAAAATATATACATACTTAGCACACCTTAGCCATACAGGGCTCTCAATATCGAATAGAAATGCAAAGATAACGAAACTTACCGCTTGCATCACAACTCGTAATATACCTGAACCTTTATCGATCGTCCTTTTATACTTCCCTAGTCACTTCCTCTTCCATTCATTAGCTATACATTTCAATCATACTTGCAATATCTTTACCATATCTGACTTATAATCCTTTTTACCAATACTTACCTCTGTGCTGATTCCTTCAACTTCTATTTTCCCTGTAATCCCAATATCATCATTCACTTCCTTCGTCAATGCCATTCTTCCGCTGAAATCAAGGGTCAGTGCAAGGAATTTCATTTCCTATGACTTGGCTCTCATCGTACGATCTTAGATATGAAAGAAGGGTAACCATCCTAAATGCCCTGTAGCCTCCTGTTTATAAATGTGGCGCACAACACACCACAAACAAGACTCTACTGGACACGACTTTGCAGACAACCCCTAGGACGAACTGCTCTGATACCACTTCTGTCACGACCCAAACTGGAGGGCCGCAACTAACACCCAAGACCCTACTCAGCTGAGTGCCATACTACTATTCCATCCATGAGTCACAACTTTTTCTGAACCTTTAATCTATGAAATGACGCTTCCATCAGGTGAAAACAAAACACATCGACCTATATGATCGCTTTACACCACTGTCGACATCTCAACGCACTATCCACAGGACACTGTCTGCAAAGGTCTCTAACATACACGAGATACGATAAAATAAGTACTCTGACTCAGCAACACTTCGAACTGAGATGGAGCTCACCAATCCAGCTGATAGCCTAGGAACATCCTATAGCTAATGTCTTCTACTTATCTGTATACACCTGCGTGGCATGAAACGCAGTTCCCCTAGGAAAAGGGACGTCAGTACGAATAATGTACTGAGTATGTAAGGGATGAATAACAATATAAGGTAGATATGAAAGGTAACATGGAATAAGAGAGAGAACTTGTACATCTTAAAATCATACACAAGCACCTCTCTCTCTCTCTCTCTCTCTATATATATATATATATATATAGGCACATAATGTAAGTATTAGTGTTGCAGAACGGGCAACCTGATCCATAATTGTTAGTGCTATGGAACGTGCAGCCCGATCCAAAAGTATATCATTTTGCCTCGGAACGAACGACCCGAACCATAATTAGCATATGTTAGTGCCGAGGAACGTACGGACCGATCCATATAAGTTAGTACCAAGGAATGTACGGCCCGATCCATATAAGTTAGTGTCGAGGAACGTACAGCCTGATCCATATAAGTTAGTGCCGAGGAACGTACGACCCGATCCATATAAGTTAGTGCCAAGGAACGTACGACCCAATCCATATAAGTTAGTGCTGAGGAACGTACGGCCCGATCCATATAAGTTAGTGCCAAGGAACGTACGACCCGATCCATATATATCATATTCATATACATAATGCAAATAGTATGCATGAAAGCTCATATGAAAGCTACAACTCTATCGGAGTGAAGTTAGGTCAGTAACCTTTGATTCATATTATGGAACAACCATTATCGCTGTATCTTACCTCGAAGGAATAATTCATAAGGTGAGATCAACAACAGTGACTAGAATTGAGAAAATCATGACGTAGCTCAACATCTTCATATCATCGTTGAAATCATAACTTGAGACTTTTAAGCATAAAATCATCATCATAACATTCTCATCTTTAACATCATGAGAAGCTTTATGAATTATGAACTTCTAGCTTTTGAAATCAAGGAGGTTATGGAAACATTTATGGAATCATACCATAGGAATCATGCTTTTGAAAGAAAGGGACGAGCCTTAACATACCTCATTGATCTCCTATGAATTAACACTTATTCTCCCGAACTTGCAAATCTACACTCAAGAGAAATTATACTACCGTTAGACTTATCGTCATATGCCTATCTCAAGTTCTTAAACCAAACTCCTTTAGAATCTGCCAAAAATCGGGCAGCATCTCCCCTGTTTATATGCCTAGCCCGAAATCATAATCCAGCAACCAATAACAATACCAACATCAACAACAATATTATCAACACCAAATATTCCATAAAATATCCCACGTGATGTTTTTCAACATACAACAACAATATACACTTCCTTTCTTCCCATTCAAGGAGTATAATATCATCAACACACCAACAACATTAGAAACCATCTTTATACATGTAAATCAGCCCAGCCACACAGCCACAACATGCTCAAAGCAGTCCACAAACACAACAACTACAACACGACACTTTATGACCTTTCCTCCATAACTATATTCACTTTCAAGACTTGATAAACCTTCAAATCAACTCAAAATAAGAGATAGGATGAATAACATACCTTATACTTGAATAAATTCAGCCACACAAACTTTCTTCAAGACTAAACTTACCACAACATCAAGTAGAAGCAAGAACAATCACCTTTCATGGACTAGTTTGGTGTAATCTTGTTAAATTCTTGATTTAATGGGCTATAAATGTTTGGGGGTTGTGTTGGGAAGTTTCTAGGACTATTGAGAATGTAAAGTGCTGAAAATATGTATTTAATGGGGTATTTATACCCCTCATAAGTCAGTTCCACCGACCTTCTCAAGTGGGACCCGCGGAAGCCATTTGGCAGCTTGGAGTCCTTATCTTAAAATGACCATAATTCTTGATCCCGATATCATATGAGGGCCCACGACCTATGGTTGGAACCTCTTTCAATTATCTAAAACTTTCATTTTTGGTGTCTTTCCAAATTCCAAACTTATAATAGCGTTTTGGCCCTTCTAACTCAGATCATCCAAAAATGTATCCTTTAAATCATCCTTTTGGAGGGCTTATGCCCATATTTGGCTTAAGGGTCTTTCTTAAGATTTGGTCAACATCCCATGTACTACTCATATCACTTTTCATA
Organism: Lycium barbarum; assembly: GCF_019175385.1. Lineage (NCBI taxonomy): Eukaryota > Viridiplantae > Streptophyta > Magnoliopsida > Solanales > Solanaceae > Lycium > Lycium barbarum. The sequence goes on along the minus strand of NC_083348.1, from coordinate 7,594,596 downwards.
TGTCCTTTATAAAACCCCGACATGTGGGCCCCACCTTAACTTACGACTACGAGGGCTATTCATCAAGTACCGTGATAACTGATTTACTCCATACGGTCTCCAAATGTCATGCATATGTTATTCTTATACTCATATAATATAATATCATCCCTAGTCCTTGTATAACTTTACTCTCCCTTAAGCTCATACTAAGCCGTCTACAGTCTTGGTACACGAAATTTTCCGGGGTGTAACAGATACCCCTATAAGGTTAAGGAAGAAATTAAGTTTGTCGAAACTTTGAAAAAATTTGGCAAAATTCTGGACAGGATTTTCGGTCCAACTTGTGGGACGTATATCTCCTAGATTATGAGAAGTTATGGAATGCATAAAGTATTAAAATTGAAGTTCAGGAAGTTATCTTGCCAATGCAATTTATAGATTGCAAATCTGAGAAATACAGTGAAAGTTATGGTCTATATAAAATTTTACGATTTGAATTACGGACCGTAATTTGAATTACGGCCAGTAATTTGACAGTAATTTGAATTACGGTCAGTAATTTGTGTCCGTAAAAAATTGAGGCGGTGAGTTTCCAGAATGTTATAATTATGATCCCCTCTTCATTTTATTCCATTTTAACATAACCCCAAGTCCTAGAAAGCCCTAGAAACCTCTCCAAACATATTCCAACATATTTCCAAGCCTAAACCAAAGATCAAAGTGAAGATTAAAGTGGTTAGGATTTTCAACTGAGGTCTACACTTGTCTCCTCTACTTGAAGATGCTTGGGTGAGTATTTTTTAAGGTGGAGTAACCTTGGAATTGAAGTGTTCTTAAATTTTGAGGTAAGATTTCATGTTAGTTCCATGCTTATGAGTTTATTTGGTAATTATGTTAAGATTTGAGGAGAGGCAATTGGAGGAAAATTTCAAATATGAATTTGATGATATTTTGAGTTGTAAATTAACTTGATCTTAAATTATTAGTATGTTATGAGTATAATCTTGTTATCAGGGATAATAATGATGATGAGGAAGTGTTGTATACAAGTGTATAAGGGATTGTGTTGAAGTTGTAGTTATGGATTTATTGTGAAAAGAAGTTTTGATTGATTTGAGTCCAATTTGAATATAAATCTCTTGGCTATGGTATTGTTGATGTTGTTTGGGAGTTGTTTTGGAATTTGGCGGGAGTAAGTGATATAGGGTAGATGCTACCCAAAATTCGTTAGCTCACCTAATAGTCTAGTTTGATCTTATAAGCGTTTCAACGACCTAAACTTAGTGTGAATCATCTTGAATGTAGATTTGCAAAATCAAGAGGATAGGCAAGGAGTAGTAAGGAGACAACGAGGTATGTTAAGGCTAACCCTTTCTTCCTTAAGGCATGATTCCTTGCTAGAAACTCATGATTCTCAAGGTTCTTATGATATTATTGATAAATGTTCTTCATGATGATGATGATTCCATTTATAGAGATACCAAAGCTTATAGTTTTTGATGTCATTATGATATTATTGAGCTTCTTCCATGATTATTGATTTTATTCATTGTTGTTGATCTCATCTTACGGTAGTTGTTCTTTCAAGGGAAGGTATAGCGATGATGATGATTCCATAATAAAAATCGGAGGTTTACCGACCTTACGTCACTCCGATAGAGTGGTAACATTTTATTTTGGCGCTCATGCATTATTTATATATATGTATGTATTTTCTCACACCGAGCCGCGTTATAGTGCGCCGAGTACGGCAAGTAGATGTGCACACCACTGCAGTGGGTATGTTATGATGTTACCTTGGACGCGGGATGCCTCAGACGCGGGATGATATGATATATGGATCGGCCTACACGTTCCGCAGCACTAACACTTATATTATATATGTATGTATGAAAATATTTTTTTGAAAAAGCTAAGCAGGCATGACTTCCGGCTTAAGAGGCATTCAGATGTATATGTTATTTCTCTTATCTCATGTTACTTTCCATATATTTTTCTTATGTTGTCATTCATGCCTTACATACTCGGTACATTATTCGTATTGACGTCTTTTTATTTATGGACGCTGCGTTCATGCCCGCAGGTAGACAAGGAGAAGGATAAGACCCCTAGGTTGCTTCATTAGTGATTACACAGTAGTGCTCCATTTGTTCTGGAGCTACAGTACAGCTGGTACTATTCTTTTGTGTATATATGGGCATGGCGGGGTCCTGTCCCGTCCTTATGATTCTATGCACTCCATGTGGAGGCTCGTAGACAGATATATATAGTTAGATGTTCTATAACCTCATCGGTTCATATTTTTGTGTATCATTTTTGGTAGCCTTGTCGGCTTGCGCGTATGGGCATAGTTGATGATATTTATATAGATGTACTTTATCTTTTGGACTCATGCCCTTTAAGACCATGATATTTATGAGTTATCATTTGGGGTCCACCTAGATATGATTATGAGAAGTATGCTAAGAGGTGCTCGGTAGGTTAGCTTTGGGTGCCCGTTATGGTCCTCTGGTTGAGTCGTGACAGATATCTTGGTTTATTCCAAGAGTAGAGAGGAGCATAAGCGTCATTTGAGGATTGTCCTTGGTTTGTTGAGAGAGAAAGAGCTTTATACCAAGTTTTAGAAGTGTGAGTTCTAGCTTAATTCTATGGCGTTCATGGGCCACGTCGTGTCAAAAGACGGGATCATGATTTATCCCTAGAAGATCGAGGATGTTAGAGATTGGGCCAGGCCTACTTTTGTGACCGATATTCGTAGCTTTGTGGGTTTAGCCAGTTACTATCGTCGATTCATGAAGAGGTTTGCTTCTATTTCTTTTCACTTCACCATATTGAGTCACAAAGAGGTTCCCTTTTAGTGGTCCAATGCTTGTGAAGAGAGCTTTCAAAAGCTCAAGACTATATTGACCATCGCTCCGATTTTGGCATTACCCATGGAGGGAAAGGATTTCTTAGTGTTGTCAGATACTCTACCCCAAGGTTCTAGTTAAAAAGGCCGTGCTATATTCTTATGATTTGCGACTCAATTATGCTGAATTTGCTCGACACGTGAGTATTAGCATGACGTTTCTAAATCTTTGTCGAATACCCTGCTGCAATACTAGTCATGTCTTATATGATTTGGTTAATATATAAACCTGAGCATGCCTTAAGATTTGGACCCGTTCGTTGTAGGAGTGGTAAGGATTTTGTAGAATTTTCTATGTTTCACACCAGTAACTTAATTCGGCCTTAAGCGTGTCCGCTACATAATCAATTTATTTGGTTGCATGTGTGTGTATTTAAATAGATATTTAGTCCATAGGATATTTTGCAGCTTGTACGTTCTGTTTTCTTCTAAATTGATTAAACAAAAGAGTTTCTGTTAACTTGGTTTGAACACATGATTTTACATTTCGTTTAAAATCTAAAAATTAGCTATCTCATTTATGTGAATCATTTTTTTAGTTATGCTCTTCACCTAATCCCACGTAATTCTACACTCGGTCAAGACCCAAATTTGTAGACCTCAAAAGGTGCTTAACACATTTCTTTTGAGTTAATTTGAACCCTTACCCGATCTTTGGTTACGAAAACTAGTTTTGAATAGAGTTATTTGCGATCAGTGTAGTAAATGGTGCCCTAACGCACCTTAACTCGTTAGGCGGTGACTATTCTCTTTTAAACCCTCCAAAAGAGTTGTCACGTGTCCTAGCTCGTCTTTCCCAAGGAAAATGGGGCATGACAGCGGGAGCCACGAACAATCACACCAGTAGCGGGCTCGGGCACCTCGTCCCTCGTGATAGTGGCGCGTGTCTTCACCATCTGTGAGAGAATAGAAATGATTAGAAACCAATTCGAAAGTTCCAGATACCAATTTGAATCAAGTTGCACGAAAGAAAGGAAGCATTTGAAATTTCCTAAATGTCCCTTAGCCTCTCACAGAGAAGTATGGAGCTCATCGTACCAATCCGACAGACTCTACTAGACATGCTCTTGTTCTTATCGACTGGGTAACCTAGGGCTCTGATACCAACTTGTCACGTCTCAAATCGGGGAACGCGCGGGCACCTACCCTTTTCCTACCTGGTAAGCGATCCCGTCCCTTAATCACAATTCAATCAACAATAACGTAAACCCAACCATCATAAATATTTAACAAATCTGGAATAGATAAGTAAATAATTGCCGAAATAATACAACAATCCCAAAATCTGGTCTAAGTCGTACAAGAGCCACTACTACAACTATATGTCTGAATATGAATACACTGTCTCAAAAGTGGAATACTGTCTTAGAATATAAAATAAGACAAGTGAGTAAAGAAGAGGCATCCGTGTTGCAGATCTATCCATGTACTCACCCTAGATGCTCGTCAGCAAAGCCTCGGGAGTCAGTCACGGGGAGAGGAAGTTGACCCTGTCATGTACCCTGCACTCATAAAAGAATACAGCAAGGTAGTATCAGTACAGACACTATGTACTGGTAAGTATCATAGGCCAACAACAGTTAACTAACATATAAAAGGTAAGAGACTAAAAGATAGACATGCTCACAATCAAGTAATAACCAACACTGTCCAATAATATCATCACAATTACAAAAATACCAAGTTCGAATCCAACAATATGAATATGTGAATATGAATGCATATGCAATGCAATGATACACACACACTCCAGGCAGAATACCTATATGCCTCGATAGTCATGACCCATGGGGGGACCAACAAAGTCCACGTACCTGCTGTGGGGCACAGCCTGATCCTATATATATAACGTGCAACTAGGTCCAATTTAAGTGTATATATTGCGGCATGCCAACCAATTCAAATATATGAGTATGAATACATGCATGATGTCAATGCCAACAACAATATATCACTGCCAATCGTGCCACACTTAGGCATATATCACAATATCAAGATCAATATCAATTCCTTCCTCTTCACAAGACAATACCCAATAAATGAGAGATACGGTTCACAATCTTGATAAGGCAACTAAGCATCAAGTCTAGTATCACACACGTGGTGACAAGCCAATAGATCACAACAAGGCAACAAGCCATAATCAATCACAATACCAACCTAAGAAATCCATCCCAACTTCATAACCGAATGCGTACATGCTTTCTCCAATAATCACTAACTCTACATATGCTTTGCTAACCGATGTCTAATGATAAGGTAAGCTATAACCTACCTGGTAGCTGAGCGGGAGCCACGAACAATCACACCTTAGCCTTGCTTTTTCGGAGTGCCTCCAAATACTCAAAGTTTATCCATAATCGAGTACTAAGTTAGAAATAAGAAAGAACAATACCCATATTGCTATACTATCTTTCGAATCAAATTCAACTGTGGAGAAAGGGAAAATGGGACCACAAGGGTGAAACGGGAATTTCAAAGGTGAAATATGCAATTCAACATTCTAGGAGTTCAATCCTACTATTCAATTGCTAGAATAACTCAAGAATAGGTCAATTTCACTATTCAAGTCAAAAACCCCAATTTGGGTATAAACCCTAGCTTTCCACCATCAAATTCATCAACATAAATGGAAGATTCAAGTCTATTAGCTATTAAATCATCAAATTCTATGATTAGATTAGTCAAATCCACCAACAATATCCATTTAGATGGACTAGAACTTATTTTACTAAATAGACATCAAAACCCATCTTTCCTCTTAGATTCTATAGAAATTCTATCATGGATTCAAGCTTAAGGAAGATAAAGTAATAAATTCTAGGTTAGGGAACTTACCCACAAGAGATATCAACCAAGAACACCTTCAATCCGCCTCAAAAGTGCTTCAAAAATAATAAATGAAGTGATAGAAGGTGAAGGGTTTTAACCTAGCACTAAATAGATTCTGGAGCACGTCACCCGCTGTAGCAGTCATGAGGCCACTACAGTAGGCTCGCGCCAGCAGTACCCTTCCTCGCTGTCATGCATCCGCCACAGTGGATTACGGTCCGCTGTGGCGTCTCTTTCAAAAGTCACACCACGCTATAGCGGACCAGGCCTTCGCCATGGCGGGACCGCTATGGTGGATCTGGTGCCGCTACAGTTGAAACCTGACACTAGAATTTCTTAGTTTTTCACAAACCCAATCTCGAAATTCGATAATCACTCGAGACCTCCCAGATACAAACCAGACAAGCATTCACAGATAAAAACACGATATAGACTCACTCGTGGTCTCGAAATTCCTAACAGAGATCTATTTGACTGGGTCAACACCCAATGGTCAATTACTAGCTTTCCAACCAATAACCCAAAATACTCCCAAGTTCCTCAAGAATCGAACCGATCAACCCACCAAGTCACAATCAACCATACAGACCTCTCAAAATCGACGGATTCCCGAAGAAGGTATGTTTTCTCAAAAGTCAACTATTGGTCAAACTTTTTACCTTTAAGGCTCTATTTCGCACAAGTCTTATAAACCTCGCCCAATCACCTCAGGAATCGTACCACCCATCCCCGCTGGTCAAAATCATACTCATAGAACTCGGGGAAGGGTCATCAGGGGTAAATGGGTCAAAAATACTATAACGACCAAACGGGTTGTTACAAACAGATTCTTCTCTGGTTCGGTTTGCTTGCGGAAGATCTCCATCGAGTCTCAACAGGGCGGATCTTCCCTGTACTTGCCAACTTCTGGCATACGAGTCCTCAAAGATAGTAAAGTCGTAACGCCAAATATGGGTGTCCAAAGTGATTCCTTCATTTGGAATGACCGTGTCATGAACCAATAAGGATTGGGGCCCCCATAACTTATGGATCAACTTATCGTCAATCATTGTTACAATCCTTCTTCTCAGGGCTAAGCGCTCGTCCATAGTGTGGCTGGGTTGCTTTTTATGGAAAGGATACCTCTTGTGCACGTAGATCGAAGCGCATGGTGGTAGCTTCTCATGGTTATCACATTTGGCACCTACATTCTTCATCTTTTTTATTACCCCTTCGCATCGCACATGCCCTGGCGTGACCCGGTAAGGACAAGCCATGGCCTTAAAGGCAATTGCCCACCAAGTTGGCGATGGTGGGTGAATGGGTCCTTGGGTCACATCATAGTTATTGTCTTGGGCCGCAGAGGTGGTAGTGATAGCCTCTTTAGATGGCTAGGTTTGGTCTTGCAGCTCAGATTCCTCCTTGGGATCCTCATCTTCTTCCTCAAGAGTTTTAATTTTGACTATCAGAGGCACGTATTTGTGCCATTCCCTTGACCTTATCTGACAGGTCCTCTCGATAATGCTCCAATTCTGCAGTCTCCTCTGGTGGATTCCCAGCTAAGCCCAAAATTTGGTTAGCTTCTTTGATATTGGCTCGAACCAACTCAATCCTTTGTTCTAGCCTGCGAATCTTGCTACTAAATGATCCTTTGTATTCATTAGCTGCGTTGTATCCCGAAGTAGCGTTTCTTTGACTTTTTCGCTCATCCATGATAGCAAATCAACCTTTTTATGAGGTGCAAAGGGTTAGTATTTCCATGTTGTGGTTTCTGGCTAATTAGCATTTCTTTGTGTCTTTCTATGGGATAGTGATCGGAACATAGGATCAACCAATCATTCAAACAAAAAACATGAAACACATATGCATTTAATCATATAATCATGTAATAAATTATGCTACTCGAGTTTCTAAAGCATAGTCACCCTAGTCGGTTTGAAACATGAATGTGCCATTTGCATTAAATCATTGCCCCATATATTTTTATTAATAATATTTTCCCCTTGGGATTACAAAATATCATAAAGCATAAAGTAAAACTCAGCAGAAATGTCCTCCAGGGGACAATGATAAAGCTCTCTCGATCCTTGCCTTCTTGGCCTTTGAAGGGCGGTCTGAATCCTTAGATGGGTCGATGACAGCATGGCATCCATCAAGAATCCCTTTACATCAAGTATGGAATCCAGCAAGTATCAGTGTGGTGTCCTCCATGGCCTTCTTCATTCGATCATCCAGCTCCAATAAACAATCATCTGTGAAGTCCAATTCTTGTGTCAAGCTAACTATGATGGCTTGATTAAGTATGATCCTCTCCAAATATTTGGCATCCATGTCATCGGCTCGCCTTTAGATCAATTGGGCCTTGATTTCTACAATCTTTGTAGTCGTCTTCACAACCCGGGTTGAGCTTATCCTGAGCTAAAGTGTTTGGACCCCAAATGATGCAATTATTCCACTCTTGGACTATGTCTCCACCCTTTTGGATCTTATCTTCTTCGTAGTTTATTATGAAATCTCCGATGTTTCCTACTTTGGGTATGATCTCGGTCCTACTAAACTATCGCAAAACTAGGGGAGACACGTAAGGGAGGAATCTTCGGATTCCTATAAGTGGTATGAATGGACACTTTCACCCCTTGATGATTATGGAATCGAATATGAAATCGGCAAACATCCATTGTATGATGCCCTCTTTAAGCCTAGAGAAGATGAAATCCCAACTTTGCTTAGTTTGTTGCCCAATGTTTAGGAAATGAGATTAATGGTCATCTTTCCCCCTTTGGTTGCTCAAATATTGGGTACCCTGGACCTTGCTCAAATGATTAATAGTTCACCATTGTAGGAGTAAGTTACATACATGGAAGTAATTATAGTGGTTTCTGCATATGCTTAGGGCTCGGTAAATATCGGCAAGGATGATAGAGATTAGGTCAAAGTATTTGGTTTCCCCTTTTGTGGTTATGCCATGAAAGATAGCATGGGTGACCGAAATGACTCGGGTATCTATGGCTTGGTGTTTCTCCTTCAGGAATACCATGAGTCCTAGCAAGCAAATGGCAAAGGACAAAGGTCGGGTGGCTTCCCACTCTGTAAAGTATTTGAATTATGTAGGGTGCTCTAGAAATCCCTTTTGGGTTCCAAACCATTTGTGTAATTCTCGAAAGGCTACAGTTGGGCCAAATATCCAATTAGAATGGGATAAGGATATCATTTTTAGGATTTTGTTGGGGGTAGGCTTATGTGGGATAATGTCACGACCCAGCCCCGTGGGCCATGACTAGTGCCCGAGCTGGACACCCATATGTATACCTGTTAGACACAATCAGACTGACACTATAGACAACATGGGAACCGACATAGACCTAAAGGTCCTCGACGTCACAGATCATGATAATCTGTCTCCTGCGGAGTCTCAACCAATCACAATGTAATAAAAATACGCAAGCCGACGAGGCTGCCACTATATATCATTATAATGCGCAAGCCGACTAGGCTGCCACAACATGTCAATATACTACGCAAGCCGACAAGGCTGCCACTACGTATAGATAACATATGTAAGCCGACAGGGCTGCCACAACAAACAGAAACGTCCACAACAACTATGTAAACACAGCTGATCATACTCTGTATACAACCCACACATATGTCTACAGACCTCTAAGAGTACTAACAGCGAAATATGACGGGACAGGGCCCCGTCGTACCCCTGGACAACCATATATATAAATATATCAGAAAATCTGTACCAAAAGTCTAGGCTCCTGAACAACGGAGCTCTCCAAGACAGCTGATTGGAAATCCTAAGCTGGGGGATCACCGAATCGAACGTCTGTACCTGCGGGCATGAAACGCAGCCCCCCGAAGAAAGGGGGTCAGTACGGAATATGTACTGAGTATATAAAGCATAAGAACATCAAGTACAGATGAATCATGAAAACAGTCTCAATAATTGAATGCATCTGTGGCTAACATATGATAATATCTGCACAACTCTATATGACCGAAATTAACTTTACGGCGTATGACAGGCATAGATTATGGTATAACTGTTAGTGCCGAGGAACGTACGGCCCGATCCATATATAATATAATATGTTAGTGCCGAGGGACGTACGGCCCGATCCATATATAATATAATATGTTAGTGCCGAGGGACGTACGACCCGATACATATATAATATAATATGTTAGTGCCGAGGAACGTACGACCCGATCCATATATAATATAATATGTTAGTGCCGAGGAACGTACGGCCCGATCCATATATAACATAATATGTTAGTGCCGAGAAACGTACGGCCCGATCCATATATAATATAATATGATACATATACATGCATGTAAAACTCGGAAAAGGATACTCTGAACTCTTCTGGTGACATAAGAAGCTCATTTGAAAAGTCTCTGGGAATTATGGACATAAAGCATTAGAGACCAAGGATACAATATCTCTACACTATCTAAGATTAGAGTCTTTGGAACTCGTTTGCTCACGGTGTTCATTCATGTGATAAGGATCATGCCAAAAAGAAAGAAAGGATAACTTTACAGACCTGTTAACAATTATTCATAATCTCGTTCGCTTCGTCGCCTCTTTAGCCTATTTAATATAAAAGTAACGCTATCGTTAGTAACTATACTTTCTAGTTCGTAAATCTATAGCCAATCGCTTATAGGACTCATTCTTTAACTTATACTTTCTCTATTAGGGTTTTTCATTAGTTAAGAACTTAACGGAAATCGGACAAAATTTCCCCTATATATTCGCCTAACCCCGAATTTCCAATTATCATCCTGTTATCACAGAAATACCAACAATGACAGCAATAGCAATATTCATATAGAATCCTTACAATTCAGCCCATAAACAACTTTAACAATCCAATAACTCTTTTTAATCCTTTTCAACCCACAATTTCGTATAACAACGATTTCATGAAATTTCTTACTTTCAATTTCATCCAATCCAATTTTAATCCTTCCATTACAACACTATTAATACAATTACACCAAAAAATAAGAAAATCTTACCTAAATTTTCTCAGAGGAATTTCTACACTCAATTGCTCCAATTTCACAATTTCTTCTCCCTTAATTCAATATCCAATGTTGCTATCACCTCCTTGAACTTGCAATTCACTTGAAACTTGATCAAAATATTCAACAATACAAATTTTTCTTCATCACCACGACTGGCCGAGAGCAGCCATGGAGGTTTTGTATTTTTTTCCTAACTTGATTTTTTTTGAAAATGAAATCAAATAATGAATTGTTCACTAGCCACTTGATTATCTATGGTCCTCCATATATTGACACGTCCTCTCCCTCTAATGACTCACCAAAATATTTTGTTGAATTGTTTCTTTTTTTTTAATTTTCGGGTGGGGCCCACAAATGGTAATTAAATTAATTAATTTTAATTAATCACTAATCCCTACTTAATAATCTAATCATAATTAATTAGTTCCTAATCTCCAATAATATTTTTACACTAAATAAAATTTATAAAAAATTTATGTTCTAATTAAAAATTGAAAATTAAAAGTTCCTATTTCGTAGCCGAAAATGATCCCGTCTTTAACTTGAGTCGATTCTCTTGCGAATAACTCGACGTATAAAAATACGGGGATAACATCCTTCCCCCCTTTAGAACATTCGTCCTCAAATGTTAAACTGGTCCTGAACTCCCAATACTTTCTCAAGTGTTCTCTTAGTTAATTATGCCCTTCACATACCTCTTCCATTGGTCGATTCGCTTTAATTCATTATAACGCATTCCAGGTCTCTACATAGTCATTCCCGTGATATTTTCTCCTTCTGTTGCTTCTCAAGGTAATTATTCCACGTCATTACCTTTACTCTCCTCTTTACTTCGCAGTCGGTTGCCAGTTGTATTGCGGCTCTTCCGCTGAAATCTTACTCTCTCGCTTGTGCGCTTAGTCCCAACTCAACTCCTTATTTTTATATAGTTACTCCCTTAAGATATCGTTCCCTTCATCTTACCTCTTAATCTTAAATAAGATTTTTATAACGCGCAGACGTCCTCCATCGATTCATTAGACTTTAATATCCCTGGGGTATTGCATGCCTCTGGTAACCTGTAGACCCTTCGCAGGTTCTACGAGTAAAACAAAATTTCCCAGAGGGTAACATTTCTGTATTCCATTATCCTTGCTTTACTCCGCTGTTACAGTCCGTATTCTGAAATCCTCAGCATCATGTGTCACTTTCTGAATTTCTTTTAAAGGTCTTTAACTATCACTTGCATTTACTTCTTGATCTCGATCTTTAGGGTTGGCTATCAAATAACGCTAGGGTCCCCTCATATTATAACTCTACTGTCATCCAGTAACCAGTACCGCTTGTTCTGATTGTCTCGGTTAAATCATTTCGTAATTTCCTTTACCCTAACTTGCAATACTTTAGGCATATTATCTCGTGTCGTTTCTCTATTTTTTTGACTCAAACTCTTCTATTGCCTCGTTACTCAAATTTGCTCCTAGTTCTCCTATCACGCATCCTATTGTAATCTTTACACGAGTATGTGTAGGTACTCAAATCAGCCCAGAAAATACCTTAGCGTCGTTTCACTAGTCTTTATGCTTTACCTTACATTCTTCCCTCATACCTTTCAATGGTATCGGGGCCTAACTATGGCCTTTGCCCTCAGTACTAATTATATCTTTGTAGTTTTGCCTCAAACCATCTTACACATTTCTTTGATGTATTCAAAATATCACATCCGCATTGTTGTTACTGAATTCTTACTCTTTTTATCAAGTACTCACTTGGTCTCATCGTTAGTATACAAATATTCGTAGGTTGCATAACTATTCTTGTACAATTTGCACAAAGTGCACCCAATCTTAGTCACAGTCTTTCCTTCTCCTGGTTTATTCTGCTCTACACATCTTATTGTACTAAAACTCACTTGCTGTCTATTTTGTCATACTCGTTTCCCTTCCTTTTCTTACCACTCAATTTCCTCCTATTCTACTATAGGAGATTACCCTTCTTCTTCGCTACTTATAAGTCACAATGTCATTAGCCAATAACTTCGTTGCCAACATCTTAATTGTACTCAAATACCATCCTGGCTTTTATCCGCTTATTGCCGGCTTTAACATCTTACTAACTTGTTTCAGCAAGGGATCTCACTTGAAGTTTAAGTATCCACATTAAAAGTGTTGCAGTGTCACTTGATTTGATCTTACGCTTGCATTTCTCTCATCCGCTTCCCCCCCTTTTTGGGTGTACTCGCATCATTATCTATTTATATTCTGCTCTATGTCCCCATTTCCAATTTTCAAATCCCTATGATTCTTTTCTCTCTTTCTTTTTCAATACATTTGGTATACTGTGCCATATCCATGTCTTCTTTTATATCATCTATAAATTAGATTACCCATGTATGAAACCCTAACACAATCACGAGGCGATGAGAACCCTCGATATATAGTACACAATATTAGCTGATGGTTGGTACTCGAGTAATGCAATTAATGTAGCGATTTATCCAAAGCCACATTCCATTTATTCCTATCAGTAATTAGCTAGTGCTTATAGTCGTTTCAAATTCTCAATTAGGTAGCACTTATATTCTAATGATAAGTGTCCCAAGATTTCTTATAACACTATCTTTATCCCAACGGATATCACCTGTTTCCTCTAGTAAACTCACAATACATCAGTTGTTTCACAAATCCCCAATCATTGTCCTTTAAGGATTTCACTATTTTCGAGGTGAGGTCACATATACGCAGTACTCCTTTATGCCTCATGCTCTTTCTCTCTTGTTGTATATCCAACACTAACTTCTAACTTACTCAAAATCATATCAAATTCGTCTTAATAGTGGTCTTGTCTTATCACCTTGTCGTTATACTATACCTCTAAGTTCATAGCTTTATTTTTCCCTTTTATTCCATACTCATACTCAATTAATTACATCTTTCTTGGGTGCTTCCTTTAGTATTCCTTTCATTTCTCCAGTCTATGTCCATATTTTATTTTGTGCACGAGGAATCCCATGCTACTCATGTATCCTTCGGAAAACACTATCTTTACATAACCCCCTTCCTTACTTTCGAAGCATATTCTATTCCTCTCTATTTGTTCTTATCATACCAGTCATTTTTGGCATTCATTCTGTCTCGTTGCTCATCTTCCTTTAGGTTGGTCTTTTACAATTCTGTCGCTTATTTTACTCGTTTTCTTAGCTATACACGTCATAACACATCGCTACACTGTAATCCCACTCGCTTTCTTCTTATCTTCTCCCTTCTGTTAACTCCTTCTCTTCCTGTGCTCGCTTGCACTTTCGTTACCACTTGACTTCTATTATGAACTTTCCCTATAGAACTTTTGTAAGTCTTTCTTATTCGTTCTACATTTGATTTTCCGTTTCACACTAATCACATCATATTCTTTAGTTACTTCCTTGCTAAGCGTTACTCATTTCTATAGCAATCCTTATGGCATTCATATTGCATCCTGTTCGTAATCCATCCTATAACGTAACACTTCTTAACCTTATTCACGATTCTTACTATGTTTTAATTACACTCTGTGGACTAGGCGTACTTAACCCTTCACCCTTTCTGATCGATCTTATCCTTAATATCTCATAAGCTGTCTTATCAATACCTTCATAATTTGTCATAACTCTTCCTCCTCCGTACTTTTATCTCAATCATACTACTACTCTTTTTAAATGTAACTCGTCGTAATTTACCCCTACTTATCAGTTCACTTGATACCTTAATAAAATGTTTTGTTAAGATTTGCCACCTTTTTCTAAATCATCCCTTAGTATGACAAGCCCTTCCAAATTATCCTAGCATTTCTTTTTACCATATTGATATCGACCTCATAATTATTATTACCATCAATTGAATGGTTAATCTTTATTTCTAAGAAATTTTTGGCAGAGTTTCCTCTGTATTTCTTACTATCTCAAAACCTGCACGCAGGAAATACCAACAACGCCTCACAGGGTCAACATACACATATATATCATATCGTATCGTAGCCGCACAGGGCTCCCTATATCAGTCACAAGATGAAAATGACGAACTTGCCTCGTGTATCCAACTCAAACTGTACATGTCACACTTTCCTGTTTATTTTCCCTTTCAATCTTTAACTGCAGGTTTCAAACATACCTGCAGCATTCATACTATGTCTAACATATATTCTGCTTACAGTTACTGATTCTTTTAGCTTCTTCTGTGCACACTTCCTAACTGAACTTATCCGCAATATATATACATTCAACCCATTTCCTTACTATACTTACCATAACTCACCATAATGATGGCTAGTTTGCCATTCCGTATATACAAATTCTCATATGTAACCTTGATATCCAACTTTCACATGTATGTACAACTATTTTCCATCCTAGATTTCAAAATTCCCACGGTGATGGGAACACCTTGGTCACTGTTACTCGGAAATACTTGGTTGTCGGCCCCTTTGATTTCCGCTCGCCGCTATTAAGTAATAATCTATAACAAATGCACATACATAGGAAATTTCGATAAGGTCTCATATACCTGTAGTCGATCAGTCTCTAGTCTGATCTGGTGATCTATAGGGTGAAGTGTGCTTGTTGTCATCATCTGCCCGCCATCTACTCGTCTGGCCTTCATCATCTTCCTCATCGGAGTCCGGGGAATGTAGGTAGCCAGGAAACTCCAGGTTTTTCGACGACCAGGATAGGGGGCTGGAGTAATCTGTAACGCTTACCGGGGTAGCCGGTCTAACGTGGTGTCCTGCCATAGGAGTAACTGGTACGGCCTCGGGGACCGCCTCCCTAGATATCAAAAACTCTGGAGGAATTGTCGTGGGGTCCTCCGATAGGTCAGTCTAGATAGAATAACTAAGGCTCCTTCTGCTCGGTCCTAGAGCCCGGGGTCCTGAATTTACCCTAGGGGCCTTCTTAGCACCCCCACTATATGAAGTTGGCCTCTTCATCTTTCGCAATTCTGCACCTACCTACAGGAAAAGAGGTCAGAAACAATCTTTCCTATACTCTGGCTCTATCGCACGATCTAAGACAGAAGGAAAGATAATATCCTAAATGTCCTGTAGCTTCCTGTTTATAGATGTGGTGCACAACACACCGATAAACAAGACTCTACTAGATACGGTCTGTAGACACTCCGAGGATGAACTGCTCTGATACCACTTTTGTCACGACCCAGCCCCGTGGGCCATGACTAGTGCCCGAGCTGGACACCCATATGTATACCTGTTAGACACAATCAGACTGACACTATAGACAACATGGGAGCCAACATAGACCCAAAGGTCCTCGACGTCACAGATCATGATAATCTGTCTCCAGCGGAGTCTCAACCAATCACAATGTAATAAAAATACGCAAGCCGATGAGGCTGCCACTATATATCATTATAATTCGCAAGCCGACAAGGCTGCCACAACATGTCAATATACTACGCAAGCCGACAAGGCTTCCACTACGTATAGATAACATATGTAAGCCGACAGGGCTGTCACAACAAACAGAAACGCCCACAAAAACTATGTAAACACAGCTGATCATACTCTGTATACAACCCACACACATGTCTACAGACCTCTAAGAGTACTAACAGCGAAATATGACGGGACAGGGCCCCGTCGTACCCCTGGACAACCATATATATAAATACATCAGAAGATCTATACCAAACGTCTAGGCTCCGGAACAACGGAGCTCTCCAAGACAGCGGACTGGAAATCCTAAGCTGGGGAATCACCGAATCGAACGTCTGTACCTGCGGGCATGAAACGCAGCCCCCCGAATAAAGGGGGTCAGTACGGAATATGTACTAAGTATATAAAGCATAAGAACATCAAGAACAGATGAATCATGAAAACAGTCTCAATAATTGAATGCATCTGTGGCTAACATATGATAATATCTGCACAACTCTATATGACTGAAATTAACTTTACGGCGTATGACAGGCATAGATTATGGTATAACTGTTAGTGCCGAGGAACGTACGGCCCGATCCATACATAATATAATATGTTAGTGCCGAGGGACGTACGACCCGATCCATATATAATATAATATGTTAGTGCCGAGGAACGTACGGCCCGATCCATATATAATATAATATGTTAGTGCCGAGGAACGTACGGCCCGATCCATATATAATATAATATGATACATATACATGCATGTAAAACTCGGAAAAGGATACTCTAAACTCTTCTGGTGACATAAGAAGCTGATATAAAAAGTCTCTGGGATTATGGACATAAAGCATAAGAGACCAAGGATACAATATCTCTACACTATCTAAGATTAGAGTCTTTGGAACTCGGTTTCTCACGGTGTTCATTCATGTGATAAGGATCATGCCAAAAAGAAAGAAAGGATAACTTTACACACCTGTTAACGATTAATCGTAATCTTGTTCGCTTCGTTGCCTCTTTAGCCTATTTAATATAAAAGTAACGCTATCGTTAGTAACTATACTTTCTAGTTCGTAAATCTGTAGACAATCGCTTATAGGACTCATTCTTTAACTTATACTTTCTCTATTAGGGTTTTTCATTAGTTAAGAACTTAACGGAAATCGGGCAGCATTTCCCCTATATATTCGCCTAACCCGAATTTCCAATTATCCTCCTGTTATCACAGAAATACCAACAATGACAGCAATAGCAATATTCATATAGAATCCTTACAATTCAGCCCATAAACAACTCTAACAATCCAATAACCCTTTTTAATCCTTTTCAACCCACTATTTCGTATAACAACGATTTCATGAAATTTCTTACTTCCAATTTCATCCAATCCAATTTTAATCCTTCCATTACAACACTATTAATACAATTACACCACAAAATAAGAAAATCTTACCTAAATTTTCTCGGAGGAATTTCTACACTCAATTGCTCCAATTTCACAATTTCTTCTCCCTTAATTCAATTCCAATGTTGCTATCACCTCCTTGAACTTGTACTTCACTTGAAACTTGATCAAAATATTCGACAATACAAATTTTTCTTCAACACCATGGCTAGCCGAGAGCAGCCATGGAGGTTTTGTATTTTTTTCCTAACTTGATTTTTTTTTAAATGAAATCAAATAATGAATTGTTCACTAGCCACTTGCTTATATATGGTCCTCCATATATTGACACGTCCTCTCCCTCTAATGACTCACCAAAATGTTTTGTTGAATTGTTTCTTTTTTTTTTAATTTTCGGGTGGGGCCCACAAATGGTAATTAAATTAATTAATTTTAATTAATCACTAATCCCTACTTAATAATCTAATCATAATTAATTAGTTCCTAATCTCCAATAATATTTTTACACTAAATAAAATTTATAAACAATTTATGTTCTAATTAAAAATTGAAAATTAAAAGTTCCTATTTCATAGCCGAAAATGATCCTGTCTTTAACTTGAGTCGATTCTCTTGCGAATAACTCGACGTATAAAAATACGGGGTATAATAGATAAGAAGGTTTTGGTCGGGTTTATTTCTCCTTCTTCATCTAGTTCCGAAGTTGTTTATTACATCCCGAAGCTCCTCTAAAGTTGGGGGCCATCTCTATATCATCCCCAAATTTGAACACCATCCTATCTCGGTTCCAATAACCACTGATTATCTCAATCAGCCTCCTACACCCAGTCATGACTTATAAGGAAGGCAATTTTCCTAAACACTTGGTCACTTTCCATTGTTCCTCGGTATTCATCCAACCCCACCAAATTTTCAACATATCTGGTGCCTCAAGAACCATGTCGAATTTCAGATTTGTGTGCATCTACAAAACAAAACACAGTTAATTCCCCACCCCCATGGACAATGGTTTAGCACATAGGCACGCAAAATGTTTCGATTTAGCACATAGTGGGATGCGGTGTCTTTCGGGTCATATGCCGTCTTGACATGGAGCAGTCTCTTTAATGAGTTTTAGATACGTCCCAAATATCCAAAACCCATCTAGGTAAGCATGCACTAGTCCTATGGGATTTAGCTTTGCTATATCCTAGGCATTTCTAGAGTGGGCTTTCAGAAATGACCAGGACTTGAGCGAACTACTCAAGCTAAACTGTTGTCAGTTGTTGGACGACCGCATACCAACTCTGCATTCAACGTTTCCAAAGATTTTTTTTTTTTAGTGAAGGCTAGACAGCGAGCCCGCGTGTCCCCTTTGAAACCTTGCAATTATTTGCCAGTGGTAGCGGAGTTTATGATATGCATACAATGATAGTTATATATACAACAAAGTAAACAATTAAGAGAATATTTACAATTAAATCACATTATATTGAAATCCTTATGGTTAGAACCTAGAAAATCCCAGTATAGTCGCCATCTGTTATGGTTCACTTTTACGCGGGCGCATAAAGATACTAAGAGGTTATGGAATCTATTTGGATTTTCTATTTTTAGAGTCACCGTCTGATTTTATAAAGAAAATTAGGAAAACCAAGGTAAAAGGGTTTTACCAAACAAGAGAAAAATCCTTTTTGAACCAGAGTTCAAGCTAAGAGTTTTAGTGATCCCCTAGGGAAGGTTTTAAGCATCCTAGTATTGAGGATCCATAGAATATGGTTGACTTTTGAGCTTCAATGTGTGATTAACTGTGATTACTTGCTAAAATGTTTTCTTTCTTGTAAAAAACTATCATATCATATCATAACTCCATTTCTCTTAATTAGAGTTTCTACTAACTTGGACCAATGTCATGATTTTTAATCCTTATAAGTTTATGTTTAGGAAAATTGAGTATATATCCTTTAAGAAAATAGCATAGTTTTTATAAGTATATAAAAAGTATTTTTGCTTATTTTATTTCATCTTAGCCCATTTTAAGGTCAACTGATATTTGGCACAAATATCTAGGTTTCGTGTCGCTTTCGCTCCAAATCTTTGCACTTTACTTTCTTTCTAGATGATGAAATCGTTGTATCTGGGCTTATGTTATTATGTTTGTGTGATTAGGTTCAACAAGGCCATTTGTATGAAAATCGAGCAATTTCGGTAGACTTTAGGAAACTGTTACACTTGAAAGTGGTGACGTGAGAAGTACACAACAGTTACAGAAGAAATGAAATCACTGAAGACTCCGCTTTTCATCCGCATAGCATGGAGAAAGCGAGAAAAACAAGTCTCTGACCAAGTTTCACAATTAGGCTATCCTTCTACATCGTGGAACAAAAGTGCATGGCTGCATCAGGCTATCTTTCTGCATCACGAAAGGAAAGGGGAGTTACGTGTAGTTTTCCCGGTTCGATCAAGATTAGGTCAACTTATTTTAGCTCTTAACCTAGACTATAAATAGACATTTTTATCAATTGTAAACGGTGTGCTGGGATATTTCTAAGACTTGTAAGCCACCATCTTTACTTTCTCTCTCTATATTTATTTTATTTTCTTCTTTTCAACCCCTAGAGTATTCATGAATTCTTGTTGTTCATCTAGAATCATGAATAGATAAACTTCTCAATTCTAGAGTTGTGGCGAAAGACATGATAGTTGGTTTGGAAACAATTTCTATCGATTCAATTTTCATATTTTGGGTTGCTTATTTATTCGTGTGCTTAATTATTTGATTATTTGGCCAATAGTGTTACACTTCACCTTTTCGCAAACATTAAAGTTTTGCTTTAAGTCGGGTGTCACAAGTTCGCATTGGAAATCATTGGAGAGTTATGTATAAGGTCCATGGGTGTATCTTGGAGATGTATAAGTTCTTCAACATGTTTGGAAAAGAGTATGAAGGTTGGACGTTAAACGAATCGGAAAGAATACGTTTCATCGAAAAAATTAAAAGAGGGTAGTTCCACGAGGGGTTGCAGGGCCGTGGAATATTCCATGGACGTGAAAAGGAGGAATACATCACCTTGAATTGGTGGCAGTAGGGAGGAGCCACTGGAACAATTTCACGGCCACTTTCACGGGCCGTGAAATATTTCACGGCCCGTGAAAGCAACCATGAAATTGACGCGGTGGAAAACTTTCCCTTTTGTTATAAATTAGTTGGCTCGACTTGGGTTTCAATTATTTCACAAAAATATATCCTTATTGACCCTATAAGCTCTATCAAACACCCCCAAACCATTCCAAACCAATACAAGAGGAGATCAAGCTTTAAATCCTCAACTAGTTCATAAAAGGTGATTGTTCTTGTTTGTACTTGGAATTGTGGTGAATTTGGTCTTGTAGCAAGTTGTTGAGTTGAAGATCTTCAAGAATAATTATTTTCTTCATCTTATTACTTATGTTGGGTTGATTTGGAGGTTTAGTAAGTTTTAAAGTGAAGAGAATCATGGTAGAGAAGTTGTAAGGTATTAAGTTGAAGTTGATGGCTACGGAAAGATTTTAAAAGGAAGTTTTGGATTGATTTGAGTGTAATTTGAATGTAATCTTTTGGTTATGGTCATGTTCATGTTGTTATTAATGTTTGGGAGTTGTTTTGGAGTTTGCTGGAAGTAGGGGATATAGGGGAAATGCTGCCCAAATTTCGTTAGCTCACCTATTAGTTTAGTTTGACCTTATAAGCGTTTCAATGACTTAACCTTAGTGTGTATCAACTTGAATGTAGATTTGCAATCTCATGAGGATATACATTAAGTGGTTAAGTAGTCCACGAGGTATGTAAGGTTGTTCCCTCTTTCCTTATGGCATGATCTTATTGACACAAACTTATATGAATGTCCTTCATAATGACTTCATTCCTAGAAGTATTAGAAGCTTATGTTCTTGATCCTCTTATGATATTATTGAGCTTTGCCTTACGATTATTGATCTTGTCTTATCATTATTGATCTTAACAATTGTTGTTGATCTCATCTTATGGTCCCTGATTCCTTCAAGGTGAGATATTCTGATGATGATAGTTCCATAATGGTAATCGAAGGTTTACCAACCTCACGTCACTCCGATAGAGTCATAGTCCTTCTTTGAGCTCTCATGCATGCTTTATATATATATATATATATATATATATATATAGCTATTTTCTGACACCGAGCTACGCTATAGTTGGCCGGGTATGGCACCTATTGTGCACACCACTACAGTTGAGTACGGATAACACCGAGCCTATTATGGCCGGGTACGGATGACACCGAGCTTATTATGGCAGGGTATGGTATTATATATATATATATAGGTTTGAAAATATTGTTTTTAAAAGGAAAGCATGCATGTTATCTGCCTTAAGAGGCATCCAGAGGTACATTTATTTCTCTAATCTCATGTTATTTCCATATCTTTATTATGTTGATCTTCATGCCTTACATACTCGGAACATTATTCATACTGATGTCCTTTTGTTTGTGGATGCTGCGTTCATGCCCACATGTAGACAGGGAGATGTTCAGACCCTTAGGCTGCCATCTTAGTGTTTGTACAGAAGCATTCCACTTATTCCGGAGTTGTAGTTCAGCTTGGTATGATTCTTTTGTATACATTTGGGCATGGAGGGGTCTTGTCCCGTCCTTACTATGTTATGCACTCTAGTAGAGGCTCGTAGACAGATATGCACATTTAGATGTTCTATGACCTTCTCGGTCCATATCTTGTTACATCATTGTGACAGCCTTGTCGGCTTGTATATATGGGCACAATTTGATGACATATATACGTATATATATATATATATATATATATATATATATATATATATATATATATATATATATATATATATATATGTTTTGGGCTTGTGTCCTTCTAGTTTATGTTATATATGAGTTAGCATTATGACCAACTCAGGTATGACCATAAGATACATGTATGTTCTGTGGTGCTCGGCAAGTTAGCTCCGGGTGCTCGTCATGGCTCTCCGGTTGGGTCGTGACAAAAGTGGTATCAGAGCAGCTCGTCCTAGGGCTATCTATAAGCTATGTCTAGTAGAGTCTTGTTTATGGGTGTGCGATGCACCATACTTATAAATAGGAGGTTGTAGGAAATTTAGGAAGATTGACGTTTCTTTCTCATCTTAGATCATGCTATACAGAAATGTTATGATGATTCCCTTTTTCTTGACCGTGTGTTATGATTTCAGTAATGCTTGTGACGCGAAAAGCTTCAGCGGCCCAGAAGGGCAAGTTAGTGGCAGGTAGGAGAACTGGATGGGTACAACTTGTAAATGTTGGGGAGGGCGAGTCTCAGAACGAGGTTCCATCTCGGATCCTTCATACTCCGCCCGCTCTAGAGAAGCATATAGGAGCCCCAACTCTAGCTCTAGGACCACTAGTTCCTACACCTAAAGCTTTAGGCCAGAAGATATGTGAGGCTATTTGGTTGTTGACTCAGTTAGTAGCAACTCAGGCCCAGCATCGGGGTGCAGGTTATGGTGACGGGGCTGTTACTGCTAGAGTCCGAGATTTTATTAATTTTGACCCTCTAAAAATCTGTGGGTTGAAACCAGATGAGGACCCATAGAATTTCATAGATGGGATGCTGAGGACATTACAGGTGCATGCTCTAGAAATCGAGTCAGTAGAGCTGGTTTCCTATAGACTACGGGATATTGATGTTCATTGGTATGAGACTTAGGTGTCATCTAGAGGGATTAATACCCCCCCCCCCCCACCCGAGTGGCAGAAGTTCACAGATGTCTTTCTTCGATATTATTTGCCGCCAGAGATTCGACGGGCCAGAGCTTATAGGTTCCTGAACCTAAGACAGGGCAACATGAGTGTTCGGGAATACCGTCTTCGATTTAATTCATTGGATAGATATGCTCCAACGGTTGTAGCTGAGATGGGAGATAGTGTTTATGAGTTTGTGAGTGGACAGGGACCATATTTTATTGATGATTGCATGACAGCCTCACTCCAAACAGGTATGGATATTTCTCGGATTCAGGCGTACGCTGATAACCTAGGAAAATGTAAGCAGAAGTGGAGGGTTAAGCGTCAGCATGGTAGGGGTCAGATTAAGAGGGCCAGACCTTCAGGTGTTTTTAGTGAGTTTAGAGGTAGTCTGAGGCAGTAGTACCATAGGCATTCAGGCCACTCAGCAGCTAGTGTACCTCCGCAGTTTACAGGTCAGAAAATTGATTTACTTATCCAGGACCAGGTTAGGGTTTCAGGGCCTCAGGTTCTTAGTATAAAGTTGATTCAGGCAAGATGAGGTCACCTTTACCACGATGTACTCAGTGTGGTAAGTTACATACTGGATAGTGCCGCTTAGGTTCAGATGTTTATTATGCTTGTGGTCAACTAGGCTCTATTATGCGTGAGTGTCCGTCGAGCGATGGTAAAGGTATAGTTCAGCCCACAGGACCAGTAGTTGGTTTATCATCATCTATACACCCTCCGAGGCAAGGCTCTCAAACATCAGTAAGCCGCGGTAGAGGCAGAGGGGGAGCGTCCAGCTCGAGCGATCCTCAAAACCACATTTACGTACTGGCTGGTCAACAGGATTTTGAGTCTTCGCCTGATGTGGTTACAGGTATACTATCAGTATCTTCTTTTGATGCATAAGCATTGATTGATCCAGGTTCTACATTGTCATATGTTACACCTTTTATTGCTAGTCAGTTTGGAGTGAAACCCGAGTTGATCAGACCTTTTGAGGTGTCTACACCCGTTGGTGATCCTGTGATAGATTATGTGGTTATAGTTTGTAATCGTCATACAATAGCAGATCTGATTGAATTAGATATGGTAGACTTTGATGTCATTATGGGTATGGATTGGTTGGACTCTTGTTATGCTAATGTTGATTGTAGAACGAAGATGGTTCGATTTCAGTTTCCAGGAGAGCCAGTTCTAGAATGGAAAGGTAATACAGCATCACCGAGAGGTAGGTTTATTTCCTATCTCAAGGCAAGGAAGATGATTGCCAAGGGTTGTATTTATTATTTAATTTGAGTTCAGGATACAGAAGCAAAGCCACTGACTCTTTAGTCTGTTCCAGTAGTTAGCGAGTTTCCAAATGTATTCCTGGACGAGCTTTTAGGTTTTCCGCCAGAACGGTAGATTGACTTTGCCAACGACGTATTACCAGATACTCAACCAATATCTATTCCTCCTTATAGAATGGCGTCTCCTGAGTTGAGGGAATTGAAGGAGCAGTTGAAGGGCTTTCTTGAAAAAGGCTTTAACAGGCCAGTACGTCACCGTGGGGAGCACCAGTGTTATTTGTATGGAAGAAAGACGGATTCTTGAGGATGTGCATTGATTATAGGTAGTTGAATAAGGTGACAATAAATAACAAGTACCCACTCCCGAGGATTGATGATTTATTTGATCAATTTCAGGGTGCTAAATGGTTCTCGAAGATAGATTTAAGATCAGGGTATCACCAGGTGAGAGTTACAAAGAAAGATATTCTAAAGACAACTTTCAGTACCAGATATGGTCACTTTGAGTTTTGTGTAATGTCGTTTGGATTGACCAATGCACCAGCGGTATTTTATGGATCTGATGTATAATGTCTTCAGACCCTTCTTAGATCTAATCATGATTGTTTTTATCGATTATATTCTAGTATACTGTCAATCAGAAGCGGAGCATGCAGGTCATTTACGTGTTGTCCTTAAAGTTCTCCAAGATCGGAAGCTATATGTAAAGTTCTCTAAATGTGTGTTCTAGTTGAACTTTGTGACTTTTATGGGGCATATTATTTCAGCTGACAGTATCCGGGAGGATATGCAGAAGATTGAAGCTGTAAAGGCTTGATCGAGACTCACAAAACCCACGGAGGTTCATCGTTTTCTGGGCTTGGCAGGATATCACAGGAGATTTTTAGAGCATTTTTATTCCATTTCTGCACCATTGACGAAACTGACTCAAAAATCAGCTAAGTTCTAGTGGACGGATGCTTGTGAGGGTAGTTTTCAGGAATTGAAGAGCAGATTGACTTCGGCTCCATTTCTGACACTTCCAGAAGGATCAAAAGTCTATGTCATCTATTTTGATACCTTAGGTGTTGGGTTAGGGTGTATATTGATGCAGCACGGTAAAGTTATGGCTTATGCTTCAAGATAGTTGAGAAAGCATGAGATGAATCATTTGACCCATAATTAAGAGTTAGCTGTGTTGATCCATACGTTGAAGATGTGGAGGCACTACTTATATGACGTTTATATTGATATCTATACAGACCATAAGAGTCTCCAGTATATTTTCAAGCAGAAGGACTTGAATTTGTGTCAGAAGCGATAGTTGGAGTTATTAAAAGATTATGATGTTAGCATCTTGTATCATCCCGACAAGGTGAACGTAGTATTCGACGCCCTTATCCGAAGATCTATAGGTAGCTTATCATATGTGTAGCTGGATAACGTTTGTGAGCTTCAGCAGTTAGCTAGCCTAAGAGTTTAATTATTGGACTCGGGCGATACGAGAGTTACTATTCAGGATGTGGTAGTCTCATCTTTAGTAGCTGAGGTTATGGAGCGCCAGTACGAGGATCCTATGTTAGTTTATTATAGAGATACTTCCCCTCAAAAGAAAACGACACCATTCGAAATTTTTGTAGATGGAATTCTCAGATATTATGGCAGACTGTGTGTTCCTGATGTTGCAAGATTACGTCGTCAGATTATGAGAGAGGCCTATTATTCATGTTATTCTATTCATATGGGGACAATGACTATGTATCATGATATTAAATAAGTTTATTGGTAGGATAGAATGAAGAAAGACATTGCAGAGCTTGTAGTCCAATGTCCTAATTGTCAGCAAGTGAGAATTGAGCATTGGAAGCCTGAAGGATTATTGTAGGCTATCAAGATTCCGACTTGGAAATGGGAAACAGTCAATATGGATTTCATTACATGTTTGCCCCGTTCTCAGGGTAAGTTTGATTCCATATGAGTGATGGTTGATAGACTTACAAAATCAGCCCATTTTCTTCCTGTATGACTACTTACTCAGTTGAGGATTATGCGAGGCTTTATAACAAGGAGATAGTATGACTTCGCGATTTTCCAGTATCCATGATCTCTGACAGGGGTGCGCAGTTTACTTGTAATTTCTGGAGATCCTTCCAGAAGGGTTTGGGAACTCAAATGAGTCTTAGCACAACATTTCACCCCCAGATAGTCGGGAAGGCTGAGCGTACTATTCAGACCTTCGAGGATATGCTACAGGAATATGTGTTAGACTTCAGAGGTAGCTAGGATGATCATTTTCCGCTTATTGAGTTCGCGTATAATAATAGCTATCATTGCAGTATCCAGATGGCCTCGTATGAAGCTTTATATGGCGGAAAGTGTAGGTCGCCTGTTGGTTGGTTTGAAGAGGGGGAAACTAAGTTAGTAGGGCCATATTTGATTCAACAAGTGGTGGAGAAGGTCAAGCTTATTCTGGATTGATTATTGGCAGCTCAGAGACATCAGATGTCTTATGCAGATAACCGTTGATGAGACTTGGAATTCCAGGTTGATGACTAGGTATTCTTGAAGGTATCACCTATGAAAGGAATTATGAGATTTGGTAAGAAGGGCAAGCTTAGTCCTCGATACGTTGGACCTTACAAGATTGTATGCCGAGTGGGCCGAGTAGGCCGAGTGGCCTATGAGTTAGATTTGCCTTCAGACTTGGAATCAGTCCATCCAATTTTTCATGTATCGATGCTTCGTAAGTGTATCGGAGATCTTTCTAGAATTGTACCAGTTGATGATGTTCAGGTTACCGAGAAATTATCGTATCAAAAGGTTTCCATTGCTATACTAGATAGACAAGTTTGAAGATTGAGGACTAAAGATGTAGCTTCAGTGAAAGTCCTTTGGAGGAACTGAAATGTCGAGGAGATGACTTGGGAAGCTGAGGAAAATATGAGATCCAGCTATTCGCATTTGTTTTCACTCCCAGAGGAGGTCCAGATAGAGACACCATTGTCTTTAGGTGCATAGTGTTTCATTCCTTATGATTATTGGTCGTGTGAGACCATTATTGTTATTGCTTGTTGTGGCCCTGGGTGGCATTGTATATTTTGGGTTGTTGTGTCAGGTTGATAGTGGTACAGTTACAGGGGAGACTCTACCAAAATTTCTATAGTACCCCTGAGAGTTTAACATTCACACACGAATGTTCTTAAGGGGGAAAGAACGTTACACTTCACTTTTTCACAAACGTTAAAGTTTCGCTTAAAGTCGAGTGTCGTAGGTTCGTATTGGAAATCATTGGAGAGTTATGTATAAGGTCCATGGGTCTATCTTGGAGATGTATGAGTTCTTAAACGTGTTAGGAAAAAAGTATGAAGGTTGGACGTTAAACGAATCGAAAAGACTACGTTTTGTCCAAAAAATCAAAAGAGGGTAGTTTCACGGCCCATGGAATATTCCACGACCATGAAAAGGAGGTAGAAATCACCCTTAATTGGTGGAAATAGGGAAGAGCCACTGGAACAATTTTACGGCCCGTGAAAGGAACCGTAAAATTGAGGCGGTGGAAAACTTTCCCTTTTGTTATAAAGTAGTTGGATCGACTTGGGGTTCAATTATTTCAAAAAATCAGATCCTTATTGACCCTATAAGCTCTCTCAAACACCCCAAATAATTCCAAACCAATACAAGAGGAGATCAAGCTTTAAATCCTCAATTAGTTCATAGAAGGTGATTGTTCTTATTTACACTTGAAGTTGTGGTGAATTTGGTCTTGAAGCAAGTTATGTGAGTTGGAGATCTTCAAGTAAGGTATATTATTCATCTTATTACTTATGATGGGTTGATTTGGAGGTTTAGTAAGTCTTAAATTAAAGAGAATCAAGGTGGAGAAGCCATAAGGTATTAAGTTGAAGTTGATGGCTATGGATTGATTTTTAAAGGAAGTTTTGGATTGATTTGAGTCTAATATGAATGTAATCTTTTGGTTATGGTATTGCTGATGTTGTTATTGATGTTTGGGAGTTGTTTGGGAGTTGTTTTGGAGTTTGGTGGAAGTAGGTGATATAGGGGAAATGCTGCCCAATGTCACAATCCAAATTACCGATCGTGCGGGCACCTATCTTATTATCACTAGTAGGCAAACCCTTACTCGTTAACCCATTAATCACTAGCAAATTTTAACTTCTTTAATCATTTATACTTAAACAATCAATGAAAATGTGATTCAATAAATAGCCTACCAAGTCATAAATAATAAATAATACAAGTGCGGAAGTCTAACTATTACATCTCAAGAATCTGAAAGTCATTATACAAGGAATCTAACCAACAATGTCTAAAGAATGAAGTACATATCAAATATAATAACAAATAATGTCTGGAATGAAAGTAGACATCTGGAAAGAGAGATCTTCAGGTGGCATGGCATGGATAGAAGCTCACCTTCCGATCCGATCAAGCTATCTGGCTTCAAGCAAGAGATGTGGTTTGGATGAAATCTCTGGAACATAATTTTCCACTAAAAAAGGGTGCAGCAAGGTAGTATCAGTACAAACACTATGTACCAGTTAGCATCATAGGCCGACTAAGATTAGTTCACGCATGTAAGTATAACATCAACAAGATAAACAGATAGGCACTTAATATTCAAATCAAATCCAAGCCACAGAACATCCTATAACTGAGTCTCAGCCTAAGATGAAGCTTCTAAACCACAAGTCTGTCAAGTCTCAATAATCTAACCTTATAATCACAAGTCCAAGTTCCGACCCTTGGTAGAATCACTAACCCACAATTTCACTCAGTCAATGATCATATATATATATATCATAGTAGCCATTCAACAAACCATACGAAAATCAGAGCTAAAAGAGCATATAATAATGCAGAATAAAATGTAATGATGTGCAATGCAAAATATGATGAGGTGCATGCAATGCACTGGCCAAATACCTCACTCCTCAGTCACTCATCACTTGTGTACGCACATGCTGTGGTGTCTTTGCCCAATAGCTATGACCTGCAGAGGATCCATGGTGTCCATGTACCACTCGCTCCGGAACTGACCTCGGATCATGAGCCCATAATCTAGGTCACATCCTCACCCCCTATCAATGTGCCTTTTCATATATATATATATATGCTGTCACATCACTTGCAATGATCGATTAGCAAGTACTATGTATCAAATAGTATCACAAGTTCAACAAGAAGATTATATTAACTTCTTTACTAATTTCACATCACTTTCCATCATGTATGAATGTATGAATGCACAAATGAGTGTAAACAGGGTAAACAATGCAAACAAAATAACAACAAAGGTAAAAGTCACCAAGCCACAAGTCATATCAATACTTATATGAATCAGCTCAACCATGAAATGAATCACACCAACCATCTCAACCAACATAAGGGTCTATGTCCCTCTTTACTTCCCAACATAACACGTACACCTCCCAACTAAGACTTGTATCACCAAGATGCTCCATTTTCTCATATGTCATCATCAACACCAAGTCATAATTCAATATTAATGTGCGTATGAATGAGAATGTATGCCATGCACGATATCATTATCAACAGTAAATCATAAATCATGATTTCATCTGTGTACTATCATAAGTCTATATCACAATTCAGGTCTAAACTCATTATCCTTCCTTTCTCCGAAGATGTGTGTCACAATAAGAGATAATTGGGTGCAACACGCATTACAACACAACAATTCAGGTAACAAGTCTAATCACAATAACAGGGCAACAAGCCACCATCAACAATAATCAACCTAACAGAAATCCATCCCGAATCACCACAGTATGAATACAACTACACCTCATATTTCAGTACATAGAGTAATGGCGACGAGCCCACAAAATCAGAAGTCATACTAACCTAGCTAATATCCAACCAAAACACCACGTCCAAAGACCTAATAATGCTTTCTCCCATCAATTCTACAGAATTCATACGTTTCGCTAATCAAAGTCTAAGTGATGCAGAACAGGAGCCACGAACTACTCCACACGAACCTTATGTTTCTGAAGTGCCTCAGAATAGTCAAAGTGTAACAATATGATGCTAAATAAAAAACAAACCATGTATTTAAACAAGAACAACAATTTGGGGAAGAAGACCCACTTCCTTCTACCTTTTTCAATGGATGAAACCACCTTTTAATGGTGAATTAATCATAACTTCTATCTCTACAATCATTCACCTTTAATTCACGGGTTTCTAATTAATTTTACCCTTTCAAACAAATTTTAGGTCAAATTTTCCATTTTTATTAGAACCCTAAGTCTCAACATGCAATTTTAACCATAAGAAATCAAATTTCCTTCCTAGAAAGTGATAATCTATACTCCTAGATGATTAATCCACAACAAAATCAACAACCCATCAATTATTTAAGGGGTTACTAATTCTAGGGTTCGAGGATTTTCACCCACCATTGGTGGACCTTAAACTAATCATGGAACTTGAAGAAGAAAGGAAAAGGAACAAATGGAATGAAGTTTGTCTCTTTCTCTCTTGAAAACTGACTTTGGGGTCTTGTGGGTAATGGTTCGGAGTTGGAATATAAAAATAGGGGTTTCTGCCTCTGTCGGTCGCTATAGTGGTCACCATGCCTGTTGCGGCAGACTTACTATGCTGGCCCTGAGTCCCCTACAGCGGACCTGCTGGAACAGTCTGCACAAAAATGGTCATAACTTCCTTATAAGGAGGCGAAACGCGATAATTCTTTTTGTTATAGCTTCGTAATTACGATATGGATCTAATGGTTCAATCCTCACACCAAACAAAGGTCATTTGATCAATATGGAGCCTTTTCCGAAGACCTATGGCGAAAACATCGATTACGAGCGCGACAAAACCCAAACCCATCTGAAACTCTTCAAAACCTCACCAAAACTTGTGGACAAATTCAAAATCATCATATTAACTTATTGCAACTTCCAAAATATTGACACGGGGTCATCCTAACCCGACGTTGACCGTGATCAACTGTAACTTGTTAACTTAACTAGTTTCTCCATAAATGACTCAATTAAAACTCGAACCTTGCGGGAACCGACCCAGTGACTTCGTTAAGTCATAGATCCTACTAACCGTACTTGGGGAAGGGTCAACAAGGATAAATGGGTCAAAAACACTATAATGACCAGGCGGGTCGTTACATCCAAATTTCGTTAGCTCACCTGTTAGTTTAGTTTGACCTTATAAGCATTTTAATGACTTAACCATAGTGTGAATCATCTTGAATGTACATTTTCAAGCTTGGAAGGATAGACGTTGAGTGTTTAAGTAGATGACAAGGTATGTAAGGTTGTTCCTTCTTTCCTTATGGCATGATCTTATTGGCACAAACTTATACGAATGTCCTTCATAATGACTTCATTCCTAGAAGTATTAGAAGCTTATGTTCTTGATCCTCTTATGATTATTATTGAGCTTTGCCTTACGTTTATTGATCTTGTCTTATGATTATTGATCTTGAATATTGTTGTTTATCTCATCTTATGGTCCGTGATTCCTACAAGGTGAGGTATGCTGATGATGATAGTTCCATAATAGTAATTGGAGGTTTACCGACCTTACGTCACTCCGATAGAGTCATAGTGCTTCTTTGAGCTCTCATGCATGCTTTATATATATATGTAGCTAGTTTCTGACACCGACCAACACTTAGTCGGTCGGGTATGACACCGATTGTGCACACCACTATAGTTGGGTAAAGATAACACCGAGCCTATTATGGCCGGGTACGGATGACACCAAACACAAACAACACAACAAATAGAAAAATTAAATAAAGATATTAGAGATTTAAAAAGACTATAGACCAATTAGAGCCCAAGAAGAAGCCTCGAAATTAATAGAAAAATCTATATCTTTACCACAAGACTATATACCTAACGCTAAATCTGATCAAATAGTATTAAAATAAAATATCACTATAATTTCTTTACTATTAGAAATAACTAAGAACGTAGAACGGGCAATAATTCCAAGGTTAGAGATAATAAGCAAACGTTTAAGAATAATAAGTGAGACACAAAAATAGAAAATTAATATAGAAACCCCAAAGAATAAAGAAGTTGAAGAATTAATAGAACAATTAAAGAAAGTTGAAATAATCCCTCAAAAGAAAAAAGCTAAAATAATTAGAAAACCACAAAAATGGTCCTTTTTCCAACTAGATCAAGAAACGAAAGAGGATCAGAAAGGCACCTCTCAAAAACAGGTCCAGAAACTATTTAAGCCATACTAGTTACCTTTATATGAAAACACAACCATTTGTTAAACAAATAGCTATAAACCACTGATATTTATATAGAGATATAGAAAGAAGACGAGAATATAGAAAAGTTGAAAAAGCCTTAAGTGCATATTTAGAAGTAATAAATACAGAAACTTTATCATTCATAATAGAAAATAAACTGTTACAAAACTTAATTAACGAAGATACAATTTCTACTATCACTTGGGAATTACAAGGCATAAGAGAAGATACAGAAAGACTTACAAGTAATATAGAATATCAAAAGAAAGTTTGCAAAATAAGAATTCCTTTAGGATAATAAACAAATTGCGATACAATAGATACATTAAAAAATTTAGAATATTTAGATTTAAGAATATACCCAGAAAGGTAATATAGAGCATTAACAGATCATAGTATTATAAAGTGTAATTTTAGTAACGGAAAACATATATTACATGGTGAAGAAAAATAATTTAATACACTAGTAGATTTAGTCATAAATTTTAGTGAAAAACTCAAGAAAATAATAAAGACCTTATTAGAATATTAGACGTAGTAGAATCTTCACAAACTAAGCAAAAGAAAACGTTAGAAAAATTAGATCAGAATTTTGATTACCTAAAATCCCAAGAATTAGAATTAGACAGAAAAATTCAGATTTTAAATAACAAATTGAGTTTAGAAAAACTACCTACAAAGACTGAAATAGAAAAGTTAGTTAGGGTTATTCTAGAAAAGCCAAAAGAAATAGAAATAAAGACAGCCCAGATAGTAACGCAAACAACACAACAAATAGAAAAATTAAATAACGATATTAGATATTTAAAAAAGACTTTAGAATAACTAAAAGAGATTACTCTTTCGTGAATAGACCAATTAGAGCCCAAGAAGAAGCCTCGAAATTAATAGAAAAATCTATACCTTTACCACAAGACTATATAGACTATATACCTAACGCTAAATCTGATCAAATAGTATTAAAACAAAATATTACTATAATTTCTTTACTATTAGAAATAACTAAGAACGTAGAACAGACAATAATTCCAAGGCTAGAAATAATAAGCGAACGTTTAAGAATAATAAGTGAGACACAAAAAGAGAAAATTAATATAGAAACCCCAAAGAATAAAGAAGTTGAAGAATTAATAGAACAATTAAAGAAGGTTGAAATAACCCCTCAAAAGGAAAAAGCTAAAATAATTAGAAAACCACAAAAATAGACCTTTTTCCAACTAGATCAAGAAACGAAGGAGGATCAGAAAGGCAAGGACAAGAAAGACCAAGAGTAAGTTTTTCAGACAATAGAATAGGTAATAATTTCTTATCAAGAATTTTAAATAGAAGAACGCCAGAAGAAAACAACCAACAGCTAAGTGAGGTAACAGATGTAGATAGAGATATACAGATTTTCCAACGAAACCAATTAAAATTATTAAATCCAAAGACTTTATACAATATAGGACAATTCTTCTCACTTTGGTATTAGTCTTCTCTGTTTAGCAGAGAATGGTCTTCTCATAAGTGAGAAGGGGGTTATATTTTTTCAATATTTAAATTTTTAAAGAACTCGGTAGCAAGTATAAAACGGTTTTTAGCAAATTTTTAAATAGTTCTACTCGGTACTTCCTCAGCCCTTGACTTCCTCTTATCATGTAGTTATATTTCTAAGTTTCTGTCTACCTCGCAATTTTTACCTTTTTTTTTTAATAATCTGGACTCTGTCCAGTAATGAATCTTGTTACACTGTTCATCTCTTTCTCTTATCCTTTATTCTTAATATCCTTCTTCTTTAACCACACCCCGGTTACCATGGCCAATAGTTAGTCCTTCATCATTTGTTTGGACATTTTAGCGGCCCCTTAACACCTAGGAATTTACAGGTTAATCCATCGAGTTTATTAAGAAATTAAGAGAATAACCATATACTAAGAGTAACAGATTCATAATAACAAGTAAGTAACTACTTAAACATAATATTCATATGAAATAATTTACATAATAGGGAGAGTGATATAGAAACATAGAAACATAGTTAAAAACTTACATGACTTGAAGATGGAGGGAGGTTTCCCTTTCGGGGAACCCCAAAAACTACTTCACACTAGGGGATAGTTATCGAAAACTTAATACTATTTTACAATAGAAACTTATTTTACAAAGGTTTTGGACTGGGAAAGGGATCGAGGCATTTGAAAGAGAAGGGGAATATGGAGTTTTTCTTGAGAGATGTTGTTGATGTTCTTCTTGGTGGTTTCCTTTGGTGATGTCTTTGCTTCTCCCCAAATGCTGCTATTTATAGGTGTCGGGCGGACTACAACTCTGGATTTCACAATCGTAAAGAATCTTTTGAGTTTAGCCGGGTGCTCTTTGGGCCCTATCGTCACGTGGAACTTTTCAAAAGAATCTTTATACTCTTTTCCGTTTGCTGAGCTGTCACGTTACTTTATTAAAGCTACTTTTAATAAAGTCTTCTTTTTCTGAAATGTCTTCAGCCTTTTCTTTTCATTTTGTCTTGTGCTATCATTATTCTCTCCACTAATCTGTCTATGTGTCCAAATTGCGTAGAGCAATAGAATCGAAACTCATTCCTGAGTCTACATCATTTGGATCTTGAGAGTCTTGAAATGCACTATCTTGAAAATTAATATCATCTCCTTCAAAATCTAAACTATGGACCAGAGACATCCCTTGACTTGGAGATAATTCTGGACTAGAATTTTTAACTATATGCTTATTTTGTTCCTTTGTCTGAAAAAACCTTTCTAATGTCTCTTTTACTATATTTTCTATTTTTTCATTCTTTTTCTTCTTAGCAAATGTGCTTTTCTTCATAGAAGTTGCTCCTTGCGTAAGTGTCTTTGGTAGTCTTCGTCTTGTCTGGAGAGATGAACAACCCTCATCTTAAATTTTTGGCAAAGTGATAGCCATCAACGGATTTGATGAGTCTTTACCGGCTACCGTTTGAACTGTACTAGTTGCATCCTTATCCGATACAGTGGATCTAACTGCATTCATTGGGGAATGCACACCCGTCTCATCAATTTTTGTCCGAGATGGAAAACTCTGAGATTGTGCTAACTTGAACTTAACCGCTTGCCGTCTTTGTTCTAATATCTTTACTTGGTCCAAGAGTTTCATTTTTTCTTGAACTAGCGTCTCTTTCCGCTGGTTTAGTCTCTTGACAACTTTAGTCATAGTGGAACAGTGATCACAAAAAATCACCTTGTCTATGTCTTTTTGTATGTTGTACTGAGGGATTTTGGCTGGGTTTTGTTTAAGAGCTGGAGAAATATAGTAGTTTGGACCCAACATTCCTCTAGCATAGTCTAATGCCTCAGTAAAATCATTAAATCCTTTAAAAAGAGGTTTTCTTATGTCTTTAATAGAGTCAAACTTCTATCCAAGTTTGAAAAACACCATTAGTTTTACCATGAACTACAACATAAAACTTAAATTTTTTGTCTTGATTTTTTTTTGTGAAATACTGACAAAGAGAATTTATAGTAGCTACAAAGTGTTTAGAATCCTTTTTATTATGCGAAATCCATAAGGTGTCTACTAAACATCTCTATTGTTTGTCTATTACATATTCTAGTAATACTTTAAAAGTCCAATTTGATGGCGGAAAAGCTACTAAGTTATTAACTCCAAATTGTATTCTTTCTAGTGTATTTCTCTCTAATGAAGATGTAGGTCTAAAATGAAGGTTACCTAATACTGTCTATCTGTAAGTATCTTGGGTTGAGGCTATGCCTTTCCCCTTGTCTCATGCTATTCAAATAGAAAATCAGTCAGCAGTAATCTTTAGTCTACTTAATTGGTCTGCTAAATTATTATCTTTTCCTTTTATATGTTCAAATTTTAGATTATAAATTGAAATGGTATCTAAATAATTTAGCCATCTCTGTCTACTACTATTTTTATCATTTATCTTTTGATGAAATTTAACTATAGTTTCGCAGTCTGTTCTAATTAATATTTCTGGTTTGTTCAAGATATATAGTCTAATGCTATTTAATCCATATATTACAGCTAAAATTTTTGCGTCTATACTACTCATATTTCCTTTTTCTCTGTACTTACCACTTTGATACGCACATATCTTTTCTTCACTTTTATTACTATATTTATTTGGTCTTGTTTTTAATACTGCTCCCCATCCTTCAAAACTACCATATATTTCTATAATTAAATAATCTGTTTCTAGTGGCATATTTAAGTCAGGAATATTTTTTATTTTTTCTTTGATTTTTTGCACTAATTTAATGTCTTCAGTATTAAAGTATTTTTGACCATTAGATCCCGTTTTTTTAATACAATGGTCCTGCTATTTTTCCTAAGTCTTTTATAAAATTTCTAGCATAATTTACTATTCCTAAGAATTTTTGTAATTCTTTAACATTGTCTAACTTATCTGGCATTTCTAAAGCTTTTTTAGCTATATGAGGTTGTAACTTTATTTTACCCTCTCCTAGTGCTACTCCTAAAAAATTTATATAATTTTTACATAATTCCATCTTTTTCTTACTAATTATTATTCCGTTTTTTACAAATAATCTAAATACCATCTGTAGGTGTACTGAGTGTTCTTTAATATCTCTACTAAATACTAGTATATCATCTACATATACTAATACAAACCTTTTGTGTTCTCCAAATATACTATCCATTTTTCTTTGAAAACTTGGTGGAGCTGTTTTTAATCCAAATGGCATTACTAACCATTCGAAATGTCCTTCAGGACAGGTCAATGCAGTCCATTCTACACTTTCTTCATGCATTCGTACCTGCCAGTATCCTAATTTACAATCAAATTTACTAAATATTTTCTTGCCTTGCATTCTATTTATTAATTCTATTTTATCTGGTAACTTATACCCATCTGTTCTAGTATAATCATTAAGTCTTTTATAATTTATTACCATTCTAGTTTTTCCTCTTACTATTCCGCTATGATTTCTTACCATAAATGTTGCGGATCTATGTTTAGAAGTAGATCTCCTTATTACTCCTAAATCTAATAGTTCTTTTATTCGTACTTTAAAATCTTCTACATCTTGATTTGTTGCTTCGATTGAAGCTGTTTTAATTACATATTCTGGATTTATATATCTAATTTACATATAATATTATTATTTTTCCAATGTTTTAAAGGTTTTTATCCTATGATTTCTATTTCATCTAGTATTTTTATTATATTATCTAAATATTTTTTATTTTTTATTACTCCTATTCTTTCTATCCATATCTTAAAATTATATAATTCTGTTTCTACATCTATCAAAGTATAATCCTTTTCTATTAGATCTTTGTCTTCTAAGATTTCTTCTTCGAGAATTAAATTCTTATCTTCTGCTTTACTTTTACAACATGTATTATTTTCTTGGTAGTCTTTACAACAACTATCTTTTTTCTTTTGCAGGTTTATTTGGTCTGTGGCCGGGATCTTCTTATGTCGGATTCTAGTTTCAGTCTTAAGAGCTTGGACATGTGTATGAGTAATATTTTTTAAGAAAATTACTCCATCTCTTGTAATCATACAACTACCATTATTATGTAACATAAAGTCTAATCCTATGACAAAATCTACGTTTATATTAAGGTCTCTTACCCATATCTTATCCATTTTATAACTAAGTTTATAAAATTCTGAACATGTATTAATAAAGATAATGTATGCCTTATGAACATAATGTCTATATATGTTATGAGTTCCGTCCATTTGCATGGCTGCAACTGGTTTTTCTAAAAAATTAAATAAATTGGGTGAAACTATTCTTTTATTTATTATACACTTTGTACACCCCGAATCTACCAATGCTAATGTCTCTATTTCATAATCATCTATTTTAATTCTTGCGAGTATTTTTATTGTTCCTAACTTTTTATCTTCATTACATATTAATGTTTCATGGTCTTCTATACTCATTAGTTCTGCGTGAGAATCTTCTTGTATTGTTCTTAATGGTCTCATTATTGGTTATATAGTAGATAAACGTATTTCTTCATCTTCACTATCTGCTTATTTTTGTTTTCCTTTTTCTAATTTACATAATCTAGATTCTAATTCATTTATTCTTGTTTCTAATGTTATCATTCTTAGATTAATAGTAGGGTCTTCTATTTTCTTATGAGTTTCTTCTTTATTTATTTTTGTTTTAAATTATTTTTCTATACACATTATACATCCTTCTATATAACAATTTTTACATTTAGCACGTTTATCTCTACTAGGATACCATTTAGAAAAGAAACATGCATTACTATTTAATCCTTTATTTCTTTCGAACTCATGGTTACAGTCTTCCGCTATATTTGCTAAATTATCTATTTGAATTGCTTCTAAATCTAGATTTTCTAACCCTATTGCATTAGTTAATTCTTCTGCTTCTGAGTCTGATGAATCTGTTTTGATTTTTTCTTCAGTATCTACACTTACTATGGAATATATACTTTCTGTGTCTGACATGTATTCATCTACATTTATTAATCTTTCTTGAAAATCTTCAATTAGCTGAGAATTTCTTGTCTTATTATTTATTCTCTTTGGGCATGTATTTGTTAAGTGTTCTACACTTCCACAAGTAAAATATTCTAGTTTATTTTTATAATTTCTCTCTGTTCTATATTTTCTTACATGTCTATTTCTGTCTAAGTAAGGTTTCTAGTTGTTGACTTTCTAAGATAATATTTCTTTTTATTATACTGAGGATAATTTCTATTATAATGAGTTCTATATTTTTTATGCTCTTTCTTTTTATAATTGTCTTTATCATAGCTTTGAGTAGTGTAAACCACACTTTTACAAAAGTTCATTTCATTTTGTTTTAATTGTTTTTGTATCTGTATATGGGTACATTTTTCTTGTAGTATATCCATTATGTGTTGTATTCTATATCCTATTGACCATTTTAAATTAGGGTTTGTACTACTTCGTCTCTCTTATTCCATCTATCTTCTATTTCTCTTCCTAAGGCTCCTGGTAATTTATTAAATAATCTTTTTACCTAACTCTTGGTCAAAAGCATTTCCACTAATAGTACAATAATAGAAATAATCGTTTAAAAATTTCTTAATATGGAACCAACTACTTATACTTAACTGTACTAGCTTTATTACTGCATTTCTTTGTAATACTAATAATTCACAATTTGGATCTTCCCCTGTAATTAAAGTATGTATTTTGTTAGTAAAATTATATGGGTTTGACCCCATAGATAATAAATGTCGAAATTTCATTGGAAAATTCTCTTTGTAAGCTTCCCATAAAGCCTTGGCTGATTCTCCTAGAAATGTTTCTAGATATTTATACATTGTCTCTGCGTCTGTATCATTATATGTTTTTATATAGTCCGCTACTACTATTCCTTTCCAAAGATCTATTACTGAATTCCATCTTTGTGGATCATGTGCTACTATATTTAGTATTTTACTTTTATTACCTCCTTCTTAAAGAATAATAGGTTCTTCTATAGGCATTCTTTTTCCCAATGGTTTTATATTGTCTATGGGTTCTTCTGCTGTTCTAAAAACTCTTCTCCTAGGTACTTTTCCTGTACTTGTATCTACCGTATATTGTTCTCCAACAGCTGTCCTTTGAAATTTACTAGAACTAGACGAACTAGA
This sequence comes from Lycium barbarum, assembly GCF_019175385.1. Taxonomy (NCBI): domain Eukaryota; kingdom Viridiplantae; phylum Streptophyta; class Magnoliopsida; order Solanales; family Solanaceae; genus Lycium; species Lycium barbarum. Next base: position 7,554,157 of record NC_083348.1, on the reverse strand, counting down.
TTCCATTAATTCTTTTTGACTTATTATTGAATCTATCTCTATTTCTTCATCACTGTATTGCATATCTTCTAATATTTTATCAAATTCGTCTGATTTCTTTTGGTAAATATTCTCTACTCTATATCCCCAATTATCAGTTCTAGCTTCACATAATTTAAAGTGACTTATAGTTTCTTCTATTGTTAAGTTTCTTAACTTGCATCTTTTACATCTAAAAAGTATTTTTTTATTATCTTTATGGAGTCTTTTTGCTTATTCTATGGCTATGTCTACTTCAAACTCATCTTGTATTAGTTCTATATTCACAAAGGTTGATTCTGTAATTTTATTTTCGTCTAAAGTACTTTCTTCTTCTATGTCTTTTTGGGGTGTATAATTATAATTAGAGAATCGTATAGATGTCTCTCCCCTAGAATTAGTATACATTAGGTGAGATTCTGGCTGTAGAATTTGTTTCTATTAAAATCTTCTAAATTCCATTCCAACCCTGCATATTCTTCAGAATTTATTATTATGGGTTTTATTAGTCTTATTCCTCTATTTCTCATTACTTCTAATACGTCTTCTACCTTAATTTTAAATTTTGTATTACTATTATTGGTCATTTTTCCTAAAAATCCTACGCACATTAATAAATTATTACCGTTACACATTTCTTCATATCCCTTGGTCTGTATTCTTATATTAATGTGTTATCCAAATTCTGCTAAATTCATTATAAAGTCTGGGCTAATATAAAAAATTCCCCCATTATTTGTCATGTCTACTTCTGTTATTCCTATTATTGATTTTTTCATGTCTGACCAACTATCGTCATAGATTACTATTAAGACTTTAGTTCCTAGGTTCTTTCTAATTAATCCTTTTAATCGTACTACTATTAATCTCATATGCATTAAACTTCTTCCAGTACTTTTTATTTGTCTTACAACTTCTGGGTCTATTAAATTTATTGTAGTAACTTTAGTTCCTATGACTCATAATTGTTCTTCTCTATAATGTCTATATAATTGTGTTGTACTTGAGAATTGTCCTATATTGTATAAAGTCTTTGGATTTAATAATTTTAATTGGTTTTGTTGGAAAATCTGTATGTCTCTATCTACATCTATTACCTCATTTAGCTGTTGGTTGTTTTCTTCTGGCGTTCTTCTATTTAAAATTCTTGATAAGCAATTATTACCTATTCTATTGTCTGAAAAACTTACTCTTGGTCTTTCTTGTCCTTGTCTTTCTAATCCTCCTTCGTTTCTTGATCTAGTTGGAAAAAGGTCCATTTTTGTGGTTTTCTAATTATTTTAGCTTTTTTCTTTTGAGGGGTTATTTCAACCTTCTTTAATTGTTCTATTAATTCTTCAACTTCTTTATTCTTTGGGGGTTCTATATTAATTTTCTCTTTTTGTGTCTCACTTATTATTCTTAAACGTTCGCTTATTATTTCCAGCCTTGGAATTATTGCCTGTTCTACATTCTTAGTTATTTCTAATAGTAAATAAATTATCATAATATTTTGTTTTAATACTAATTGATCAGATTTAGCGTTAGGTATATAGTCTATATAGTCTTGTGGTAAAGGTATAGATTTTTCTATTAATTTTGAGGCTTCTTCTTGGGTTCTAATTGGTCTATTCACGAAAGAGTAATCTCTTTTAGTTCTTCTAAAGTCGTTTTTAAATATCTAATATCGTTATTTAATTTTTCTATTTGTTGTGTTGTTTGCGTTACTATTTGGGCTGTCTTTATTTCTATTTCTTTTGGCTTTTCTAGAATAACCCTAACTTTTCTATTTCAGTCTTTCTAGGTAATTTTTCTAAACTCAATTTGTTATTTAAAATCTGAATTTTTCTGTCTAATTCTAATTCTTGGGATTTTAGGTAATCAAAATTATGTTATAATTTTTCTAACGTTTTCTTTTACTTAGTTTGTGAAGATTCTACTACGTCTAATATTCTAATAAGGTCTTTATTATTTTCTTGAGTTTTTTCACTAAAATTTATGACTAAATCTACTAGTGTATTAAATTGTTTGTCTTCACTATGTAATATATGTTCTCCGTTATTAAAATTACACTTTATAATACTATGATCTTTTAATGCTCTATATTTCCTTTCTGGGTATATTCTTAAATCTAACTATTCTAAATTTTTAATGTATCTATTTTATCGAAATTTGTTTATTATCCTAAAGGAATTCTTATTTTACAAACTTTCTTTTGATATTCTATATTACTTGTAAGTCTTTCTATATCTTCTCTTATGCCTTGTAATTCCCAAGTGATAGCAGAAATTGTATCTTCGTTAATTAAGCTTTGTAACAGTCTATTTTCTAATATGGATGATAAAGTTTCTGTATTTATTACTTCTAAATATGCACTTAAGGCTTTTTCAACTTTTCTATATTCTCGTCTTCTTTCTATATCTCTATATAAATACCAGTGGTTTATAGCTATTTGTTTAACAAATGGCTGTGTTTTCATATAAAGGTAACTAGTATGGCTTAAATCATTTCTGGACCTGTTTTTGAGAGGTCTTTCTAGATCTTAGGTATCCCAATAATCTATACTCTAATGCCGATACTATATCTATTAATTCGTGCAGTCTTATCTGATTTTCTTTAGTACTGCTTAGCCTAATATATTCTGGGTGCAGTCTTTCTAACTGTTGTTTTACCTCTAAATAGTTATCTTGCATTACCCTAATGGAATAAACTTTACTTTTTGTTCTAAATATCTAATACGATCTTCAGCTCTGAATATTTCGTCGTTAGTGAAACATAGTTCCCAATTAAGATTATTTCTTAAAATTAATATTGTTATGTTATCATGTAAGTCTTAGCGATGAACTCTGTCTACATATCTACTATATTCAGTTAAAAACTTTCTTGTTTTTCTAAGGTTTATAAGTCTTTTTCGAATTAAATATATCATATGATAATTATAACTTATATATTTAGTAAAACTGCGTTGTCTCATATAATATTGTCTATAAACAGGTATAAGGGTTTGCCTTCTCTGTTTAGTAGAGAATGGTCTTCTCATAAATTATAGTTTAAGATACTGTTTAAAATATAGGTTTACGTCCAAAAATCTTCTCGCTTTGGTCCCACTGGGCGTGCCACACTAATCTGTCTATGTGTCCAAATTGTGTAGAGCAATAGAATCGAAACTCATTCCTAAGTCTACATCATTTGGATCTTGAGAGTCTTGAAATCGTCTACTACTATTTTTATCATTTATCTTTTGCTGAAATTTAACTATAGCTTCGCAGTCTGTTCTAACTAATATTTCTGGTTTGTTCAAGATATATAGTCTAAAGCTATTTAATCCATATATTGCAGCTAAAATTTCTGCATCTATACTACTCATATTCCCTTTTTCTCTGTACTTACCACTTTGATACACACATATATTTTCTTCACTTTTATTACTATATTTATTTGTAACGGAACTAAGCAACATTTGTGGAGAAGCAAAGATATCACCAAAGGAAACCACCAAGAAGAGCATCAACAACATCTCCCAAGAAAAACTCCATATTCCCCTTCTCTTTCAAATGCCTCAATCCCTTTCCCAGTCCAAAACCTTTGCAAAATAAATTTCTATCTTAAAATAGTATTAAGTTTTCGATAACTATCCCCTAGTTTGAAGTAGTTTTTGGGGTTCCCCGAAAGGGAAACCTCCCTCCATCTTCAAGTCATGTAAGTTTTTAACTATGTTTCTATGTTTCTGTACCACTCTCCCTATTATGTAAATTATTTCATATGAATATTATGTTTAAGTAGTTACTTACTTGTTATTATGAATATGTTACTCTTTGTATATTGGTTCCGTTGCCGGGACCCTACCTGGCTCACTTGGGAATTACAAGGCATAAGAGAAGATATAGAAAGACTTACAAGTAATATAGAATATCAAAAGAAAGTTTGTAAAATAAGAATTCCTCTAGGATAATAAACAAATTTCGATAAAATAGATACATTAAAAAATTTAGAATATTTAGATTTAAGAACATATCCTTTCATATATATATATATATATATGAAAATGTTCTTTTAAAGGAAAGCATTCATGTTATCCGCCTTAAGAGGCATCTAGAGATACATGTTATTTCCCTCTTATCTCATGTTATTTCCATATCTTTATTATGTTGATCTTCATGCCTTACATACTCGGTACATTATTCGTACTGACGTCCTTTTGTTTGTAGATGCTACGTTCATACCCGTAAGTAGACAGGGAGATGGTTCATGTCACGATCCAGCCGGAGGGCCATGATGGGTAGCCGGTACTTGTCTACCGAGAACCTCTAGTCTAACAATCCAGAACCATTTCTAAGTGGGCCAAATAGGCAACTCATGAATATCATACTTAGTACAACCATTAGCACAGTGTTCATAAGCATAAGCCAACGATATTACCGAAATGTTATAAAGAAATAATAACTGAAGAAGCTATTGAACATCTAATAGCATACATATGTCTACGAGCCTCTAAGTAGAATACACGAATCTATAAGACAGGGAAGGATCTCGCCATGCCCAAGTATATATGTACCAAGGAGTAGTACAAAAAGACTGCAGCTCCGGAACAACTGAAGCGCTTCTGAGATGCCACTGGTGCAGCTCCTAGGGATCAAAACAGTCTATCTATCTACCTGCGGGCAGAACGCAGCGTCCACAAGAAAGGACGTCAGTATGAACAGTGTATTGAGTATGTAAGGCATGAATAACAACATAATAATAAAGGGTGCAGAACATAACATGAGATAAGGAAAACCTGTAAGTCTGATTGTGTCACGACCCGACCAAGGCCGCGACGAGTACCCGGGGCTAACCACCGAGCACCCCTCATTCTACTGCTTATCACTCTCGTCTAATGCCTTTATCAATATTATACTCAGGTTACAAGAAAATCATCTTTCCTTCGAAAATATAAATACTTTAATATGCACAAGCCTTTTTGGTCATTGAACTAAAATACACACACACACACATATATATATATACACGTAGTAGCAACCTCATGAGATCAAAACACCCACACTACGTATCTATGAGCCCCTACTAGAGTACTAGACATATGGACGGGATAGGACCCCGTCGTGCCCAAAACATATATGTACAGAAAAGGAAGACCATAAGCACCTCCGGAACAATGGAGTGCTCTCAACAGCTGACAGCTCCTACGAATCTGGGGCAAGATCGCCTCCCTGTCTACCTGTGGGCATGAACACAGCGTCCAAAGAAAAAAGACGTCAGTACGAACGTTGTATTGAGTATGAGAGGCATAAGCAATAATATCATATCAATGAAATAAAGGAAACATCAATGATGAACATCTGTATCTGACTGTCACATAGAAAAGGAGTGATGCATGCTGACTTACTCATAATTATCAACATATCGTAAATGCAATATATATATATATATATATATATATATATATATATATATATATATATATATATATAAGTCGCCTGTCCATATTGGATCGGTGTGATAATCAGTAGCATTAGCCTGCGTCCAGGCCTCCCGCGTCCGGGGTACCATCTCATGCCGCCCACTAGTGGTGTCTGCCCATGCCATTTGGCCATGGTGTATAGTATAGCTGCCTGCCTTAGCGGTGACTGCCCGGCCAAATAGGCACCGTGTTATGTCATCATCATCATACATGCTCATCATAGTATGCTTATCATAATATGCTTATCATAGTACATGCATAGGACTCAAGAACAACTACACTATATCGGGGTGACGTAAGGTCGTGATCCCCCTATTCCATTATGGGCACTCATTAACATCCTACCTCACCTTGAAGGGAAGAGTATATGAGGTGATTGTAAGCAATAATGACATCATTTTATGAACATTTAGAACTCCTGTACTCTAACTCATTACCTTGTGTAGCAAATTAAGGCTATCAGCTTGTATCTTTTCGGGACTAAAGAGATTCATGGAGAAGAAAGAAAGTTACATTACAGGATTCATGCCATAGAAGGAAAGGACTAGCCTCACATACCTTTGTCGTTTAACTATCTTGTCGTTCGATCGTCCTCCTTTGATGTTCGCGCCTCAACCTTCGAGAGGAATAGCATTAACATTAGTTACTCGGCTATAAGAACATTTCACTATTTCTAGGGAAAATTGGGCAGCACTTCCTTTGTTTGTACTACTTTTCCCACATTCTATATCAACTCCCAACGTTAATAACAACATCCACAATATAGCATCCACAATCATCATTTCTCTACTTTTAATACAATTCACCATTTCTCTTAGATTTCTCCACAATTATGATTATAACTCGTTATCGCATTTTCTCATATATAATACTCATTTCATGGTCTAAATGTCACTTAGGACATTTTCACAGTCACAACATATCAACATTCATAATTCACACCAATCACTATTCACACATTCATGACCCAATTGTTATGTCTTTCCACAATTCAAGTGTGTCAACTTTCAACCACTCAAACCATATAAAAAGAGTCATAAAACTCACCTAATGATGGATGAACAGCTTTTGAGGGGAATTCCTCTTCTTGCACCAAAACCCTAACTCACTCTTCTTGAGTTTCCTTGGCTTAGATGAACTTTTAATGGGTTTCACAAACTTGATTTCATGTATTTGGTGTAGTTGACCATGGATTTCCTTTGATTTCTTGTGGAAGAATGGTGGAGAAGATTCTAGAGAGTTCTTAGAGAGAAGGGAGTGGAAGATGAAATGAAATGAAAATGGAGGAGGGTTTTATATTAATTTATGAAATCAATCCCGTCCGTGATGTACGGTGCGATCGACGGAGCGTCGATTGGATCGACGGGACGTCGATCTGATCGTCGATATCGTCAAATTTCCATTGAACAATCTGTCATTTCTCCTCATTCGACGGTGAGAAGGACGGTCCGTCGAATTGATCGACGGGCGTCGACCTGTTCGTCGAGCGGTCTTCGTTCCAACTCGGTTTTACGGCGCCATCGACGGGGCGTCGACCTGTTCAACGGTACAAAGGACCACCGTCGAACCCCCCTTTTTACAGGACTGCGGTGAAGTTTCATTTAACGGACTTTTCTCCCTTGCCTTTAACTTCTCTGAAAATTTACGTTGGGATTTCTAAGCATCCCTTCTTACTTGTAGGGACATCATATTCGCCTTAACTTTCGTTAATCCCTTCATCGCTTAGCGACCCAAGGTTCCAGGGTGTAACAGATTGCCTCTTAGGGCGAATGTTATGCATGCTTAGTCTTTTCATAAAAACATTTCCCATACTCATATAACATAATAGTGTTGCGGAACGTGGAGCCTGATCCATATATATTATATTGTTGCGGAACGTGCAGCCCGATCCAGGCCCATATATCCAGCATCCGGGCATCCCGCGTCCGGGACGATATCATAAAATACCAACTGATCAGGTGACTATGCGTATATAGCGCCTCACCTTTCCCCATATCCCCTATATACTTACATACATATATATATATATATATATGTCATATATATATGTCATATAGATATGTGTCAAATATATATGTCATATAGATATATAATATATGTAGCATGCATGAGAGCCCAAATAAAGCTATGATATATTGTTGCGGAACATGAAGCCCGATCCAGGCCCATATATCCCGCATCCGGGCATCCCGCGTACGGGACGATATTATAAAATACCAACTGATCAGGTGGCTATGCGTATATAGCGCCTCACCTTTCCCCATACCCCCTATATACATACATATATATATATATATATATATATATACATATACATTATACGTAGCATGCATGAGAGCCCAAATAAAAGCTATGACTCTATCGGAGTGACGTAAGGTCGGTAACCTCCGATTTATATTATGGAATAATCATCATCGCTATACCTCACCTTGAAGGAACAATTATTATAAGGTGAGATCAACAACAATGAATAAAATCGAGGAAATCATGGAATAAGCTCAATAATCCCATAATAACATTTAAAATCATAAACGTTGAAAATTCTGGAAATAGGATCATCATCACCATCATCGTTATCATCATGAAAACATAATCATCTTTTGCGTCATAAGAAACTTTACGAATAATGAATCTTTAGCTTCTGGAAATAAGGACATTATGGAAGACATGTATAGATTCACAGGAAAGAAATCATCATTGTCATCAAGGACATCATGGAAAACCTCTTTTCGTCAACATCATATAAACTTTGAGAATCAATAACTTGTAGCTTTTCAGGAACAAGGATGTTATGCCTAGCCCTCATCATATAAACTACTTCATATCCTGCCGAAAATTGGGCAGCATCTCCCCTGTTTATATGCCTAGCCCGAAATCACAATCCTACATCCAACAACAGCAACAACAATACCAACATCAACAACATTATCAATACCAATATGCTCCATAAAACATCTCTCACGATGTTTTCCGAATTTCTCAACTAAGCAACTCGTTATACGACTATTTAATAACTTTATCTCCGTAAATAAACCTAAATCAGTATCAATAAAGGAATATTCATACCTTACATCCGCTAGGACCACAATATCTTCACTTTCCACCTTGAGTTTAAGCCAAAACTCGCCGCAATACGATTTTATAACCGTAACAATACGCTGTCCGAACCCGAATATGGAGATTAAACTGGATTTGGGTTAAAGTTTGATATTTGGAAGTTGGAGGAAAGTTTCCAGAATTTTGGAGAGTTTTGGAGTGTTTTTGGATGGGAAATGAGGGGGTGAGCCCCCTTTTATAGCATTCCAGAGTCTGCCTCAACCTACCTAAAAATTACTCATCGTGTGCGCGCTGAGTTGTCCCTCTGCTCCTGTGCGCGTTCGCGCCACCCCCAGGCGAATTTACACAGAGTTAACTCCTGCTCTGGCAGCCTGTCTTAAAATGCCCATAACGCTTGTTTTCGATGTCGGATTGATGCGCAGTTTGTTGCATTGGAAACTAGACTTCCTGAACTTCGTCTTAGGCTTTTGCTTCACTCCAAAACTCCTAATATACTAAATTATTTTCTTTCTCCAATTTAGACCAAAATTATCGTATGAAATCTTACCCAACTTTTCTCTAAAGTTCTGAAAACTTAATCCCCTTGATTCACTTGTTCTCCAACCCTTCCGTGACCTACTACATGAATTTAAACCCTCATAATCATAAGGTAAGCACGTATAATCTCGTATATTTTCGACAATAACTCTCGTGTCCCCAATTAAGTGACTAATACCCAACGAATCTCAACGTACAAAAAAAAACTATGAGTTGTAACATTCCTCCCCCCTTAGGAGCATTCGTCCTCAAATGTTAAGTTCTTTGGGAATTCTATGAAATTTTGCCAGATTTTCCCTGTAGTTGTACTACTACTATCCTATCACAACAACTCAAAATATACAATGCCTCACAAGCTACAAATATCAATATCCACACTGGTCACGCACGACTAAGAAATCTTTCAAAGAAGCATTACATACCTGAGGGTGTTGGTGTCTCTGTCCAGAGTTCTTCCAGGGCGGAAATAGATGTGGATACCTAGACTTCATATCCTCCCCAGCTTCCCAAGTCAGTTCTTCCTTATTGTTGTTTCTCCACAAGACCTTAACTGAAGCCACGTCCTTGGTTCTAAGTCTTCAAACTTGCCTATCTAGAATAGCAATGGGTATTCCTTCATACAATTTTTTGGTGACATGGACATCATCTACAGGCACAATCCTGGAAAGATCTCCCACGCATTTTCGAAGCATTGAGACATGAAACACTAGGTGGATTGACTCTAACTCTGAAGGCAAATCCAACTCGTAGGCTACTTGGCCTACCTTGCACACAATCTTGTAAGGCCCAATATACTGGGGCTAAGCGTCCCCTTCTTGCCAAATCTCATCACACCTTTCATCGGTGACACTTTCAAGAACACCCAATCGTTAACTTTGAATTCCAGATATTATCGACGATTCTCCGCGTAAGATTTCTGATGATTTTAGGCCGTTAGCAATTGATCTTGGATACGCTTGATCTTCTCCACGACTTGTTGGATCAAGTCTGGGCCGACAAACTTTGTCTCTCCTACTTCGAACCATCCAATAGGCGATCTACATTTCCTTCCGTATAGAGCTTCATATGGGGCCATCTAAATACTGGAGTGATAGCTATTGTTGTACGCAAATTCAATGAGCAGTAGATGATCATCCCAATTTCCTCAAAAATCTAGCATACATGCTCTCAGCATATCTTCAAGGGTTTGGATAGTGCGCTCAGCCTGTCCGTCAGTTTGTGGATGGAACTTTGTACTAAGTCTCACTTGTGTTCCCAAACCTTCTTGGAAGGATCCCCAAAACTTAGCTATAAATTGTGCTCCTCTTTCAGTAATAATGGATACTGGAACACCGTGAAGTCCCACTATCTCCTTGATAGACAACTTTGCATAATCTTCTGCTGAGTACGCAGTTCTGATTGGCAGGAAATGAGCTGATTTTGTGAGTCTATCCACAACCACCCATATAGAATAGTACTTACGCTGGGAATGAGGTAAGCCTGTAATGAAGTCCATATTAATTGCCTCCCATTTACACATCGAAATCTCTATAGCTTGCAGTAACACCCCAGTCTTTTGATGCTCAGTTTTCACCTGTTGACAATTAGGACATTGAGCTACAAACTCCGCTATATCTTTTTTTATTCCATCCCACCAATATACAGATTTAAGATCATGATACATCTTTGTCGCTCCTAGGTGGATAGAGTAATAAGAATGATGGGATTTCTCCAGTACCTGTTGACGTAACCCTGCAACATTCGAAACACATAATCTGCCTTGATGCCTGAGAACTCCATCCACAGGAACTTCAAATGATGACTTCTCCTTCTGAGGAAGCACATCTCTATAATGGACTAACACGGAGTCCTCATATTGGCGCTTTTTTACCTCCTCTACTAATGATGACACCGTTGGGTTCTGGACAGTAATTCCCGTACTGCTCTAGTCCATTAAGCGAACTCCTAGGTTGTCTAGCTGTCGAAGCTCGCAGACTAACTCCTTCTTCTCCGACCGAACATCACACAAGCTGCCCATGGATTTGCAGCTAAGAGCATCGGCCACCACATTCTCCTTTCTAGGATGATATAACATACTCACATCGTAATCTTTCAATAGCTCCAACCACCGCCTTTGCTCTAAATTCAATTCATTTTGCTTAAAAATATATTGGAGACTCTTATGATCCATATAAATGCCCACATGAACGCCATACAAATAGTGTCTCCACATCTTCAGTGCATGGATAACCGCAGCCAACTCTAGATCATGAGTTGGGTAGTTTTCCTCATGTTTCCGCAATTGCCTTGAAGCATAGGCAATAGCCTTGCCATGCTGCATCAATACACAACCTAACCCAACACCTGAAGAATCACAATAGATAATATAGCCCTCCGATCCTTCTGGAAGTGTCAGAACTGGGGCTGAAATTAACCTATCCATCAACTCCTGAAAGCTGCGCTCACAAGCGTCGGTCCATTGGAATTTTGCCGATTTCTGAGTCAGCTTCGTCAATGGTGCCGAAATAGAAGAAAATCCTTCCAAAAATCACATATAGTAACCGGCCAACCCTAGAAAACTACGGACTTCCGTGGGCATTGTAGGCCTCGGCCAATTCTTCACAACTTCAATCTTCTGGGTATCCACTCGAATACCGTTTGCTGAAATAATATGCCCTAAAAAGTTACAAAATTCAGCCAAAATTTACATTTTGAGAACATGGCATATAACTTCCAAGCCCGAAGAATTCCAAGGACAGTACGTAGATGATCCGCATGCTTTGCCTCCGATCAAGAATATACCAGAATATCGTCGATGAACACAATTACAAATAGATCCAAGAAAGGCCTGAATACATTATTCATCAAGTTTATAAATACCGCTGGGGCGTTAGTCAAACCAAATGACATTACCCGAAACTCATAATGGTCATATCTAGTTCTAAAGGCTATCTTTGGAATGTCTTCTTCTTTAACCCTTAGTTGGTGGTATCCCGATCTTAGGTCTATTTTTGAGAACCACTTGGCACCCTGCAACTAATAGAACAAATCATCAATCCTTGGAAGCGGGTATTTATTCTTTATGGTCACCTTGTTCAACTGCCTGTAATCAATACACATCCTCAAGGAACCACCTTTCTTTCTTACAAACAGCACCGGCACTCCCCATGGCCATGAACTAGGCCTAATAAAGCCTTTTTCAAGCAGGTCTTTCAATTACGCCTTTAACTCTTTTAATTCGGAAGGGGCCATTCGATAAGAAGGGATAGATATGGGCTTAGTGTCTAGCAACACATCAATGGTAAACTCAATCTCCCGTTCTGGTGGAAGACCTAGAAGCTCATCTGGAAACACATCTAAAAATTCATTCACTACTGGGACAGATTGAAGGGTTGGCAGTTTTGCTTCTGTGTCTTGAACCCGGACTAAATGATAGATATAGCCCTTAGCAACCATCTTCCTCGCTTTGAGATAGGAAATAAACCTACCTCTCGGGGATTCTGTATTACCTTTCTATTCTAAGACTGGTTCTCCCGGAAACTGAAATCGAACCATTTTTGTTCTACAATCCACATTAGCCTAACAGGAGGCTAGCCAATCCATACCCATAATAACGTCAAAATCTAACATTTTCAACTCATGTAAATCAGCCATAGTATGGCGGTTGCAGATTACAACCACACAATTCTTATATACCCGCCTAGCTACCACTGGTTCCCCTACCGGAGTAGACACCTCAAAAGGTTTGATTGACTCAGGTTTCACCCCAATACGATTAGCAATATAAGGAGTAATATATGATAAAGTAGAACTCGGATCAATCAATGCATACACATCATGAGAGGATACTGATAGTATACCTATAACCACGTCGAGGGAGGACTCAAGATCTTGCCGTCCAGCTAGTGCATATATACGGTTCTGGGGGCCGCTTGAACTGGATACTCCTCCCTTGCCTCTGCCGCAGCCTACTGGAGTCTGGAAAGTCTTCCCAGGAGGTCGCACAGATGATGAAGAGCCAACTGCAGACCCCGTTAGTTGAGCCACACCTCCACCTCCTCTCAAAGGACAATCCCGCATCATATGACCAATCCGACCGCAGGCATAACAAGCGTCTGAACCTTTGCGACACCGTCCCAAATGTAGCTTACCATATTGGTTGCACCGTGCTAAGGGCGGCCTCATCTGACTGGATTCACCTCTATACTGGGAGCCCAAAATCCTGGAGCTCTGACCCGATCCTGAATAAATGGGGCGATCAAATCTCCTGCCCACAAATCAGGGGGATGCACTGGCCGCTGATTGGCCTGAATAACTGGAATATTGCTGCCTTTGACTCCCTCTAAACTCGCTAACGGCACTGGAAGATCTGGCCCTCTTACTGTCCCTCCTATCAGAGCCACGCTCGCCTCTCTACTATTGTTGCTGCTCCTCCAAATTCTGAGCATGGGCCTAACTACGAGCAATATCCATCCCGTCTTGGAGCGAGGCCGTCAAGCATTCCTTAATCAAATGTGGCCCCCACCCACTCACAAATTGATATACACAGTCTCCCATATCAGCTACAATGGCTGGGGCATACCTAGCCCAAGAATTTAAGCGGAGACTATATTCCCGAGCACTCATATTCCCTTGCCTGAGATTCAAGAACTTATCGGTTCGGGCCCGTCGAACCTCCGGTGGTAAGTAACGTCGCAGAAAGGCATCCACGAACTCTTGCCATACTGGGGGAGGTGCATTTGCCCTTCGCGAAGACATCCAAGTGTTGTACCAGTGGACGGCCACATCCCGCAGTCTATAAGAAGCCAATTCAACTGACTCGGTATCAGAAGCATGTATTATTCGTAGCGCCCTTAGCATCTCGTCTATAAAACCCTACGGGTCTTCATCCGGCTTCGACCCGTAGAATTCTAGAGGATTCAGACTAATAAAATCATGGGCTCTTCTGTTGTCCGCTCTATCACCCTAACTCGCGCCCTGCCGCTGTGCCTGAGCAACAACTAACGGGGTCAGCCACTGAATAGCCTCGGTCATCTGTTGGCCTGAGGCGCCTGGCGGAGGAACTGGAGGTACTGGAGCTAGAGCGGAGCCCCTTTGTGCTCCTCTGGTAAGGGTGGAGTAAGAGAGGTCCGAGATGGAACCTCGTTATGAGACTCACCCTCTTCTATCTCTGCCAGTAGCTCCCATTCAGTCCTTTTTCCCGCCACCGTTTTTCCCTTCTAGGCCACTGTAGCTTTCCTCTTCGTAGGCATTGCTGAAATCATAACATACGATTAGGAAAAAGGGAAACCTGATATCATAGCTCTATCGCACGATCTAAGACAGGAAAGAAGGTCAATTATTCCTAAATGCTCTGCAACCTCCTGTTTATAAGTGTGGCGCACTTCACACCCATAAGCAGGACTCTACCAGACACAGCTCATAGATATACCCCAGGACGAACTGCTCTAATACCACTTTTGTCACGACCCAGCCGGAGGGCCATGACGACTACCCAGTACTAGTCTACCGAGCACCTCTAGTCTAACAATCCAGAACCATTTCTATGTGGGCTAAAATAGACAACTCATGAATATCATACTTAGTACAACCATCAGCACAGTGTTCATAAGCATAAGCCAACGAGATTACCGAAATGTTATACAACAATAAGAACTGAAGAAGCTATTGAACATCTAACAGCATACATATGTCTACGAGCCTCTAAGTAGAATACACAAATCCATATGATCGGGCAGGATCTCGCCATGCCCAAGTATATATGTACCAAGGAGTAGTACCAAAAGACTGCAGCTCCGGAACAACTGGAGGGCTTCTGAGATGCCATTGGTGGAGCTCCTAGGGATCAGACCCGTCTATCTGTCTACTTACGGGCATGAACGCAACGTCCACAAGAAAGAACGTCAGTACGAATAATGTACTGAGTATGTAAGGCATGAATAACAACATGATAATAAGGGGTGCAGAACATAACATGAGATAAGAAAAACCTGTAAGTATGATTGCCTCTTAGGGCGGATGTCATGCATGCTTAGTCTTTTCATAAAAACATTTCTCATACTTATATAACATAATAGTGCTGCGGAACGTGCAGCCCAATCCATATATACTATATTGCTGCGGAACGTGCAGCCGGTCCATACCCATATATCCCGCGTCCGAGATGATATCATAACTATATATATATATATATATATATATATATATATATATATATACATATATAATATAAGTAGCATGCATGAGAGCTCAAATAAAAGCTACGACTCTATCGGACTGACATAAGGTCGGTAACCTCCGATTTATATTATGAAATAATCATCATCGCTATATCTCACCTTGAAGGAACAATTATTATAAGGTGAGATCAACAACAATGAATAAAATCGAGAAAATCATGAAATAAGCTCAATAATCCCATAATAGCATTTAAAATCATAAACTTTGAAACTTCTAGAATAGGATCATCATCACCATCATCGTTTTCATCAAGAAAACATAATCATCTTGTGCGTCATATGAAACTTTAAGAATCATGAATCTTTAGCTTTTGGAAATAAGGACATTATGGAAGACATGTATAGATTCACAGGAAATAAATCATCATTGTCATCAAGGGCATCATAGAAAACCTCTTGTCGTTAACATCATATAAACTTTGAGAATCAGGAACATCTAGCTTTTCAGGAACAAGGATGTTATGGAAGACATGTATGGAATCGTAATATAGGAATCATGCCTTTTGAAAGAAAGGGACTAGCCTTAACATACCTTTTTGTCTCCTACTACTTACGCTTATCCTCCCGAGCCCGTAAATTTATATTTGAGAGAATTCATACTATAGTTAGACTCATCGTCGTATACTTATATTAAGCTTTCAAATTAAACTACTTCATATCCTGTCGAAAATCGGGCAACATCTCCCCTGTTTATATGCCTAGCCCGAAATCACAATCCAACTTCCAATAACAACAACAACAATACCAATACTAATATAAACAATAACATTATTAATACCAATATGCTCCATAAAACATCTCTCACGAAGTTTTCCAAATTTCTCAACTAACCAACTCGTTATACGACTATTTAATAACTTTATCTCCGTAAATAAACCTAAATAAATATCAATAAAGGAAAATTCATACCTTACTTCCGCTAGGACCGCAATATCTTCACCTTACACCTTGAGTTTAAGCCAAAGCTCACCGCAACACGATTTTATAACCGCAACAATACGCTGTCCGAACCCGAATCTGGAGATTAAACTTGATTTGGGTTAAAGTTTGATGTTTGGAAGTTGGAGGAAAGTTTCCAGAATTTTGGAGAGGTTTGGAGTGTTTTTGGATGGGAAATGAGTGGGTGAGCCCCCTTTTATAGTACTCCTTGGCGCGTTCGCGCTGAGTTTTCCCCTGGCTCCTCTGCGCGTTCACGCCACCCCCAGGCGCGTTTGCACAGAGTTAATCCCTGCTCTGGCGGCCTGTCTTAAAATGCCTATTACACTTATTTTCGATGTCAGATCGATGCGCGGTTTGTTGCGTTGGAAACCAAACTTCCTGAGCTTCGTTTAAGGCTTTTGCTTCACTCCAAAACTCCTAATATACAAAAAGATTTTCTTTCTACAAGTTAGACCAAAATTATCGTACGAAATCTTACCCAACTTTTCTCCTAAGTGTTAAAAACTTAATCCCCTTGATTCACTTGTTCTCCAACCCTTCCGTGACCTACTACATGGATTTAAACCCTCATAATCATAAGGTAAGCATGTATAATCTCGTATATTTTCGACAATAACTCCCGTGTCCCCAATTGAGCGACTAATACCAGCGAATCTCAACGTACAAAAAAAACTATGAGCTGTAACAGTTCAGACCCTTAGGTTGCCATCTCAGCGTTTGTACAGGAGCATTCCGCTTGTTCCGAGGTTGCAGTTCAACCTGGTATGATTCTTTTGTATACATTTGGGCATGGCAGGGTCCTGTCCCGTCCATACTATGTTATGCACTCTAGTATAGGCTCATAGACAGATATGCACAGTTAGATGTTCTACGACCTTCTCGATCCATATCTTGTTATATCATTTTGACAACCTTATCGACTTGTATATATGGGCCCGATTTGATGATGATGATGTGTGTGTGTGTGTGTCTATATATATATATATATATATATATATATATATATATATATATATATCTTTTGGGCTTGTGTCCCTTCCAGTTTATGTTATCTATGAGTTAGTATTATGACCCACTCAGGTATGATCATGACATGCATGTATGTTCTGTGGTGCTCGATAGGTTAGCTCTGGGTTTCCATCATGGCCCTCTGGTTGGGTCGTGACAAATAGTTAGACACTATTTGTGGTGCGTGAATTGGACTTGAGAGAGGTAATTCACGTATGTAATAAGAATAAATAGAGTTTGTTCGATATTATTGTTTCACTACTGAGGATAGAGATATACCCTTTAGCCTTACTTAGTTGAATACGAAAAACTAAATGTGTTTTTATTACCTCTAATGATCATATAGATATAGGTGTTATAGTAGCATCTACAAGCTTGTGAGTAGTTCGGGAGAATATCATAAAGTTATATTTAACCTGTCAATTAGTAACCCAAGAAATTAGATAGGAAGAATTGTCAAAAGATCATCTGGATTATCAAAAGCCATGACCCTAGAACTTTCTCTCATCTGATAAACCTTACAGTCGTTGTTACAAGTTTCTCAGTCACAAACACACTCATACTCAATTTTTTACTTTTAGTTTTAGTTTAGTCATAACAAACACTTTGATTGTCACCTTGTTGAATAGTTACAACGAAATTCGAATTAGTTAAACAATGTAAAATCTAAGTTTTTGGGGGTACGATATTTGGACTTAAAAATCCTATATAACTTGTACGATCGTGTATACTTGCGTGATCATTTGGGAGCAACATCAACCGTATCCTTCCAAAGCCATCTTACTTCAAACCAAGGTCCAAATGTATTCTCTTGTTTTTATTGCCTTAAAGATTGGGCTTTAGGCCCAAAAGGTTTTGAAACAACATTAAGTCACTACAAGTTTAAAAAAGGTCCATTTTGATACTTGTATCTTTTCAGAAAAATCAGTTTTGTTCTTTTTGTGTCAAAAACGGCCCAAATCTTAACTTCACGAATGAGGCCCAAAATGTTTAAGTCAAATTTCATTAAGTCTAACAAATGATCCATTTTTTTTATTTCCAGGTTATGAAGGCTTCAAGGCCCAAAATTGGTTAGTTTTACTCAAAATCATTTATATATGTCCATGTCGCCAATTTCAGTTTCAATACTTGAAAACGTTTTTGTAAAATCCAGATTTTCATCAATTACAAACAACCATTATTATCACCATGTTTAATTGGAAAATCTTTTGATAAAAATGTTAACTCCTATGCCAATTTCCTAAGTCCTAACGCATATGGGTTCCAATAATATCACGAATGTTGTTTACATAGACAACAATTATACAAGACATATACGTATACATACATAAATATAAAATGAAATGAGGGAGTTTAGGTTGGTGGGCCTACCTAAGCCCACCAGTTGCCATTTTCATCATGATTGGGCTAGGCCTTCTTTGTTTTTAACTCATCTGGACTCGATCAAAGAAGAGTTGGGCCCCTGGCCCAACAGGATCTATGAAAAGTTGGCCCAAATGACCCGCAACGATGGTTGCAATGCAAAACAGGGGGAAGGAAAATATCGGTTAGAAGGTACCTAAGCTTATTCAATAAGTTAATACGAGCTTAATCAGTAAACATGATTATATATATGGCCATATACACATGTATATACAATAAACACGCTTATTATAACTTGATAAATAAACAGCCAATATCCGAGGCCCAAACAACAAAGAGTTTTGATAGGCCGAAGTAAAACAAAAGCATGCAAGGGCAAAGCCCAGTTTCAAAATCAAGTGCGAATCAGCGAATAGACAAGGCCTAGTTTAATGACAAAAAAATGACAAATGAAGGAAGCAGTCACAAAACAGTATCATGCCAACAAATTTGAATCAAAATTCCTACCCAGATCCTATTGATATACGCAATATACTTTCCTATATACCTCTAGATGTATACAAACCACATATATCTTATATACCCTTTGTATATCAAGCAGTACTCATTTTAGCAGGCAAGTAAACAGAGAAGAAATGCAACAAAGATTGTCATGCTTGGCTCATATCATCTGTGCCACACATGCACATAGTGTCATCTCTTTTAACATATGTTTAGACCCCGACAAACCTTAAAATCCCTTTAAACTCAGTATTTGTTCACATAATTCATATTAGTCACTTGGTAGTACAAGAATTTCACAATTCAAGGCTCCTTAAAACCAATATATTAGATCAACTTAACATGAATGTGGTAGGAGGCAGCTTATAGACTTGATTATACTCAATATGCTTCAATAGGAAAGAACCACAAGGAATAGTAAAAGGGGTACAAGGGAATCACTTAGTTCATTACACAAGATCTTAGAAAGAAAAGATGTACAGCAGGACAAAGATAGAAACAAACCAGGGAAAGAGGATATGAGGAGAGTTTGACATAGCCATATCAAACATACACTTCAACTTATTTCCTTTAGAGTGTTAAATACATACAAATAGGCCTATGTCCAGAATCAAACATATATGCAACTAGCATGACAATATAAGAGGTGACAAACAATAAACGATTTCTCATCAACGCATGGTTTTCATTGATAAAGTTACTTAAAAATACAGCCAAGACAAGTCACAATCCAGGTCTCCTAGAAAGAAGGGCAGGTTTTACTATCTTCTTAGGTTCACAGGTTTCAACCAAAGTGGGTTAACATGTGCGAGTTTTCAGAGGACAAATGAGCAATTTCACATAGAATTCCCCTTTTCGTATTATGTCTTAAATTATCATACAGGCCACAGGTCATTTAAACAGGAAAAATTAGTCCACATTTGGTGAAAACTTACTCTTTTTAACCTTAGTAGTCTTTAACCTTTATTAGACAACACAAAAGCAAATCACGTATAATTTTGACTAACTTGCTAGGGGCAAGGGGATACGTTTTTCGGCAACAAAATGCAATATCATCATTGTGCATAGATCTTTAAATAAACATCAGGACCTAACTCTTCTTGAAATGATTTGATCACTTAGGTAGGGATTCAGACAAAAAGACATACATTTAGACATATATGAAGATAACCAGGTGAAATGAATCATGAGATATTACCATACAGGGTTCAAACTAGCATTTAGACACATAAGTCATCTTATTTTGGGGTTTTTTTTTGGGGGGGGGGGGGGGGAGGGGGGACAAATCATAGGGATTAACTAGTTATAGGTCAACATTATCATTCTAATCACATAAACAAGACATTTGATAGAAATACTTTCCACTAAGCCTAACATGTTTTAAATCCTCCCTGGGACTTAACATTTTAAAGTGAAACTGGATTTTAACTCAAATGGGATTCATGTGTTCTTGACAAACTATATGGCCAAAATTGAGATTTGGACAAACATAGAGACTTCCCAATTATATGCTTTCTAATTTAAACACGTACCATAGACAGAAACATACTTGAATGACATACATATTTAGACTCTCAACCGAACCATGGATATTGTAAGGCAATAATGGCCAGAGACCTCAACTAGAACTAACAAACAGAGAGAACATGCAGGTTTTGAGCTTCAAAGAAGGCATATGAGAGGGTTGAGGTTAAGGGGGTAGTCAAGTATGCACAGAATGTCATATTTAGAGCAAAGAGTGAGCACTTTTACCCTCTTCTCATGAACATATTATGAGATAAAAGTTTGAACTTGGAAACAGGTTACATAAACATATAGACAGTGGACTTGACTCAACCAATATCTTTCATTTGGATAATAAGTTGGGGGGGGGGGGGGGGGGGAGGGGGGTTGACTTAGTAAATTAGACCTTCGTTGGGAATTTCGAGGCCACGGGTGAGTTTGTAGCGTGTTTTTACATATGTGTGCATATTTGGTTTGTGTATATGGGGCCTCGGATTGATGTCGGCATTTTGGGACAATTTTGGTGAAAAACCATAGGATTCTAGTTCTAGTGCGACCACTGCAGCGGAGCCGCCACAGCTAGGCGCTGGCCGCTACCGCAGAAATTGGGACTTAGGAGGGAGTCTGCTATAGCAGGTGGTGGCCATAGCGAGACCGCTACAGAGCGGTCTTGACAACTATGGCGAGTAGTGGCGATTAATGAACTCCGTTGTAGTGAAGGTTCTAGCTGCTAAAGCAGGACCGCAGCATACCTAATGATCACCACAGCGTACCTAATGACCGCCACAGCGCACCTAGTGTCCGCTGCAGCGATTGACAGGAGGCAGAAACCCATTTGTATATTGCTAAGTACGAGCCATTAGTCACATAACTCAAAAACAACTTCCAAGAGAAAAAGGGTGCTTATTCTAAAGCTATAGTGGATTCTTCTTTGAGGGTAAGTTCTAACTATCATCTTGTTCACTTCCATTCCTCCTTTAAGCTCCACGACTAGTTTAAGGTTCTTTAATGGTGGATGAAGGTTCTAGAACCCTAGAATCAGTAAACCCTTGAATAAATTGTGAATTGTTGATTTTGTTACTGCTCTATCATCTAGAAGTGTAGGTTACCATTTTCTAAGATGGGAATTGCTTAATCATTGTGAGAATTATATATTGAGACTTAGGGTTCCACCCAAAATGGAGATTTTTGCCTAAAACCTTATTTGAAAGGGTTAAATTGACTTGGAACCTATAAATTGGAGAATTATGATTGTTAAGACTGAGGGTAGGATAAATTCATGCTTAAATGCTAGTTTCACCCATTCGAATGGTTATGGGTGGTTTGGGCTATTCTTTCTCAATGTTGATTTCTATATTGATTACATGGTCTGTTGCTTACGTAGCATTATATTACTAGACTTTGAGTGTTTCGAGGCGTTACAAAAGGGGAAAGCTCTAGCGGAGTAGCTTTCTTTGTTCCAGTTCTGTAATTGAGGCAGGTTATGGTTTACTTGAGTTAGACTTTGATTAGTTGATCGTATATGTAGTAGAATTGACAGGAGAAAGCATGATTAGGTCTTAGGTCATGGCGACTGATTGGATTTTGTATGATTGCTGATTATATGGGCTTGTCGCCATTACTTTATGTACTAAAACCTGAGGTGTAACAGTTATGATATGGGAAACAAGGTGTTAACATATATACTCTTCTTGTTGATTGAGAGGACTTATGCATTTATGCTGTTGTTGAGTTGATCTATCTGTTTGGTTGTGACATGTGGCATGGTGCCCTATATTCCCTGACATTAATATTATTAACTGATCATGTTTCATACTAAGTGTTGAACTGGAAATACGTTGAGATTTAGCTTGTGATTAGATACAGAAATATATATATATATATATAAGGCACATTTGACAGATGGTGAGGATGTGGCCTAGTTATAAGCTCGTGATTCGAGGTCAGTTCCGGAGCGAGTGTTACATGGACACCATGGGTCCCCTGCAAGTCATGATTATTGTACGAAAAATGCCTTTAGCATGTGCGCATAGTTGAGACACTATCATTGGTTGCATTGATAGTGTTTGTACTGATACTACCTTGTTGCACCCATTTTTGACTGCATATTGTGTGCCAAAGACTTCGTCCAGACCTCACATTTAGCCTGAGGCCATTTCCCATTCAGATCTGAGGGTGAGCTCCTATCCATGCCATGCTGCCTGAAGATCTTTCCATATTGCTGTCAATTTCATTTCTAGACACTTATGTTATTTCAGACAGTTATTTATTCTTTAGGCAGCTTATGTTTTAGAGTCCTTGTAAGATGACTTTCGGATCTTTGGGGTTGTAATAGTTTAGAATTCCGCACTTTTATTTTACTATGGCATGACTAGACGGTGTATGATTTTCTCTATTGTATCTGACTTTTCTTCCTATTCTCTCATAGATGGTGAGGACTCATGCGAGAGCAGCAGTAGATGAGGTACCCAAGCAGGCCATGGGGCTGCAGCTTGTGGCAGAGGTTAGGTTAGAGGCAGTGGTCAAAGTAGAGTTCGAGGAGTAGCACCAGCAAGGGGAAATGCTCCTGCAGCTGGTCAGGCTCGTGCTGGATCCCCCGCACCTCAGGTAGTTCCAAATGAGGCAGCAGAGTTTGCAGCGGCACCAGCTCAGCCAGACGTTGTGGCTGTGTCACAACCCAAACCGGTGAGTCATGACAAGTGCCTGAGCTCCATCTGTCAGACACTCATATACATGCGTCTAGATCTGAGAAGGTGGAAAGGGTGGCCCATATATGACTCATAGCTATATTATACTGACTTTTGTATGAAAAGCATAATGAATCATGCATAGAAGACACACACACACACACATATATATATATATATATATATGTTAGCCAATGATATTGAAGACTTAAAAAGGACAATAGAAGAGTTAAAAGAAATCTCCCTTTCATGAGTGGACCAAGTTTAGCACATATAGAGGCTTCAAAACTAATAGAAAAATCTCTGCCTTTACCACCAGACTATATAGAATATATACCTAACGCTAAATCGGATCAGATAATACTAAAACAGAATATTGCTATAGTCTCATTATTATTAGAAATAGGCCAAAGTCATAGATGGACCCCTGAACTTGTCCTGATTTTCCATCTAGATCTCCCAACTGAAACGTTGACCATCTGAACCCCCGAACATAAGATAAAATGTGCCATTTGAACCTCTCATGCCAGCTGGGTACACGCGTGAAGCTCACTTGCCGTGACATGGAAAAATAGACCAGTGACATGGAGCCATGTCATGTTACCTGTTTTTTTTTAAAAAAAAAAAAGTCATGTCAACAAAAACAATTAATTTTAACAAAAACTCTATTTTAAAATCTATTTAAATAGTTAAAAAAATTGAAAAACTCAACCCATCCTCTCCGATAGCCCACCTTGCCACCGCCACTGCCACTGCCGCCGCTGCCGCTTTCTTTTTTTAAATTTTTAATCATTAAAAATTAATTTTAACAAAAACTCTATTTTAAATAATTAAAAAAATTGAAAAAACCAACCCATCCTCTCCGATAGCCCACTTCACCACCGTCGCCACTTCTACCACTGCCTCCGCCGCCGCTGCCGCCGCTTTCTTTTTTCAAATTTTTAATCAGTAAAAATTAATTTTAACAAAAACTCTATTTTAAAATCTATTTAAATAATTAAAAAAAATTGAAAAACCCAACCCATCCTCTCCGATAGCCCACTTCACCGCCGCCACTGCCTCCGCCGCCGCCGCTTCAAAATCTATTTAAATAACGTTTTTGTTAAAATTAATTTTTAATGATTAAAAATTAAAAAAAAAAAAAGCGGCTACGGCGGCGGAGGCGGCGGCGGAGGAGGAGACGGCGGCAGAGGAGGCAGCAGCGGCAGTGGTGGTGGTGAAGTGGGCTATCAGAGAGGATGGGTTGGGTTTTTCAATTTTTTTTAATTATTTAAATAGATTTTAAAATAGAGTTTTTGTTAAAATTAATTTTTAATGATTAAAAATTAAAAAAAAAAAAAATTGGTCTCTCACGCTTTGTTTAAAGCAGTGAGCTTCACGCGTGTGCCAGCTGGCACGAGGGGGTTCAAATGGCACAATTTATCTTATGTTCGGGGGTTCAGATGGTCAACGTTTCAGTTGGGGGGTCTAGATGAAAAATCAGGACAAGTTCAGGGGTCCATCTATGACTTTGGCCTTAGAAATAAATACGAAATTAGATGAACTAGTCTTACCAACGTTAGAATTGATAAAAGAACGACAAAAATAGAAAGCTCCTATAGAAACCCCGAGGCATAAAGAAGTAGACGAATTAATAGAACAATTAAAGAAGGTAGAAATAACACCACAGAGAGAAAAAAGCTAAAATAACTAGAAAACCACAAAAATGGACCTTTTTCCAATTAGATCGAGAAACGAAGGAGGATCAGAAAGACAAGAAAGACCAAGAGTAAGTTTTTCAGACAATAGAATAGGGAATAATTTGTTATCAAGAATTTTAAATAGAAGAGGACCAGAAGAAAATAATCAACAGCTAAGCGAAGTAATAGACGTAGACAAAGATATACAAATTTTCCAACAAAATCAATTAAAACTATTAAATCCAAAGACTTTATACAATATAGGACAATTCTTAAGCACAACACAATTATATAGACATTATAGAGAAGAGCAATTATCAGCTATAGGAACTAAATTTACTACTATAAATTTAATAGACTCAGAGGCTGTAAGACAAATAAAAAATATTGGAAGAAGTTTAATGCATATGGGACTAATCGTAATAGGATTAAAAGGATTAACTAGAAAGAACCTAGGGACTTTATATATATATACTGGAAGCAACAGTGCAAGCCGACCAGGCTGCCGTAGATACTGTATAACAAAAACAGAAGCCACCAAAGGCTATATGACATCCCAACTACATACGACTGCCGACAGACCTCTATGAGAGCACATCACTGTAGAAAGGATGAGACAGGGCCCCGCCATACCCATATGTACACCAAAATAGCATACCAAAGTAGACAGCAGCTCCGAACTAAGTGGGGCGCACCAACAACTGCTAAGTGAGGATCCTACTGAGCTGGATTGTTCATCTGTCTACCTGAACCTGCGAGTATGAACGTAGCCCCCCAAGCAATATGGGAGTCAGTACGAATAATGTACCGAGTATGTAAGGCATGGAAGACAGTATATAAGAAACATAGAAATAATATGAGATAAGAGAAACAACCTGTATGTTTGAATGCCTCTGAGGGCGTAAACTAAGCATGCTTTTGTTAAATAAAAATCATATATGTATACTATATATAAGCCACTCAGTGGAGCTATGTCGTCGATATACGCTACCTGGCCGTAATAGGACTCGGTGTGGAACTACCCAGCCACAATGGGACTCTATGTGAATACCTAGCTGATCAGTGGTTGCACGATAGATGCCTACCCAGCCGACTATAGCGCGACTCGGTGTCATAAATAGATACATATATGTACATGATGCATGAATGATAAGAAGACAATCTTAATCTATCAGAGTGGCGTAAGGTCGTTGCACCTCTGATTATCATTATAAAACTAACATCACGAACATAACTTCTTTCAAGGATCAATGGATTATAAGATCAGGTCAATAATCATAAGAAAAGATCAATAAAATCATAAGGAGATCAAGAACATAAGCTCCCTAGCATTTCAAAGAATGGAATCACTTTGGAGGTCGTTTGTTCGCTTGTTTTGTTCATTTCATACGGGTCATGCCAAAAAGAATAAAAGGTATAGCCTTAACATACCTTGTAATCTACTTATCTGTCCAACGTCTACCTTTCGAGCCTGCAAATTTACATTCAAGACGATACATACTAAGATCAGGCTATTTGGAACAGTTTCAAGTCCAAGTCAAGCTAGTACGTGATTTAACAGAATTCGGGCAGAATTTCCCCTATATTATCTACTCCAATCCAACTCCAAAACAACTCACAAACATCAATAACAACATCAACAACAACATTCTCCAATAAGCCTCTTAAACTAACAACAATCAACATTTAAAGATATAAAATGAAACAGCCCGATATACGCCTCGTATACGATGTTTATACACCTTCTCCTTTCAAATAAAACAAGTATAACAACCTCAACATCAACTACTGTCCATACAACAAGAATTTAACACATTAATAACATGGCTCAAAACAGTTTCCGATAATCAACTAATTCGATTCGACGCTAAATTTGATTCTTTCTTCCTTTCTTCTAATTGATAATAGCAACATCACTCAAAGTATGGTGCAACATGTCAACCACAACAACAACATCATATACATGTAGTTTCTCTGATTTTCCAGCCATTACAACTCCGAGAGTTGGCTCAAAATAGCCCTAACAACAATAACAACACAATAGCACAACTAGTATACTTCTTCATGGAATTTCATCTTCACAACTTATCACATCCACAAAATAAACTCAAACACAAGTAGAGAAGGGTTATACATACCTTATGAAGGGCTATACTCGTAGGACGCAATCAACGCGGAAATTTACGAGGTATAACGCGCTGCTCCAATGTTGAAAGATGTTATGGGTGGAGTGGTTAACCATTTGAACAGTTTGACTGAGGCTGGTGTGTTACCAGTTGCTCCGGCTGGCCAGGGTATGAGATTAAGTGATCTAGCTCCAGACAGTGTCCGTACTCCAGAGGCACAGCACACCGCTGCTGTGGCCCTACGTTTATAAGAGGCTCCAGGACCTGAGGTATTTCCTAGACCAGTGGTAGGGCCGGTGATGACCAGTGAGGAGCATGATATATGTTAGACGTTTAGCAACATGAAGCCTCCATTTTTCTATGGCATTGAGGCTGAGGATGCTTATGAGTTCATTATTGACTGTCACGAAAGGCTTCATAAGTGAGGGGTGATTGATAAGCATGGTGTTGAGTTCGTAAACTTCCAGTTCTTGGGTGATGCTAAGTGTTGGTGGAGGGCTTATGTGGAGTGTAGACTAGCTAGGTTGCCTCCACTGACTTGGACTTAGTTCTATTCAGTATTCTTGGAGAAGTACGTTCCATGTACTTTGACTGATTGGAGACGTGATGAGTTCAGTAACATTGAGCAGGGTAATTCGTCAGTTGCTACTTATGAGGCCCGGTTCCATTCCTTGTCCCGTTATGTTCTCCAGCTATTACCTATTTATGAGGAGAGAGTTAGGAGATTTGTGAAAGGGTTGAACACTGCTCTTCAATTGTCACCTCTTCAGCTTGTGGCTTGAGGTTCTTCTTTCCAGGAGGTGGTGGATCATGTTAGGACCGTCAAAGGTGTTATGCTAGATGGTTATAACAAGTATGCAGAGAATAATGCTCGCAATTGTGGTAGTTTCAATGGTTCATTCTCCCGAGGACAGAGTTTTTAGGTTTATTCGGGACGTCCTATTCATTCAGCGACGCAGGTTTCTGCTGGAGGCCTATCAGGGGCCGGTCATTACTCTTCCATTTAGCTAGGGGGTTCATAACCTTGATTTTCAGACCATAGTGGTTACTCGGCTTCATCTGGTTTTGTTCAGCGGCCTACGCTAGACCGTGGATGTTTTAAGTGTGGTGAGCAGAGCACTTCAAGAGGAATTGTCCCAAACTTAGATAGGGTGGCTAGGGTGCTGAGTATCAACCTCTCAGGGCTTCAGTTTCAGTAGCTAGAGGGGGAGGATTGTATGGTAGGGATTGTGCTCAGACTGGGCTTGGTGGCCACACAACTGGTAGAGGTGGCACCCAGCCCAGCAGAGATGGATCCCAGTTAGGCTGAAATGGACATCAGCCTGGTAAGGGTGGCACTCAGACAGGACAGGGTGATCTGGAGGTTCGCAGACTAGTGGCGGATGGGTTCATTGCTATGCCTTTCCTGGCATATCAGAGGCTGAGGGTTCAAATACAGTCATTACCGGTGACCTCTCAGTCTGTCACCTAATGGCATCTATGTTGTTTGATTCGGGTTCTATATTCTCTTATGTGTCTACATACTTCTCTATGGGTCTTGATATGTTCTGTGATTTTCTTGATGCCCCTATTCATGTATCTAATCCAGTTGGAGACTCTGTGGGTGTAGATAGAGTATATTGTTCTTGTACTAACACATTTATAGGGTATAGCAAATGGGTTGATTTAGTGATTCTTGACATGGTAGATTTTGATGATATTCTAGGTATGAGTTGGCTAGCTCCTTGCCATGCGATTCCGGACTGTCATGCCAAGACAGTTACTTTAGCCATGCCGGGTATGTCTAGACTTGAGTGGAAGGGTACCCCTAGTCCCTCCCCAAAGAAGATCATTTCTTTCTTTCGCACCAAAAAGTTAGTTGATAAAGGATGCTTGGCTTGTTTGGCGTATATTCATGATACTAGTGCTGACGTTCCATCTCTTGAGTCAGTTCTATGGTGTGTCAAATTGTGGAGGTGTTTCCGCAGACTTGCCAGGTATGCTACCCAACCGTGATATTGACTTTTGTATTGACTTAGAGCCAGAGACTTTCCCCTTTTCTATTCCACCATATTGGATGGCACCAGCAGAGTTGAGGTAGTTGAAAAAGAAGCTTCAGGATCTTTTGAGTAAGGGAGTGTCTCCTCTTAGGCCTCTCTTTTGCTTTTTGTGAGGAAGAAGGATGAGACTATGCAGATGTGTATTGATTTTCATCAACTGAATAAAGTCACCATTCGAAACAAGTACCCTATTCCTCATATTGATGATCTATTTGACTAGCTTTAGGGGGCTTCTGTGTTTTCTAAGATTGACTTGAGATCGGGTTACCATCAGTTGAAGATTCGAGCCGAAGATATTCCTAAGACAGTTGTTAGGACTTGACATGGGCATTATGAGTTTCTTGTTGTGTCATTCGGGCTTACTAATTCCCTCACTGCTTTTATGGATTTGATGAATTGCATTTTTAAGCCATACTTGAATTCTATTGTGATAATGTTCATTGATGACATTCTGGTTTACTCACGGAGTAGGGAGGATCACGAGAAACACTTGAGGATTGGTCTTGGGTTGCTGAAAGACAGGGAGTTGTATGCTAAGTTCTCTAAGTGTGAGTTTTGGCTCGAGTCTGTATCTTTCTTGGTTCATATGGTTTCAAACGAGGGGATTATGGTGGATCCTAAGAAGATTGAGGCAGTGAGAGATTGGGTTCAACCCACTTTTATGACAAATATTCGCAGCTTCATGGGGTTGACTAGTTACTACTGTCGATCGTGAAGGGGTTTGCTTCTATAGCTTCGCTTTTGACCCACTTCACTCAGAAAGAAGTAACTTTTCAATAGTCTGACGAGTGAGAGGAGAGCTTTCAAAAGCTCAAGACTTTATTGACTACAGCTCTAACTCTAGCATTGCCCGTGGAGGGCAAGGGCTTTCTGGATAATTCTGAGGCTTCTCATTCTGGTTTGGGTGCTGTGTTGATGCAAGAAAAGAAAGTTATTACTTATACTTCCAAACAGCTGAAGATTCATGAAAAGAATTATCCTACTCATGATTTGGAGTTAGCAAAAGTAGTTTTTGCCTTAAAGATTTGGAGAAACTATCTTTATGTTGTTCGTTGAGAGGTCTTCACTAATCAGCGCAGTCTTCAGCATGTGTTTACTCAGAGGGATCTTAATTCTAGGCAGTGGAGATGGATGGAATTGCTTAAGGATTACGTCATTACCAATTTATATCAATCAGTTGAGAAAGTGGTTTGGCCACCTCCTCTCTTTCCACATCGACTTCAGAAACAGAAAGCCGATTCAGCTTGCAAGAAATTTCTTGAACTCTTGAAACAGGTACACATCAACATACCTTCGGTGGAGCTTTTGCAAGAAGTTCCAAAATATGCTAAGTATATCAAATATGTGGTGGAAAACAAAAGGCGTTGGACAGAGTTTGAGACTGTTGCACTTACTGAGGAGTGCAGTTCTAGAGTGAGGAGTAAAATTCCTCCAAAGTTGAAAAATCCGGGCAGTTTTACGATTTCGATTACTATTGGCAACATTGAAGTTGGGCTGGCATTGTGTGATTTGGGTGCTAGTATTAATTTGATGCCCACCTCTATGTTCCGAACATTGGGCTTGGGTTAGACTAGGCCAACTACTATTACGTTGCAGCTGACTGATCGGTCTCTTGCTTATCCTGATGGTATTATTGAGGATGTTCTTGTAAAGGTAGGCCCGTTTATTCTGCCGGTTGATTTTGTGATACTCGATTATGAGGCAGATAAGAGTATGCCTCTCATCATGAGGAGAGGATTCTTGGCTACTGTTAATGCTGTGATTCGAGTGAAAGATGGGAAAATGTCCATGACAGTTGATGGACAATGTCACGACCCAACCCCGTGGGCCACGACTGGTGCCCGAGATGGACACCCGTACATACCTACTAACCAGATTTTACTTGCATTTACATATTAAGGGTTTCGTGCACACAAAACCATATACATATCACTTAGGTCGTCGATTACATTATAACACCTAAATAAATCAGGTTATCGTAGTATATAAGAAAGCCGGACGCAAACCATACATACATCACAGATCCAATACGACCCATGACCCACATACATGTCTACAGGCCTCTACAAACCATAACAGAAACATATGACGAGACAGGGCCCCGCCGTACCCCTGAATAGTCACATACACATAATATGTACAACGGAAAGATCTGTACCAAAAGTGTGGGCTCGGGACCAAAGGAGCACTCCAAGTAGCAGAACGGCACCCTAGACTGGCGGATCGCCACAATAAGTGTCTGTACCTGCGGGCATGAAACGCATCCCCCGAAGAAAGGGGGTCAGTACGGAATATGTACTGAGTATGTAAAGCATGAAGTACAGAAAACAGAACCATAACCGGAACAACGGTACAAAAATAAGTACATTACCCAGATTACCAAAGCGTTGTTTTACCCAGTCACAAATCATATATACAGATATCATATGTCAGAAAAGTACAGACTCAAAATATCAGAATGATTGCTTTCCACACGCGGATCGTATATGCTGAGGGCTTATGTCAAAAGAAGCACGGATCCGGAGTGTCAGAATATTTGCTTTCCAGACACAGATCATGTATGCTGATATTGTTTTTCAGGAGAAGTACAGAGAATACAGAATGCCAAAATGCTTACCTTCCGAACACAAACCAAACTTATCAGAATCATATATCGTATATACACATATAACAGATCCCGACCCTCCTGGTAAGGGACGCGGTGGACAGAGTCATGTAACAGATCCCGGCCCTCTGGTAAGGGACGCGGTGGACAGAATCATCAGATGCCAAAGTCGGATACCATATATGCATGTAACAGATCCCGGCCCTTTAGTGAGGGACGCGGTGAACAGAGTAATCAATGCATGTCAGAATCATGTACCGTATATGCAGATAACAGATCCCGGCCCTCTATTGCGGAACGCGGTGAAAAGAATCATCATGTGCCATCCTGGCCGCCATCCCCATATCATCATATACAGACATACATATAACCGAACCCGGCCGCAAGGGAGAGGGACGCGGTGAACAATGCAGAGGAAGATGCACGATAACATAACAGAACCTGGCTCGGGCGCAGTGAATACATACTGAGGCTTGCACGAACAGAGTAGTGAGAAACCATATGCACACATATCCAGACTCGACAGATACGTACACTTACCGACATTTGAAGATCATAAACACATTCTGAACCAATCGGAGTTAGTATGTGAGAGTTACGAACATTCTTTTTATCACAGAACTTTTACGCACATTCAAAGCAAATCCGAGATCACTTACGAAAGTTAGGGATATCCAGACTTACAGAACTCTTTAGGAACAAAATTCTTTACGCTTATCTTGTTATTCATTCATATAATAAGCTCCAATATGTCGAGCGTACTCATATCGAATGTGAACAAAATTCGTGGACAACTCGGAAATATCTCAAATAGAGCTTCAAAAGTCATAGATACGTATTAAAACTATATGCATGCAACTGAATAAATAAATTCCAAGACTCGATGGACAAATATATTCACGACATCCGAAGGCTCAGAAATCAGATTCGGGTCAATCGGAATTAGTATGAGAGAGTTACGAACTTTCGTAGTACGGAACCTTCCGACAATATTTCATAAGTCATAGTTGGAAATTCGAGTATCGTTCATATTAGAAGACTTTCAAACATCATTATGGATCACATTTTCATATTAGGAAACTTGCGGATAACATTATGGATCAAATCAAATGGGAACTTTAAGACCATATTTTCATATCGAAGCATTTATCAAAGACTTTAGTCATCTCGGTTATCATTCGAACAACATTCGGAAACATAACGACTAGAATCTTCAAACATCATAAATGCGTATCAAGCTAGATAGAATGGCTTATGGGAGTCGAAGATGTTGGCCAACCTAGTGGCTCTAAGAATGGGATTTTCTTTATAAGCATACATATACCTTTTTGTCCATTTCAAAGGGATCATGCCAAAAGAAGGAAAGGTAAGCTTTACATACCTCGACCGCTCGCTAGACAAATCCCGACTCAAGTCTCGGGCTCTCCAATATCTACAATAACGTTATCAATTGCCAAACATTAGCTCCAAGTACTTAGAAATTCAATTCTAACTAGTACTTGTCTACAGAAATTTTGGCAGCATCTCCCCTGTAAATTCAACATCCCCGAGAATTTAACTCGGCCAAATTCATCAACAACCATACCAACAATACCATCAACCATACCAATAACATCAATAACCATTTCAAAACACATTCTAACATTAGTAACCTTCCTTTCAACATAATTCATCACTATTTAATTTAACTTCGTACATTCAAGCCAAGATCGACACTTACATGTTCACTACTAATTCAAGATCATCCAAATACAATTCAAAAGCATTTCATACAATTCTACAAAATATACAACAATCCCACCAAAAACCATACTTCACCCGAAACCTCCAATCTTCGACACAAACATTCACAACACATTTTTATCTTCCAATTTCATCAACAACAACAACAATTGCACCTTAACAACTCCATTCCCATAATTACATAAAACTAATAATAAAATCACATAATTTCCTACAACAACTTAACAACCAATTTTCATGCCAACTTGAACTATTATTCTTCCATTTACATCACAAGGCCACAACAACATAATTAGCGTACTAAATAAATTTAATTCATCTTCCTTCACCAAAAGACACCACACGGCCACACCACACACACACACACACACGGCTCACACACCACACATATCATCTCCATATTTTCCATTCAATTCTACTCACTATAAAATGTATAAATCTTCCATAAAAAAAGAGATAGAATTTTTACCTTTTTCTTCAAATTCTTCACTTGCCACCAAAGTGATTTTCTTGCTAAAATAATTATACCACGTTGAAGAGGGTCTCGAACTTAGTAGGAATACTAGAAAATTATGATTTTTGGGATCAAAGTTGGAAGGCTTGAAAAAACTTTCTTTCTTTTTTGTATGGCCGAATGGCCTTTCTTTGTGGTGCTCTCCATTGTTTTCTTGAAAGTTCTAAAAATGAAGACAAATGGTGGCCCTTTTATCTATTTATTAATCTTTGATTAAATTTACATGGGCTTGGGCCCTTTTTCTCCTCTCCATGGCCGGCCACCCCTATTGGTTTGGGCCTCTCCTTTTTTTTTTCTAGCCCATCTACTTAGTTAATATTTTGTAAGTCATGAAACTAATTTTCAAAATTCCAATTTCGCCCTTAGCCTTCCTCCATATTTCCGCGTCATTATTTTCATGAACAACACATATATATTCAATAAAATCAAAATGTGGCCTTATTTCTTACAAGTCAAAAATTATTTCGAATTTTCCAAATGTGCAAAAATACGGGATATAACAGAAAAGAGGAAATTTTTATATGTTTAAAGCTACCAATCTTCCAGTACATTATGAGGAGTTGAAGATGATTTCCGTGGTGGAGCCCGAGCTCACTAATGTAGAGTTAGATCACTTTCTAGCTGCGCAAGATCCTTTGGATACAACTTTAGTGTATGGGGAAGACTTGATGATTGATGCAGAAGTCGAAGAGTGTCTTAGCATCCTTGACACTTCATGTGCTTATTTACGAGCAAACACACCTTTTGAGGAGTTAGACAGACCAGAGTCATGGAAGAAGCCAAAACCATCTATTGAAGAGACTCCAGTTCTTGAGTTGAAGCCATTACCTCCTCATCTTCGCTACGCCTTCTTGTGTAGTGCAGACACATTGCATGTAATCCTCTCTGCTTATTTGATTGATGTGCAAGTTGAACATGTGTTGCGAGTGCTAAGAGATGGAATCCGAGCCCTTGGGTGGTCGATAACTGATATTCGAGGTATTAGTAGTTCATTTTGCATGCATAAAATATTATTGGAGGAAGACAGCAAGCCTAGTGTTGAGTGCCAGAGACGATTGAACCCAATCATGAAGGATGTGGTGAAGAAAGAGGTAATTAAGTGGCTTGACAGCTGCATTATTTATCCCATCTCTGACAGCAAATGGGTAAGTCCTGTACAATGTGTCCCGAAGAAAGGGGGCATGATTGTGGTAGAAAACGAGAAGAATGAATTGGTGCCTCAATGAACTATTACTGGTTGGAGGATATGTATTGACTATCGCAAGTTGAACAATGCCACCAGAAAAGATGGCTTTCCTTTGCCCTTCATGGATCAGATGCTCAATAGATTGGCTGGGCACGATTATTATTGCTTTCTGGATGGCTATTCGGGTTACAACTAGATCATGATTGCAGCTGAGGATCAAGAGAAGACCACATTCATATGTCCATATTGTATGTTTGCATTCTGGAGGATGCCTTTCGGTTTGTGCAATGCTCCAGGTACTTTCCAGCGATGCATGATGGTTATTTCACCGATATGGTGGAAAACTATGTAGAGGTATTTATGGATGACTTCTCTACTTTTGGGGATTCTTTTGATGACTGCTTAAACCATCTTTATGCCGTGTTAGCTCGTTGTGAAAAACGAACTTGGTACTTAACTAGGAAAAATGCCATTTCTTGATTTTAGAGGGCATCGTTCTTGGGCACAAGATATCGAGCAAGGGAACAGAAGTTGACAAAGCAAAGATTGAAGCAATTGAAAAATTGCTACCTTCCGTTTCAGTTTGGGGAGTCTGCAGTTTTCTTGGGCATGCAGGCTTCTATCGACGGTTCATGAAAGACTTCTCTAAAGTTGCTAATCCAATGTGTAAGATTTTAGAGAAATATATGAAGTATGTGTTTAATGAAGCCTGTCTGACGGCTTTTGATGAGTTGAAACAGAGGTTAGTGTCTGCTCCTATTATCGTCGCACCCGATTGGTCTTTGCCATTTATTTTGATGTGTGAAGCAAGTGATTTTGCTGTGGGAGTTGTCCTTGGTCAGAAAAGGGAAAAGAGTTTTCATCCTATTTATTATGCTAGCAAGACACTTGATGCAGCCCAGATGAACTATATAGTCACAGAGAAGGAGTTATTGGCGGTTGTCTACGCCTTTGACAAATTCCGATCATATCTTGTGGGCACTAAGGTGATTGTATATACTTATCACACTGCAGTTCGTTATTTGTTTGCGAAAAAATATGCAAAGCCGAGGCTTATTCGTTGGGTGTTGCTGCTGCAAAAGTTTGACATCGATATTCTTGACCGAAAGGGCACAGAAAATCAAGTAGCAGATCACTTATCGAGATTGGAAGATCAGGAACATGTAGATGAAGCAGTGGTGATTAAGGAGACTTTTCCTGATGAACAACTCTTTGCTCTTCAATCAGCTGAGTTGCCATGGTATGCAGACATGGTGAACTTTATAGTAAGTAAGATTTACCCCCTTGGTGTTAATCACGAGAAGAAGAAGCGGATTTTGCATGATAGTCATTTCTATGTATGGGATGAGCCCTATCTCTACAGGGTTGGCACAGATCAGCTGATCAGAAGGTGTATTCCAGAGGAAGAGGTCTTCGCGATTCTTGAGAAGTGTCATTCATCACCCTATGGGGGACATCACGCTGGTGACAGAACAGCTGCGAAGGTACTTCAGTCCGGGTTCTATTGGCCCACTTTCTTTAAAGATGCTCATGAATTTATGCGAACCTGCGATAGCTGCCATAGAATCGGAAATATCTCCAAGCATCATGAAATGCCTTTGAAGGGCATCTTAGAGATTGAACTATTCGATGTGTGGGGTACCGACTTCATGGATCCCTTCATACCGTCCAAGGGGAATAAGTATATATTGGTTGTTGTAGACTATGTCTCGAAGTGGGTGGAAGCCATTGCACTTCCCACCAATGATGCTAGTGCGGTGGCAAGATTTTTGAAAAAAAACATTTTTACAAGGTGTGGGAACCCCTCGAGCCATCATCAGTGATCACGGTACGCACTTTTGCAATCGACTCTTTGATAAATTGTTGGTTAAGTATGGGGTAAAGCACAAGATAACGACTGCTTATCATCCTCAGAAGAGTGGTCAAGTGGAGGTATCGAACAGAGAAATTAAGAGGATTTTGGAGAAGACTGTGAGCGTGAGTAGGAAAGACTGGTCACTGTATCTCGATGATGCTCTGTGGGCATACAGACAGCTTACAAAACTCCGATTGGCACATCTCCCTATAAGCTCGTCTTTGGTAAGGCATGTCATCTACCAATTGAGCTCGAGCATAGAGCATATTGGGCAATAAAGAAGCTAAATTTAGTCATGGTTCAAGCTAGAGAAAAAAGACTGTTGCAGCTGCACGAGTTGGAGGAATTTCGCTATCATGCCTATGAGAACTCAAAAATGTACAAGGAGCGAACGAAGAGAATTCACAACAAGCACATCCAATATCGTGACTTTGTGCCCGGGCGGTTAGTCTTATTGTATAACTCTAGGTTAAATATTTTTGGAGGGAAGTTGAAAAGTAAGTGGTCGGGGCAGTTTGAAGTCATTCGGGTAACCGCACATGGGGTAGTTGAGCTGAAGCCGCTGAATGCAAAGTGGACATTCTTGGTAAAAGGGCAGAGGGTCAAGCACTATTTTGGAGAGGTCATCAATCGAGAGAAGACCTCGGTAGATCTAGAGGAGGCTTGAGAAAAGCCTACGTCGTGCTACGACGTTAAATCAAGCGCTTCTCTGGAGGCAACCCGTGTTTGTAAAAGTAGAAAAAAATTGGAACAATGAGAAAAAATACAAAAAGTGTTGTCCCACGACCTTAACTAAGGCAGTTGTTGGGAGGCAACCCAACTTTTGTATGATATATGTTACATTTGTTCATGTTGCAGGAATCGGGGGAAAGAAAAAAATAAGAACGCCCAGTGATTTGCGCATCTTCTCCGCGATGCGGGCCAATCGCGTATGAAAGAAAAAGTGCCCAGTGATTTGCGCATTGGTCCCGCGATGCGGACCTATCGCGCATGGTAATGATCTATTCAGAAGTACAAAAATCAGGCTTTCCTTCTACGATGCGGGGGGATCGCCTGATTAGAAAAGGGTTCTGTGTCCAGTGATTCGCGCTTTGGTCCCGCGATGCGGACTAAATGCGCGGGTCAACTCGGGTTTTTTTCCCCAACTTCTGATATAAGCCGTGTTGCTTACCCTATTCCCTCACAAACACTCCTTTCTCACATATAATTCCTCTCAAACGAAAATTCCCATCCCTATTCCCTCTCTAACTAAAACAAATTCAAGTTACTCCAATCCATCTTCCATTCTTTGCACAAGGTAAGTGGGTTCATCTTCCATCTTTTCCCCCTCTCCGCTTGTTCTTGATGCTTGTAAGAAGTTGTAAAGTTGGGTTATGGGTATGGGCGAATTTTGGGCAGGGATTGGTATTGCTTGGGTTGTATGAGTTGTTTATGGCTAGAATATGACTCTCATTGCACAAGGGAGGGTTTCCAAACCCACCATTGTTGTCAAAAGCTAAGGGACGATTCTATGCCCACAAGGTGTTTGATAAAAGTCCTAAACCAAGTTTTTGTGGAAATTGTGAAGTCTTGAGTAGAAATGGAACATTAAATAAGCATAGGAACCCTTGGGCATCTCCTCTCACCATAAAATTTGAATTGTGATGGAGAATTAGAAAGTTGTGATTTTCCACCCCAAGTCCTACAACATGAAGTTGCTTACTTTGTGTTTTTGCTTGCTTTGTCATGTAGAAGTAGTTAACTTCTTTGATTTTGATTTTTGTAACGTAGTTTGAAGTAAGTGTGGGGTTGGTTCCCCAAATTGTGCGCGAAAAAAAAATTGCTCAAGATTAAGGTCCGAAAAATTGACAGGGGCCACGCATTCTAGACTTAAGTACATGTAATATGATTAAGTGTGGGATTGTGCCATGACTCCCTTTGGTTATTGACCTGTACTTCTCGTTTGGTAATGTGTTGTTTTGCAGGAAAGATGGTTAATACCAAGTCCAAGGGAAAGTCCGTCGCCTCCTCCTCCCAAGGCACAAAAAGAGGAAGAGCACAAAACCCATCCAAAGCGACAAAAGGATAAACATCCGGAAAGGGCAAGCATCCCGCAGTTGCCATCCCTCGGGCTTCATCAAAGAGGCCTCATCCTGATCTGTCTGGGGATGGGTAGGAGTGGTATGCAGGATTCGACACCTCGAAGGGGTACAATCATGAGAGAGCTATTAGTCTAGTCCCTCTGAAGAGAAATTTTCGGGACATATACAACCGCATAGTAGCCATGGGATGGAAATCTGTGTTTGAGCAACCGGGGCCAGTGAATATTGATTTGGTCAAAGAGTTTTACGCTCGCGGTGAAAGCTATGGTAATCAAGACTTTGTGTTCGTTCGGAAAAATTGGGTGCTATTGACGGCTCCAACTTTGTGCGGGGCAATTGGAGTCTTGGATGTGCCTAGTGATCCCTTGCTAGAATTCATCAAAAGGTCTGATTACAAGGCTATACGGGAAACTCTTTGTGGTGCTAACTCTAAAGCTCAATGGGCACGATACTCAGGGCCTTTTCGGAAGCATCGGAGCATCAGTATGAGTAATTTTTGTAGAGAAGCCCGAGTTTGGTTGCGCCTTCTGAATGCTAGAATCATGCCACTTGATCACTTCTTGGAGGTACAAAAGGACAGGGTGTGCATAGTTTATTTCTTGATGACAGGGCATCCAGTGAACATCGGGTATTGGATGATGAAGGAAATTCCCAGAGTGCGGGCTGGCAAGTCCAAAAGGCTGAGCTTTGGAAACACTCTCACTGCTTACTTAATGAGGCTTGACGATGGGTTGACATACTCTACTGATAGAG
Organism: Lycium barbarum; assembly: GCF_019175385.1. Classification (NCBI taxonomy): domain Eukaryota; kingdom Viridiplantae; phylum Streptophyta; class Magnoliopsida; order Solanales; family Solanaceae; genus Lycium; species Lycium barbarum. Next base: position 7,514,306 of record NC_083348.1, on the reverse strand, counting down.
TGCTTGAGGCACCCACTGACGCGTTCGACATCTCAAAACCCCAACGAGTTCATCTGGACATCATTTGACTCTAGCAGAGGAGCGGTCTGCCCAATTCACTGTGCTAGCCCAGCTTTACACGGGAATGATGGTGGCGAGTGAGCATTTTAACATTGATCTTTCGAGGGTCTTTATTCAGACCCCACACACACCATATTCTCGAGCACTTATGGGTGAGGAGTCTCGGTTACCTGATGATGAAGATGAAAATTCGATTGATTGTGTAATAGCCGCAGTAGAAGAGGGGGAGGAGGTAGAGTCGCTAACGCAAGGCAACGACAATGAAGGAGAATAGGATGCCGAGCCAGACGATGGCAAGGCGGATGATGAGGATTACATTGAGGAGGACGACTAGGCCCTAGTGGGCCCCAGGGAGTATCTCTCGCCTTACTTTTGTTTTTATTTTTCATATGCATTGAGGGCAGCGCATGAAAGTAAGTGTGGGGTGGGAGTATATCTCGAGATAGAGGATACACGTGCCTTAGGAGTTTTTCAATTTTTTTTTTGTAGGATCTAACTGTAGTTTATTCTTTCTCTTTAAATAGGATTACTTGAAAAAAAAGGGAGAAATTTTTGTTTTTTAGATTAGACCCTCAGTAGTGGAATGAGTCATCCGTTAGGATTTCTGTTTTCTTTTTGTTTTTGTTTCTTAGTCATAGAAGGGGAATTTCCTGATGATGGGTGGATGACAACCTGCTTGAGGGAAATTTCATCCATAAAGAAAAAAAATCCATTCAAATGCTAGGTGCTTGGGTTAGGTGAAATATGAGCATGTCTTGCGATCTCTTTTGAAAGCATGTCGTGTAGATACATAACCTTTCTCGAAACACTCAACTTGAAGTTTGTTTGACTCATATGTGACCCACGTGGCATTGTTGGTATGTTGTTGCTTAGTCTGAGGGCTAATATGGAGCCTTTCTTGCGTTAATTATGCGCCATGTGTGTGTGTGAGGTGTTTGCATACGATCCATATTTGGTATTGATGTCTAGAACTTGCCTTGTGTGTTCGTGAAGCGAAATGAAGTTCGATTAAGCCTAGAAAATGATAGAGGCGTTTCTTTGATTAGTCACTAAAAAGCCTAAAATGTTTATCCTGCCAACTTGTAAATAGCACCCTAGTTAACCCTTTTGAGCCTTTAGCCTCTTCTTTGATAGCAGTTAATTAGCCTTCACCCCTTCGTTCTATAAAATTCGATTTTTGATCCAAATACTCTATGAGCACTTTAATCATTTACATATATAATGGGAGTTGGGATGTAAATGAAAAAGGGGAAGTGGTTGTTAATTGTAATCTAGGAAGACTAATGGAGCACCGAATGAAAAGAACCAATTCACTTGTTAGTTGGGAATGAAAAAAAAAAAAAAAAGAATGAAATCTGGAAAAAAACAATGTAGCGAAAAAGTTTCCCTTCTAACTTGTGTCACTTTTAAAAGAGTGGTGCTTAAACAAAGAAAAAAATGGGCGAATTGGGAGAAATTTAAAGGTTAGTTGGTGTTGAATAAAGGCTGATGAATAGGTTGTGCAAGAATGATAGAAGTATATGTATTAAAGTGCTTAGGGAGGTTAGTCACTATTATCCAAATAATTCCTACCCGTCCCTTAGCCTACATTACAACCCTCGAAGTCCTATTTGATTCTAGGTTCGTCTTACTTGTATTAGTGGAGTGGTTATACTACGGGCAAGCCTATGGTACGTTGTACTTTGCATGTGATATTCTTTGTGAGAGTGAGTGACTTTGCTTAAATTCATGATCGCCGAAATGAAAATTTTTGACTCTTGTGAGATATATGGACAACTCTCTTCTTGTGAGGGCACGTAATTGACAACGGATTGGTAAAGTGTCGAATTCTTGGTTAAGTAGCGTGATCGCTTTGTTTTAAGTGGTGTCCTTGAGTCCTATGTTTTGAAAATAATGTGTTTTTGAGAAGGTTGCTTGTTGATGTTTTAAAACTAAGAATCTTGATCTTTGGCATGGCTTTCGTGAGCATTTTCTTGAAGTTTGGCAAGGTAGTGAAATTGTGGCACATTAGTATAGGTAAGTGGTTGCTCGAGGGCGAGCAAGGTCTAAGTAAGCGGTGGTGATATTTGGCACAAATATCTAAAGTTTCGTGTCACTTTTCCCTCTAAAACTTAGTACTTTACTTGTTTTCTTGAAGACAATATCATTGTATCCTAGCTTATGTCGTTATGTTTTGTGAATAGGTGCAATGCAAACATTTGGGGGAGAAATGAGCAATTTCTTGGAATATTTTTTGAAGCTTTGGCATCTGACTGTGGCGACGTGAGAAGCAGGAACAGTAGAAAAGAAGTGATGAACTGAAGAATCCGCTATCCATCCGCATCGCGGAACAAAAGCGGAGGAAATCTATCTCTGATCAAATTGCACAATCAGGCTTTTCATCCGCATCGCGGGAAGAAAGCGGACAAAAGAAGCTCCTAACCAAAAGTTTACCATCAGGCTATCCATTCGCATAGCGGAAGAAAAGAGGAAGTGGTACGCGCAATTCATCCGCATCGCGGAAGGAAAGCACAACGACGGGCAGCTTTCCCATTTCGATCGGGATTAGGTTTACTTATTTTTTGTTTTAACCCTAGGGTATATATAGACGCTTTATTAGCTGAAAACGGTGGGGCTGGGATATTCTAAGACTTGTAAGCCGCCTTTTTACTTTTGCTCTCTAGACTTTATTTTACTTTCATCTTTTTAACCCTAGATTACTCATGAATTCTTGCTGTTCATTGAGAATCATGAGTAGCTAAACTTCTTAATTCTAGGGTTGTAGCGAAAGACATGATAGTTGGTTTGACGACTATTTCTATCAATTAAATTTCCATATTTTGGGTTGCTTATTTATTCTTGATCTTAATTATTTGATTATCTGGATAATAGTTGAACATTATCTGTGGCGTATGAATTGAACTAGGGATAGGGAATTTTCATGCGTAATAAGAATAAATAGGGCTTGTTCGATATAATCGTTTCGCTAATGAGGATAGGAATATACCCTTTAGCCTTGCTTAGTTAAATACGGAGAAGTAAGTGCGTTCTTGTTATCTCTGGTGGTCATAGGGATATAGGCGTTATAGTAGCATCTACAGGCTTGTGAGCAATTTGGAAGATTCTCATAAAGTTATAATTAACCCGTCAACTAGTATCCTAGGAAATAAGATAGGTAGAATTGTCAGAAGATCAACTGGATTGTTGAAATCCATGACCCTGGAACTTTCTCTCATCTGATAAATGTTACAGTCTTTGTCAAAATACTCCCAGTCACAAAAACACCCATCCCAAATTGTTTACTTTTCAGTTTTAGTTTAGTTACAACAAACACCTTGATTTTCACCTTCTTGAATAGTTTTATTCAAATTTGAATTAGTTTAACAGTAGAATCTAAGTCTCTGTGGGATCGATATCTGGACTTAAAAGTTCTATATTATTTGTATGACCACGTATACCTGCATGTGCGTTTGGAAGCAATACCTTGTATGATGACTTTTGGATCTTTGGGGTTGTAATAGTTTAGAATTCTGCACTTTTATTTTATTATGGCATGACTAAATAGTTTATGATTATCTCTATTGTTATTGATATATAGTTGGTTAAATGAATGAGAATTTGGTTAAGGGAATGGTTCGCCAACCAGGGTGATTAGTGTGGGTGCCATCACAACGGGTTGGGTCGTGAAAAATTTAGTATCAGAGCCCTAGATTTATCGATCTCATTGTACAAGGACATGTCTAGTAGAGTCTTGCGGATCGGTACAGTAACGTTTGTACTTATCTTCGAGAGGCTATGTGACACTAGGAAAATTCAAGTTCATTTTTTATTTCATTCTACTTGATTCCAATTGATATCTAGATGATTCAAATGTGTATCTGACTTTTCATTCTATTCACTCAAAGATAGTGAGGACTCGTGCGAAGGCCGCAGTATAAGAGGTACCCAAATAGGCGCCTGGAGCTGCAGCTCGTGGCAGAGGTCAGGTTAGTGGTGGTAGTCGAAGTAGAGGGCAGGGAGCAGCACCAGATAGGGGTGGTACTCCTGCAGCTAGTCAGGCTCGTGTTGGATCCCCCGCTTATCAAGTAGTTGCAGATGAGGCAGCAGTGTTTGTAGCGGCACCAGCTCAGGCAGACGTTGTAGCTGCTCCAGTGTTGACAGATGTTATGGGTCGGGTGTTGAACCTATTGGAACGGTTTTACTGAGGTAGGTATGTTACCAGCCGCTCCAGCTGGCCAGGATGTGAAATCAGGCGATCTGGCCGGCTCCAGACAGAGTCCGTGCTCCAGAGGCATAGCGCGCCACCATTGTGGCCCCACGTTTAGAGGAGGCTCCAGGACTTGAGGTATTTCCTAGACCAGTGGCAAGGCCGGTGATGATCGGTGCACAGCATGATCTGTTTTAGAGGTTTACTAAGATGAAGCCACCAGTTTTCTATGGCACTGAGGATGCTTATGAGTTCATTATTGACTATCATGAGAGGCTCCACAAGTGAGGGGCGGTTGATAAGGATGGTGTTGAGTTCGTGACCTTCCAGCTCTTAATGATGCCAAGTTGTGGTGGAGGGCTTATGTGGAGTGTAGACTAGCTGGAATTGCCTCTATTGACTTAGACTCAGTTCTATTTAGTATTCTTGGAGAAGTACATTTCATGTACTTTGATGGATAGGAGACGTGATGAGTTCAGTAAGATTGATCAGGGTAATTCGTCAGTTGTTGCTTATGAGGCCCGGTTCCATTCCTTGTCCTGTTATGCTCTCCAACTATTACCTACTGAGGAGGAGAGAGTTAGGAGATTTGTGAAAGGGTTGAAACTGCTCTTCAATTGTCAACTCTTCAGCTTGTGGCTTCAGGTTCTTCTTTTCATGAAGGGATGGATCATGTTAGGACCATCGAAGGTGTTATGCCAGATGGTTATAACAAGTATGCAGAGAATAAGGCCTGCAAGGGTGGTAGTTTTTGTGGTTCATTCTCCCGAGGAAAGAGTTTCTAGGTTTATTCAGGACGTCCTATTCAGTCAGCTATGCAGGTTTCTACTGGAGGCCCATCAGGGGCCGGTCATTACCCTTCCAGTTAGCCAGAGGATTCGCAGCCCCGATTTATAGATCATGGTGGTTATTCGGCTTCATCTTGTTCTGTTTAGCGGCCTACACTAGACCGTGGATATTTTAAGTATAGTGAGCAGGGACAGTTCAAGAGGAACTATCCTAGACTTAGACAGGGTAGCCATGGTGCTCAATATCAGCCTCTCAGGGCTCCAGTTTCAGTAGCTAGAGAGCGAGGATCGTATTGTAAGGATTGTTCTCAGACTTGGCCTGGTGGCCACACAGCTGGTAGAGGTGGCCCCAGCTCAGCAAAGGCGGATCCCAGTCAGGCAGAGGTTGACATCATCTTGGTAGGGCAGAGCTCATACATGAATAGGTGATCGTGGAGGTTCGCAGGCTAGTGGGGGATGGGTTCATTGCTATGCCATTCCTAGCAGATCAGAGGCTGAGGGTTCAGATGCAGTCATTAAAGGTAACCTCTCAGTCTATCACCGAATGGCTTCTATATTATTTGATCTGGGTTCTAGATTCTCTTATGTGTCTACACACATCTCTATGGGTCTTAATATGTTCTGTGATTTGCTTAATGCCTCTGTTCATATATCTACTCCAGTTGGAGACTCTGTGGTTGTAGATAGAGTATACCGGTCTTGTACTATCACATTTATGGGGTATAGCATATGGGTTGATTTAGTGATTCTTGACATGGTAGATTTTGATGTTATTCTGGGTATGAGTTGGCTAGCTCCTTATCATGCGATCCTGGACTGTTATGCCAAGACCGTCACTTTAACTATGCCGGGTATTTCTAGACTTGAGTGGAAGAGTACCCCTAGTCCCTCCCCAAAGAAGATCATTTCTTTCCTTCGCGCCAAAAAGTTATTTGATAGAGGGTGGTTGGTTTATTTGGTGCATATTCGTGATACTAGTGCTGGCGTTCCATCTTTTGAGTTAGTTCCTGTAGTGTGTGAGGTTTCAGAGGTGTTTCTCGCAGAGTTTCCAGGTATGCCACCCGACCGTGATATTGACTTTTGTACTGACTTAGAGCCAGGAACTCGCCCTATTTCTATTCTGCCATATCGGATGGCACCAGTAGAGTTGAGGGAGTCGAAAGAGCGGCTTCAGGATCTTTTGAATAAGGGATTTATCAGACCAAGTGTCTCTTGTTGGGGCGCTCCTATACTTTTTGTGAAGAATAAGGATGGGACTATGTGGATGTGCATTGATTACTCCCAGCTAAATAAAGTCACCATTCGAAAAAGTATCTCATTCTTGTATTAATGATCTATTTAACCAGCTTCAGGGCGGATTCTTTGTTTTCTAAGATTGACTTGAGATCGAGTTACCCATGTAGGTTTTGTGGTGCTCGGTATTCCGGTGCCCGTCATGGCCCTCAGGTTGGGTTGTGACAAATTTGGTATCAGAGCAATTTGTGTTAGAGCTGTCTACGAGCCGTGTCTAGCAGAGTCTTGTTTATGGTGTACAGTGCACCACACTTATAAACAGGTGGCTGCAACACATTTATAAGGATTCCCTGTTCCTGACTGTGTGTTATGATTTTATTAATGCCTATGACAAGGAAATCTTCAGCAGCCTAGAAGGACAAGTCAGTGCCAGGTAGGAGAACTGGACGGGTACCGCTTGTAGATGTTGAGGAGGGCGAGTCCCAGAATGAGGTTCCATCTCAGACCTATCACACTCCACCCGCTTCAAAGGAGCATAGAGGAGCTTTAGGCCCAGCTCCAGTACCAGCACCCCCAGTTCCTCCACCTGATGCCTCAGGCCAGGAGATGCGAGAGGCCATTCTGTTGTTGACACAGTTATTAGCTGCTCAGTTCCAGCATCAGGGTACGGGTCATGGTGACAGGGCTGTTAGTGCTAGAGATCGAGATTTTATTAATTTAGACTCTCCAAAATTCTTGGGGTCAAAACCAGATGAGGACCCGCAGAACTTTATAGATGAGATGTTGAGGATGTTGCGGGTGATGCATGCTTCAGATACTGAGTTAGTGGGGTTAGCTTCCTATACATTACGGGATGTTATTCACTAGTATGATAATTGGATGTCTTCTTGAGGGGTTTATGCACCCCCACCTTTCTTCGGCACTATTTGTGTTATAGCCCGTATTTTGTACGTTCGGATAATTCAAGATAATTGCGATAAGTTAAGGGCAAAGATATTTTTTAAAGTTATTTTAATACACAAGTTGTTATGAATATTATTTATGAATATTATTGGTATGGAAATATTGAGAAAGGCTAAGGGTGAAAAGGAAAATTCGTAAGATGGCTCATAGAAATATTGAGGAAGGCTAAGGGCAAATTTGGAATTTGGAAAATAATTTTTCATGAGTTACAAAAAAAAAAAAAAGAGATGGGCTTGAAATAAAAGGCCATGTGGCCGTCCAAGTTAGTTGGGCCAAAGCCCACATGGATGCTTAATGTGTATAAATAAAATATGGCCTATGGATTATTATTCATCTTCTTTTTTAATTCTAGACACTTGAAGAAGTTTCAAGAAGAGAGAATATATAGTAGTATTCGACCATGGCTCCAAAAATTGAGCCATGGAGAATTGACCAAGAAAAATTGTTTTCTTCTAGCTTTTCTACCAATTGGGAAGTCCTTAACAACATGGAGTAGTTGTTGGAGCAAGCAAACCATTTAATTGTGCAAACATATACCCCTAGCCAAGTGAAGAGATGTGTGGAGAAAGGTATGTGTTCAATATTCTTTTACATGTGTTATGGATGATTTGCGAATATTGTAGTGTGTAGAAATGGATGAAATTCATGAAATATGGGTGTGGAGGTCATGGCCGAATAGGGTGTGTTGTGTAGAAAAGATGAAATGATTTTATTTAGTAGTTTGATTGTTGCGTTGTGGATTCCATGATGTAAAATGAATGAAAACCATGAATTTAGTGTGTTGGAGTGGTGGCCGTGTGGTGTGGAGCTTGGTCGTGTGTTTGTGTTGTGTTGTATAGGGATGATGAATTAATTTTATCTAGTATTTTGGTTGTTGTCGTAATGAATTCTATGATGAAAATGAAAGTTTAATGATTCTAGTGAAGTTGTAATGGTTGGAGAGTTGTTTTAGAAGTTAATGTGAGTTGAATATAGTCTTCTTGTATTTATGGAATACAATGTTGTTAGTATGTGAATTGTTGGTGTAATTCATGAAGTTGGAAGAGAAGAAATGTGTTTTTATTGTTCTTGTTGAATTTGGAAGGTTTTGGGTGAAGTAGTATGTTGATTGGGTTATTTTGAATATTATGTGAATTGTTTGAAGTATTCTTGAATCATGTTAGAATGATTTCGGATTAATACTTGAATGTGGAATCATTGGTGTTAGCTTGAATATATGCGATTAAATTGAATATAAATGAAATGCCGTTGACTTGTGTGACAAGAGTTGTTAATGTTAGAATATATTTTGGGATTGATCGTTGATGGTTTTAGCATGATTGTTTGTAATGTTGTTGGTAATTTGGCCTAGTTAAATTCTCGGATTGTTGATTGATCATTTGGCCGAGTTAGATTCTCGGGGGTGGTGTATTTACAGGGGAAATGCTGCCGAAATTTCGGCAAGTTATAGGTGAATTTATTTGAGAAACTAAGTGAAGTGTATGACGACGAATCTAATGATTATGTGAATCTTCTTGAATGTAGACTAGCAAGCTTGGACGAATAAGCGTAGCTAATAGGCCATGGTGCAGGTATGTAAGGCTTACCCCTTCGTTCTTTTGGCATGTCCTAGAGCTAAGTAAGGTATGACATGACACGCACCTCGGGGTAACACTACTCTTTTATTCTAAGCTTGGTTATGATGCCTATTCTCTTTTGTCATGAGCATGTTTCGTATGGTTGAGTCTATTGTATGATTAATAAATGAATAAGCTACTCCATAAGGTTTTGATATGTATCCGTGATTCCGAAACTCTGTTTGATATGTTTCCGAGGTTGTCTATGATTCTGATTCACTTCTGTTATGAGTATGTCTGATATGATCGAGCTTATTATATGATTGTATAATGAGATGAGTATAAAGAGTTTTGTTTCTGAAAGAGTTCTGTAAGTTCTAATGTCCCTAACTTTTGTAGAAGATATTGGATTTGCTTTGAAACGTTCGTAAAAGTTCTGTGGTAAAAATGTCCGTAACTTTCATATACTAACTCCGATTGACTCGAAACGTGTTTATGATCCTTCAAACGTCGGTAAGTGTACGTATCTATCGAGTCTTGACTTATGTGCATATGCTTTCTCACGACTCTGTTCGTGCAAGCCTCAGTATGTTATTCACTGCGTCCCGGGCCAGGTTCTGTTATCGTGCGCCTTCCTCTGCATTGTTCACCGCGTCCCTCTCCCTTGCGGGCCGGGTTCTGTTATATGTATATCTGTATATGATGATATGATGATATGGGGATTGCGGCCAGGATGGCATATGATGATTCTGTTCACCGCGTTCCGCAATAGAGAGCCGAGATCTGTTATCTGCATATTTGGTATATGATTCTGACATGCATTGATAATTCTGTTCACCGCGTCCCTCACTAAAGGGCCGGGATCTGTTATATGCATATATGATATATGATTTTGGCATATGATGATTCTGTTCACCGCGTCCCTTACTAGAGGGTCGGCATCTGTTATATGATTTTGTTCACCGTGTCCCTTAATAGAGGGTCGGGATCTGTTATAGGATTCTGTTCACCGTGTCCCTTAATAGAGGGCCGGGATCTGTTATACGCATATATACGATATATGATTCTGATATGCATGATTTGTGTTTGGAATGTAAGCATTTTGGCATTCTGTACCCTCTGTACTCCTTTTGACATATGATATCAGCATACATGAGCTGTGTCTGGAAAACAAAAATTCTGACATTCTGAGTCCGTACTTCTTCTGACATATGACGTCGGCATATATGATCTGTGTTTGGGAAACAAACATTCGGATATTCTGGATCTGCACTTTTTCTGACATATGACATCTGCATACACGATTTGCGATTGGAAAATAAGCGTTTTGGTAATCTGGATAATGTACCCACTCTTGTACTGTTTGTTTCGATTATGGTTCTGTTTTCTGTATTTCATGCCTTACATGCTCAGTACATATTCCGTACTGACCCCCTTTCTTCGGGGGCTGCATTTCATGCCACGCATGTACACCCAGAAGAGTAGAAGATTTTGTCAGAAGATGATCCAGCGGGATTGGCAAGCTCCATTTCCTCTTGGAGTGTTGCCGAGTCAGAGTATATGTATGTTCTGATTTCTGGATTGTTGTTAGAGACTTTGCAGACAGAGTCGTGGGTATTGGAAGTCAGTCTGTAAGCGGCTCCATCAGCCGATGTGTCATTCTGTGTTATGTGATAAATTCCATATGATTGCAGATTTTGTTTGATTTGAGAATAGCGAAAAGAATATTTCTGAAAGCTCTTATTATGTATTTCATTTAATTTAAGTTGGAAGTCCAAGCGAGTATGTATGTAATAAGAGTCAGTGGGTTCGTTCGGCTCCGAATATGGGGTCGGGTGCCCATCACACCCTAGCAGGATTAGGGTGTGACAAAGTGGTATCAGAGCAGGTTGTCCTAGGGGTTGTCTGCAAAGTCGTGTCCAGTAGAGTCCTGTTTATGGGTGTGAAGCCGGCCACATTTATAAACAGGAGGCTACAGGGCATCTAGGGATTGTTGACCTTTTTTCTGTCTTAGATCGTGCGATAGAGCCAAGTCATAGAAAATGATAATTCCTTATATAAGCCTTACATACGACGGAAGGAGGTAAGTGATGGTATGGAAGGTTATAAAAGTAAGCCTTGATATATTTGTTCTGTTACCTGAAACTGGAAGCTCTGGATGGTGAGTGGAAATCCGAACAGGCTGATATCCGAAGTATTCATAAGTAACGGCGACGAAGGTATATTGCTACCATCGGGAATCTGGGAATCTAGGACGAAAGGTAAATTATATACACAGGTGGAAAGTGAACATTGAGGATTGAAGAGGGTAAAATAGTAATTGTAAAAGGAAAGACGTGTTACGAAAATGTCTCGGAATCTGTAAGACTTCAACTTTCTCCAGATCATGTAATAAAGGTCATGCGAGGAAGTGGACGCGATTATATCAGCATTAAGTCACCGGATTTCATCAAAGTTTCGAGGTTAAGCGTGCTAAGGTGGGAGAAATCTTGGGATAGGTGACCCCCCCTGGGAAGTGCACCAAAGGTTCTGCAAAAGCAGACATAAACGAAAAATGAGAAGCTAGAGTAGCCTAAGGGAAACTAGAGTATACGGGATGATTGGAACCCATAAGAGGACGCGTAGGACGAGGCAGACTAGACTGGTGGAGAGACAGGAAGTGCATCACAGCTCTGGAATTAGGATAGGCTTAAATAGCGTTTGGAAATATTTTGTGGGTGAATTAATAGTAATTATATATATATATATATATATATATATATATATATATATATATATATACATATATGAATGCGTATGATATCTTATATGTGATTGTATCGGCGGACATGTGAGTCCCAGCAACCGGCGCTACGGTAAAGAAGGCATTAATCAAGTAAGGGTACCGAAGTTCGAATGACAGCAAAAATAAATGGTACATGTGTTACAAGGTAAGCCGCTATTATTTTCACTACAGGTTAAGATTGGAAAGTTTTAATACAACGATATTTGGAAAAGGAAGTGAGTGAGTAGATGGAAAATAAAGAGATCAAAGTGCCGGAAGAAAATGAAAGGTAAGAAACCTCAGTGAGCGAAGCTCCCGAGAGAAACTACCGGCTAAGCACGAGGCTACTTGGGTAAGAATTCAAAGTAGGCATGCGAAAAGGATAAAAAGTGGTAATATAGAACAAAAGAGGAATGTGTGAGGCTTGAGAACTAATTTCAATAAGTAGGTCTGAAGAAATAGTGGCTATGACAAGGAATGTGAAGTAAGAGAAAGAATGATTAAGCTTAGTGACGATGTTAGAAAATTTCGGCCCTTGAAAGGTATATAAAAGATACCTTAACAAGTTAGCGATAGGAACCCGATTACGCATTGAGAAAGGAATAAGCATGATGGGTTGACACTGTGGATTGGGAAATTAATGGTGTGGGGAGAGAATTCATGTGAGTTTGAAAGATTTGATCTTAGAGAGAATGGAAATGAAACGCAAGGAACGTGCGTGGGGAAACCGCTCAGTCGTAGCACCATAAATGCGGTTAAAGGTTCGATGAGCGAGGATAGAGAAAGGGTAAACTGTAAGGGTTCTGTACTAAGAGCAAAAGTAACGGGACGCTTGAAAAATATGGACGCATAGCTGCAACGCAAGCGCATAGTTAAGAGGAATTACGAGTAAGTGAGCTAAATGAGTGACAGTACTAATAATGGATGGTAAGATATGGGAATGATTGACCAGAATGATGATATAGATAGGAAATGAAAAGAAAGACTTATGGTAAAAAGTTTTGATATGTTGTGCACGGAGTTGGAAAGAAAGATGAGGAGTAAGGTATAAACGAAGACTTCACAAAAGGACTATTGGCGTATAAGGAGCCCCTTAAAGGGGGGGGGGGGGGGGGAGACCATATTATATTAGGCTTAAAAAGGAATCACAACATTTTCAGGCACCAGAAGAGGAAATTTATTAGCTCGGGGCTAGAGTATAAAACATATTGGCACATCAAGAGGATATCCGAAAGAAGTAGAAACAAATTGACGATGAGGATACCGTGATGCCGACATGAATTATGATATGTTTAGACCATAATTTAAATCCCCCGTATCGAGCAAAAATTGCGCTGCACCCAAGTATGCAGCAACGTGTTTTAAAAGGGTAACAAAGAGAGCAAGAAAGGTCTACAAGCTAAATTCACAAAGGATAATGGAAAAAAATGATGAGATTCAAAGGATATTTCGGACAACAACGACTATTATAATAAAAGTACCAACGATTGGTAGTTTGGAAATTTTGAGGGAAAGAAAGGATGCTGTGCCTATGAATGAAAAAAAAAAAAAAGAGTTCATCGGATACTAGAAATAGTTCATGGGCCATTAATTGTACGAAATATGAGAATATATGCTATGGAATTATATGAACCATCGACGTGAAGCGATGCTCAATCATATTTGTAAGAAATCCACACTGGAGAGCCAACAAGGAATAGCGATGGACGAAACGAGCGCCAATACAAAGAGACCACAGACATGGCTTCTGTTAAGGTGTAGTGACGAAACAACAACAGAGAAGAAATGACCTGGAAAGGACAAGGATAGGGAATTGGCGCAACGGATTTGAAAACCCGTAACATGGAATGAGAACTCATGTAAAAGACCCAGGAGTTTGATTATAAAGAAAATAAGGTAAAAGATAAGGAATGGGCACGAAGCAAAGGACAACTATAAGAGGGACCCCCCGAAGTGTTATAAGACCCCATAAGATCAGTTGAACATTCGAGGACGAATGTTCTAAAGGGGGGGAGGATGTTATAGCCCGTATTTTGTACGTTCGGATAATTCAAGATAATTGCGAGAAGTTAAGGGCAAAGCTATTTTTCAAAGTTATTAATACACAAGTTGTTATGAATATTATTTATGAATATTATTGGTATGGAAATATTGAGAAAGGCTAAGGGTGAAAACGGAAATTCGCAAGATGGCTCATAGAAATATTGAGGAAGGCTAAGGGAAAATTTGGAATTTGGAAAATAATTTTTCATGAGTTACAAAAAAAAAAAAAAAAAGATGGGCTTGCAATAAAAGGCCATGTGGCCGTCCAAGTTAGTTTGGCCAAAGCCCACATGGATGCTTAATGTGTATAAATAAAATATGACCCATGGATTATTATTCATCTTCTTTTTAATTCAAGACACTTGAAGAAGTTTCAAGAAGAGAGAATATATAGTAGTATTCGGCCATGGCTCCAAAAATTGAGCCATGGAGAATTGACCAAGAAAAATTGTTTTCTTCTAGCTTTTCTACCAATTGGGACGTCCTTAACAACATGGAGTGGTTGTTGGAGCAACCAAACCATTTAATTGTGCAAACATATACCCCTAGCCAAGTGAAGAGATGTGTGGACAAAGGTATGTGTTCAATCTTCTTTTACATGTGTTATGGATGATTTGCGAATATTGTAGTGTGTAGAAATGGATGAAATTCATGAAATATGGGTGTGGAGGTCATGGCCAAATAGGGTGTGTTGTGTAGAAAAGATGAAATGATTTTATTTAGTAGTTTGATTGTTGCGTTGTGGATTCCATGATGTAAAATGAATGAAAACCATGAATTTAGTGTGTTGGAGTGGTGGCCGTGTGGTGTGGAGCTTGGCCGTGTGTGTGTGTTGTGTTGTATAGGGATGATGAATTAATTTTATCTAGTATTTTGGTTGTTGTCGTAATGAATTCTATGATGAAAATGAAAGTTTAATGATTCTAGTGAAGTTGTAATGGTTGGAGAGTTGTTTTAGAAGTTAATGTGAGTTGAATATAGTCTTCTTGTATTTATGGAATACAATGTTGTTAGTATGTGAATTGTTGGTGTAATTCATGAAGTTGGAAGAGAAGAAATGTGTTGTTATTGTTCTTGTTGAATTTGGAAGGTTTCGGGTGAAGTAGTATATTGATTGGTTTGTTTTGAATATTATGTGAATTGTTTGAAGTATTCTTGAATCATGTTAGAATGATTTCGGATTAATACTTGAATGTGGAATCATTGGTGTTAGCTTGAATAAATGCGATTAAATTGAATATAAATGAAATGTCGTTGACTTGTGTGACAAAAATTGTTAATGTTAGAATACATTTTGGGATTGATCGTTGAAGTTGTTAGCATGATTGTTGGTAATATTGTTAGTAATTTGGCCGAGTTAAATTCTCGGATTGTTGATTGATCATTTGGCCGAGTTAGATTCTCGGGGGTGGTGTATTTACAGGGGAAATGCTGCCGAAATTTCGGCAAGTTATAAGTGAATTTATGTGAGAAACTAAGGCAAGTGTATGACGATGAATCTTATGATTATGTGAATCTTCTTGAATGTAGACTAGCAAGCTTAGACGAATAAGCGTAGCTAATAGGCCATGGAGCAGGTATGTATGGCTTACCCCTTCGTTCTTTTGGCATGCCCTAGAGCTAAGTAAGGTATGGCATGACACGCACCTCGGGGTAACTCTACTCTTTGATTCTGAGCTTGGTTATGATGCCTATTCTCTCTTTTCATTAGCATGTTTCGTATGGTTGAGTCTATTGTATGATTAATAAATGAATAAGCTACTCCATAAGGTTTTGATATGTATCTGTGATTCCGAAACTCTGTTTGATATGTTTCCGAGGTTGTCTATGATTCTGATTCACTTCTGTTATAAGTATGTCTGATATGATCGAGCTTATTATATGATTGTATAATGAGATGAGTATAAAGAGTTTTGTTTCTGAAAGAGTTCTGTAAGTTCTAATGTCCCTAACTTTTGTAAAAGATATTGGATTTGCTTTGAAACGTTCGTAAAATTTCTGTGGTAAAAATGTCCGTAACTTTCATATACTAACTCCGATTGACTCGAAACGTGTTTATGATCCTTCAAACGTCGGTAAGTGTACGTATCTATCGAGTCTTGACTTATGTGCATATGCTTTCTCACGACTCTCTTCGTGCAAGCCTCAGTATGTTATTCACTGCGTCCCGGGCCAGGTTCTGTTATCGTACGCCTTCCTCTGCATTGTTCACCGCGTCCCTCTCTCTTGCGGGCCGGGTTCTGTTATATGTATATCTGTATATGATGATATGATGATATGGGGATGGCGGCCAGGATGGCATATGATGATTCTGTTCACCGCGTTCCGCAATAGAGGGTCGGGATCTGTTATCTGCATATTTGGTATATGATTCTGACATGCATTGATAATTCTGTTCACCGCGTCCCTCACTAAAGGGCCGAGATCTGTTATATGCATATATGATATATGATTTTGGCATATGATGATTCTGTTCACCGCGTCCCATACTAGAGGGCCGGGATCTATTATATGATTCTGTTCACCGTGTCCCTTAATAGAGGGCCGGGATCTGTTATAGGATTCTGTTCACCGTGTCCCTTAATAGAGGGTCGGGATCTGTTATACGCATATATACGATATATGATTCTGATATGCATGATTTATGTTTGGAAAGTAAGTATTTTGGCATTCTGTACCCTCTGTACTCCTTTTGACATATGATATCAGCATACATGAGCTGTGTCTAGAAAACAAACATTCTGACATTCTGAGTCCGTACTTCTTCTGACATATGACGTCGGCATATATGATCTGTGTTTGGGAAACAAACATTCGGATATTCTGGATTTGCACTTTTTCTGACATATGACATCTGCATACACGATTTGCGATTGGAAAATAAGCGCTTTGGTAATCTGGATAATGTACCCACTCTTGTACTATTTGTTTTGATTATGGTTCTGTTTTCTGTATTTCATGCCTTACATGCTCAGTACATTTTCCGTACTGACCCCCTTTCTTCGGGGGCTGCATTTCATGCCACGCAGGTACACCCAGAAGAGTAGAAGATTTTGTCACAAGATGATCCAGCGGGATTGGCGAGCTCCATTTCCTCTTGGAGTGTTGCCGAGTTAGAGTATATGTATATTCTGAGTTCTGGATTTATGTTAGAGACTTTGCAGACAGAGTCGTGGGTATTGGAAGTCAGTCTGTAAGTGGCTCCATCAGCCATGTGTCATTCTGTGTTATGTGATAAATTCCATATGATTGCAGATTTTGTTTGATTTGAGAATAGCGAAAAGAATATTTCTAAAAGCTCTTATTATGTATTTCATTTAATTTAAGTTGGAAGTCCAAGCGAGTATGTATGTAATAAGAGTCAGTGGGTTCGTTCGGCTCCGAATATGGGGTCGGGTGCCCATCACACCCTAGCAGGATTAGGGTGTGACAATTTGCCACCAGAGATTCGTCAGGCTCCAGCTGATAATTTCTTGAATCTTAGACAGGGGAGCATGAGTGTTCGGGAGTATAGTCTTCATTTTAATTCATTGGCTAGGTATGCCTCAGCTGTTGTAGCTGATATGTAGATCGTATGTATTAGTTTGTGAGCGGATTAGGGCCACATTTGATTGATGACTGTATAACGGCTTCTCTTCAGATAGGTATGGATATTTCTTACATTCAGGCACATGCTCAGAAACTAGTGGAGCGCAAGCAGCAGCGGAGGGCCGAGCGTGAGCATGATATTAGTCAGAGTAAGAGAGCTAGATCAGGTTTTGTCAGTGAGTCCAGAGGCATCCAGAGGCAGCATTTCTCTAGGAGTTCAGCCTATTCAGTGGCTAGTGCGCCTTCACAGTTTCCAAGACCCAGGTTTAATAGACATACTCATTTTGAGCCAACCCGGAGTTCCAGGGCTTCCAGTTCCTAGTTTAAGTATGGTTCCAGTCAGATGAGGCCCTCTCTACCGCAATGTACCCAGTGTGGGAAGTTACATGTGGGGCCGTGTCGCTTGGGTTTAGATGTTTGTTATGCCTATGGTCGGCCAGGCCATATTATGCGAGATTGTCCCTTGAGAGGTGGTGGAGGTACAGCTAGATCTTCGACATCTGTACGCCCTCCTGGGCAGAGTTCTCATACACCGAGCGGTCCTCAGAACCGCATTTATGCATTAGCTGGTCGACAAGATCTTGAGTCTTTGCCTGATATTGTTACATGTATACTATCAGTATCTTCTCATGATGAATATGCATTGATAGATCCAGGTTTAACATTGTCGTGTGTTACTCCTTTTATAGCTGGCCAGTTTGGGGTGAAATCCGAGTCTATTAAACCTTTTGAGGTGTCTACACCCGTTGGTGATCCAGTAATAGCTAGACGGGTGTACCAGAATTGTGTGGTTATAGTTTGCAATTGTCATAATGTAGCGGATTTAATTGAGTTAGATATGGTAGATTTAGACGTCATTATTGGTATGGATTGGTTGGCCTCTTGTTATGCTAATGTTTATTGTAGAATGAAAATGGTTCAATTTCAGTTTCCAGGAGAGCCAGTTCTAGAGTGGAAGGGTAACGCAGCATCGCCGAGAGGTAGGTTTATTTCCTATCTCAAGGCAAGGAAGATGATTTCCAAGGGTTGTATCTATCATCTAAACTCGGTTCAGGATACAGAAGTAAAGCTACCGACTCTTCTGTCTGTTCTGGTGGTTAATGAGTTTCTATATGTATTCCCGGGCGAGCTTCCAGGTCTTCCACCAAAGCGATAAATTTACTTTGCTATCAATATTCTACTACATATTAAGCCAATATCTATTCCTCCTTATAGAATGGCACCAACTGAGTTGAGGGAGCTGAAGGAGAAATTGAAGGACTTTCTTGAGAAAGGCTTTAGTAGGCCTAATACATCGCCATGGGGAGCACCTGTGTTGTTTGTAAGAAACAAATATGGCTCGTTACGGATGTTTATCGGTTACAGGTAGCAGAATAAGGTGATGATAAAGAATAAGTACCCGCTTTTGAGAATTGACAATTTATTTGACCAGTTGTAAGGTGCCAGATTTTTTTCAAAGATAGATCTAAGAGCAGGGTACCATCAAGTTAAGTTCAAAAAGAAGGATACTCCTAAGACAGCTTTCAGGACCAGATATGGCCATTTTGAGTTTCAAGTGATGTCATTCGGCTTGACTAATGCCCCAGCAGTATTTATGGATTTGATGAATCATGTATTAGACCTTTCTTGGATCATTTTTTTTATTGTATTCATTGACGATATTCTAGTCTACTCTAGATCAAAGGCTGAACATGCGGATCATTTGCGTGAAGTACTCAGAGTTCTTCAGGATCGGAAGTTATATGTGAAGTTCTCTAACTATTACTTCTGGTTGAACTCTGTGGCTTTTTTGGGGCATATTATATCAGAAGAGGGTAGCAGGGTTGATACACAGAAGATTGAAGCCACGAAGAATTGGCCTAGACCCGTGACACCAACAGAGGTTCGTAGTTTTCTAGGCTTGGTAGGTTATTATAGAAGATTCATAGAGGGTTTTTTTTTTCTATTTCTACACCACTAACGAAGCTGACTCAAAAAGCAACTAAATTCTAGTGGACAGACGTTTGTGAGCGAAGTTTCCAAACATTGAATGATAGATTGATTTTAGCACCAGTCCTGACACTTCCAGAAGGATCTGAGGGTTATGTTGTTTATTGTGATGCTTCGAGTGTCCACTGGGTTGTGTACTGATGCAGCACGGTAAGGTTATTTTTTATGCTTCGAGATAGTTGAGGAAGCACGAGAAGAATTACCCAACACATGATTTGGAGTTAGCTACAGTAATTCATACGTTGAAAATGTGGAAGCATTACTTATATGGTGTGCATATGACATACATACCGATCATAAGAGTCTTCAATATATTTTCAAGCAGAAGGAGTTAAATTTGCGTCAGAGGCGATGGTTAGAACTGTTGAAAGATTACGATGCCGACATTCTATACCATCCAGGGATGGCGAACGTAGTAGCTGATACCCTTAGCCGCAGATCCATGGGCAGTCTATCTTATTTACGGCCAGAAAAGCGGGAATTAGATCATGAGCTTCATCAGTTAGCTAGCCTAAGAGTTCGATTGTTGGAATCATGCAATACAAGGTTTATTATTCAGGATTTGGCAATCTTATCTTTAGTAGCTAAGGTGAAGGAGCGCCAATACTAAGATCTCACGTTATTTTATTATAGAGATACAACCCCTCAGAAGAAAAAGTCACTATTTGAGATTTTTGCAGATGGATTTCTGAGATATCGAAGTAGACTGTGTGTTCCTAATGTTGCAGAATTACATAGTCAGATTTTAGGAGAGGCTCATTACTCCCATTATTCTGTTCATCTAGGGATGACGGAGATGTATCATGATATTAAGGAGGTTTATTAGTGGGACGGAATGAAGAAAGACATAGCAGAGTTTGTAGCCCAGTGTCCTATCTGTCAACATGTGAATACTAAGCATCAGAAGCCCGGTCAATTACTGCAGGCTATCGAGATTGAAACGGGGAAATGGGAACCAATTAATATGGATTTCATTACAGGCTTGCCCCGTTCCCAACATAAGTTTAATTCGATATGGGTGATTGTTGATAGACTTATAAAATCAACCAATTTTCTGCCCGTCAGGACTACCTGTTCAGCAGAAGGTTATGAGAGACTATATATTAAGGAGATAGTGCGACTTCATGGCATTCTGGTATCTATTATTTCGGATAGAGGTGCGCAGTTTACAGCTAGCTTCTGGAAATCTTTCCAGAAGGGTTCGGGGACTCAAGTAAATCTTATACGACATTTCATCCCCAGACAGACGGGCAGGCTGAGCGTACTATTCAGACCCTCAAGGATATGCTACGGCCATATGTGTTAGACTTCATAGGTAACTAGGATTATCATTTGCCGCTTATTGAGTTTGCGTATAATAATAGCTATCATTTCAGTATTCAAATGGCCCCATATGAAGCCTTATATGGACAGAAGTGTAGGTTGTCTATCGCATAGTTTGAAGTAGGGGAAACTAAGTTAGTAGAGCCAGAATTGATTCACCAAGCAGTGGAGAAGGTCAAGCTTATTCAGGATCGATTATTGGCAGTCCAGAGTCGCCAGAAGTCCTATGCGAACAATTGTCGATGAGACTTAGAATTCCAAGTTGATGACTGGATATTCTTAAAGGTATCACCTATGAAAGGAGTTAAGATTTGTCAAGAAGGGTAAGCTTAGCCCTCGGTACATTGGGCCTTACAGATATATGTAGAGTGGGCCAAGCGGCCTATGAGTTAGATCTACCTTCAGAGCTATAATCAATCTATTCGGTCTTCCATGTATCGATGCTTCATAACTGTATTAGAGATCCTTCAGGAGTCGTGTCCATTGATGATTTCAGGCTACCGAGCAGCTATTATATGAAGAGTTTCCCATTGCCATTTTAAATAGACAGGTTCGAAGATTGAGGATTAATGATGTAGCTTCAGTTAAAGTCCTTTGGAGGAACAGGAATATCGAGGAGATGACTTGGGAAGTAGAGGAAGATATGAGATCCAAGTGTCCGCATTTTTTTCCACTCCCAGAGGAGATCCAGATGGAGACACCATTAAGTTCAGGTGCATAGTGTTTCATTCCTTATGATTACTAGTTGTGTGAGGCCATTATTGTTATTGCTTGTTGTGGCCCTGTGTGGTGTTGTATATTTTAGGTTAGTGTAACAGGTTGGTAGTGGTGCAGTTACAGGGGAAACTCTGTCGAATATTTCTGAGGAAGGAGGAATGTTACACCTTGAAGTTTTATATATTAAGATTCGTCGTACGTTAGTTGTCTTAGTTTTGGACACCAGGATTACCTTCAATGTTATATGAGGTTGGAAATGCTCAACTTATGCTTATATGTGTTTAAATTCATGTTTGGTAAGTTACAGAAGGATTAGAGAATTAGTGAATCGAAGCGAAAAGGTTCGTCAAAAGTTGTTTCTGAAAAATATAGAATATGGACCGTATAAACGAGATATGGTCCAACTATATGGACCGTATTTAAGGATTTTAAAAAATTTCAGAGAAGGCAGTATTGGAGGTGGTATTATACGGCCAACTATACGGACCGTATAATTTTATATGGCCAGAAAGTTAGCCGTATAATGTTATATGGCCCAAGATACGGGCCACATTTTGTAATGTCGGTGAATTTTGCTGATTTTATATAATACGACCCCTCTTCATTTTAAGTCATTTTAAACATAACCCCAAGTTCAAGAAGACTCTAGAAACCTCTCCAAACATATTCAAACATTTCCCCAACCCTAAATCAAAGATCAAAGTGAAGATTAAAGTGCTTAGGGTTTCAAAGTGAGGTTAAAACTTGTCTTCTTCTTATAGAAGCTTTGGAGGATATTTTAAGGTGAGGTGATTTTGGAATTGGAGAGTTTTTGTGTTTTGAGGTAAGAATTCATTTTATTTCATGTTTATGATTTTATGTGATAAATATCTTAAGATTTGAAGAGAAGAAATTGGAGCAAAAGTTCAGATATGAATTTAATGATATTTTGAGTTGTAAACTTACTTGAGCCATGATTGTTAGCATGTTTTTTAGCATAATTTGGTTATGAGGAATAATAATAATGTTGAGGAAGTGTGGTATACAAGTGTAGATGGAGCTGCTCAATGGTATATTTTTAAATATGGAGAATATGAGGTTAAAGAAGATCCTATGGAGTTGTTGTGTAAATTGTTGGTTATGGACTTTGTGGTAATGAATAAGAAATAAGGCTGCCCATTTCACTTTAGAATCGAGTTATCATTAATATACATGATCTATAAGTGTCATCAAAGTCGTATATGTATTCTTGGTTATAGGAGTGACGCCTTAATGGTGATAAGCTTGTTGTCGGGTTACTTGGACGACTTGAGGTATGTTAAGGTTTTTCCTTTCTTTCTTTGTGGCATGATTCTTATCAACAAGACGTACACATAACGTTAATCCATAATGATTCTACTCTTAGAGTTAGGTATGATCCATTTGATTCATGTTCCATAATGTTATCTTTAGAAAGTCTTTCTTTAGATCCAGTGTGGTCTCTAGAGTTACTTGTACTCTTATCATGTTTTACATTGCATTGCATTTATATATACATATGCATATACAGACCTGTGACCCTTCAGGCGCTATATGCATGCATAATATGTGTGTGTGTGTCTGTGTGTGTGTATGTACGCACTACTACCTGATTAGCTAGCCATATGATGATTACGATGATAATGATCATCATCATTATCATCATGACGATGGGATGCCCACAGAGGCTTGACAGGCGTTATATATATATATATATATATATATATATATATATATATATATATATATATATATATATATATATATATATATATGTATGTATGACCTCATGCATGCATGCACAACATTTATATACATCATTGGTCTACAGAGGCAGGTCAGATATACAGATTGTATTCAGTACATCCTATATTCTTTTAGGTCTCTTTCTTATTACTCTCATGTCTTACATACTCAGTACATTGTTCGTACTGACATCCTTTTGTTTGTGGACGCTGTGTTCATGCCCGCAGGTAGATAAGGAGACGGATCAGACCTTTAGGCTGCCTTATCAGTGATTGTACAGGAGCACTCCACTTGGCCCGGAGTTGGGGTTTAGGTTGGTATGATTCTTTTGTGTACATATGGGCATGGAGGTGTCCTTCCCTGTCCTTATTATGTTATGCACTCCAGTAAAGGCTCATAGATAGATGTGTACAGTTAGACGTTCGATGAAATTCACGGTCTATATATTGTTATATCAGTATATGTTGATAGCCTTGTCGGCTGGTATATTTGAGTTTAGCATGATGACGCATATATATATCTTTTGGGTTATGTCCCCTTACAGCTTATGACATCTATCAGTTAGTAACATGGCCCACACTAGGATTTAGTTGTGCAAAGCATATAGTTTTTGTGGTGCTCAGTATCCGGGTGCCCGTCATGGCCCTCAGGTTGGGTCGTGACAGGATAGCCATGGATTTTATCATTGGTCTTCAAAAGACTTGGGCTTGATTCGATTTGGGTCATTGTTGATAAGTTGACTAAGTCTGCTCATTTTATACTGGTTCAGATTACCTACACTGCTCATAAATTGGCCCAAATTTATATCCGTGAGATTTTTTGGTTACATAAGGTCTATATTTCCATCATATATGATAGAGGCCCGCAGTTTACGTCCCGATTTTGGAGGACTTTACAGGCTGAGTTAGGTACCCGATTAGATCTCAGTACAGTTTTTCACCCTCAGATAGATAGGCAGTCTGAGCGGACAATTTAGGTTCTCAAGGATATGCTTTGAGCCTGTGTGATTGACTGGTGGTCATTGGGACCACTTCTTACCGTTGGCAGAGTTTGCTTATAATAATAATTAGCACTCGAGCATTGATACGGCTCCGTTGAGGCTCTTTATGGGAGAAGATGCAGGTCTCATATTGGATGGTTTGATGCATTTGAGGCAAAGCCACGGGGTACTGATCTTTTAAGATAGTTATTAGATAAGGTTAAGGTGATTCAGGATAAACTCTTAGCGCCTCAGAGCAGACATAAGGAATATGCGGACTGAAAGGTCCGAGATCTTTAGTTCAAGTTAAGGAGCATGTTTTGTTAAAGGTCTCACCCATGAAGGCTGTGATGAGATTTGGGAAGAAGGGCAAGCTCAATCCTAGGTTCATCGATCCGTTTGACATTCTTAGTCATGTGGGGGAGGTAGCCTATGAGTTGACTTTGCCTCCATGTTTGTTGGGTGTTCACCCGGTGTTTCATGTCTCTATGTTGAAGAAATATCATGATGACGATTCTTACATTATTCGTTGGGATTCAGTCTTATTGGATGAGAACTTGTCCTATGAGGAGGAGCCTATTGCTATCTTAGATAGAGAGGTTCGTAAGTTGAGTTCTGAGGAGATAGCATCAGTGAAGGTCCAGTGAAAGAATCGTCCAATTGAGGAAGCTACTTGGGAGATCGAGTCCGATATGCGTAATAAGTATCCCCAGTTTTTCACCCAGTCAGGTACCTTTCCTCTTATTTATTCCCTTGTCTATTCGAGGACGAATGATTGTTTAATTGGTATCTAATGTAACGACCCGCAAGGTCGTTATATGCATTTTGACCATTTTAACCCTACTAGTTCAATTTCAAGACTAGGAGGGAGTCTAGTAAAAACTTAAAGATATAGAATTCTAAAACGAAGGCATTTGATTGTATTTTGTGCGCTTGTTTAATAACTTATTTTATATCATTTGGGGGTTCACTTAGTAAATTAGACCTCCGTTGGGAATTTCCAGGCCACGGGTGAGTTCGTAGCGTGTTTTTACATATGTGTACATATCTAGTTTTTGCATGTGGGTCCTCGGATTGATGTCGGGATTTTAGGACAAACTTGGTGAAAAACCAGAGGATTCTGGTTCTGGTGCGATCGTCCCAGCGGGCATAGGGCTGCTGCTGTAGAGCCATTACAATTGGGCGCTGGGCGCCACCGCGAAAATTGGGATTTAGGGAGGAGTCCGACATAACGGGTGGCGGACCGCCATAGAGGGGCCGCTATGGCGAGTAGTGGCGATAAATGAACTCTATCGCAGCAGAGGTTCTGGCCGCTGCAGCGATCGACAAGAAGCAGAAACCCACTTTTATATTGCTAAGTATGAGCCATTAGTCATATAACTCCAAAAACAGTTTCCAAGAGGGAAAATGAGATTATTCTAAAGCTTCAGTGGATTCTTCTTTGAGGGTAAGTTCTAACTATCATCTTGTTCACTTCCATTCCTCCGTTAAGCTCTATGAATAGTTTAAGGTTCTTTAATGGTGGATGAAAGTCCTAGAACCCTAGAATCAGTAAACCATTGAATAAATTATGGATTGTTGATTATATTACTGCTCTATGATCTAGAAGTGTATGTTACCACTTTCTAGGATTGGAATTGCTTAATTATTGTGAGAATTATATATTAAGGTTTAGGGTTCCACCCAAAATGGAAATTTGTGCCTAAAATCTTATTTGAAAGGGTTAAATTGATTAGGAACCTATAAATTGGAGGATTATGATTCTTGGGACTGAGGGTAGGATAAATTCACCCTTAAATGCTGGTTTCGCCCATTCGAATGGTTGTGGTTAGTTTGGGGTACTCTTTCCCAATATTGAGTTCTATGTTGATTTCATGGTTTGTTGCTTACATAGCGTTATATTGCTAGACTTTGAGCATTCCGAGGCATTACGAAAGGGGAAAACTCTAGCGATGTAGCTTGCATTGTTCCAGTTCTGCATCCGAGGTAGGTTATGGTTTACTTGAGTTAGACTTTGATTAGGTGATCGTATATGTAGTTGAATTGATGAGAGAAAGCATGATTAGCTCTTAGGACATGATGTCGGTTTGGATATTCTTTAGGTTGGTATGATTGCTGATTATGTGGGCTTGTCACCATTACTTTATGCACTGAAATCTGAGGTGTAATTATTGTGATATGGGAAGGCAGGAGGTAACATATATACTTTTCTTGTTGATTGAGATGACCTATGCATTTATGTTGTTTTTGAGTTGATCTATCTGAGGATGGTTGTGACTTGGCATGGTGCCCTGTATTCCTTAACATTGATATTATTGACTGATCATATTTCATACTGAGTATTGAACTGGAAGTATATTGAGATTCATCATGTGATCAGATAATATATATATATATATTTGATAGGGGGTGAGGAGGTGGCATAGTTATTGGCTTGCAATCCGAGGTCAGCTCCAAAGCGAGTGGTAAATGGACACTATGGGTGCCTTGCAAGTCATGACTATTGTGCGAAAAATGCCTTTAGCATGTGTGTACGGTTGAGATACAATCATTGGTTGCATTGAATTGCATTGGGCTTATCTTATTCTTGTGACTGGTTGATGATTGTTGTTTAATTTATTTGGTTGTGTGTTGTAGTGCCTATCTACCTATTTTATTGATTTTACAAGTGTATGCATGATATTTATCTTAGTCGGCCTATGATATCTACCGGTACATAGTGTTTGTACTGATACTACCTTGTTACACCCCTTTTTGAGTGCAGATTGTGTGCCAGAGACTTCGTCCAGACCTCACATTTAGCCTGAGGCCATTTCCCATTCAGATCAGACGGTGAGCTCCTATCTATTCCATGTCGCCTGAAGATCTTTCCTTATTGATGTCTATTTTATTTCTAGACACTTATGCTATTTCAAATAGTTATTTATTCTTTAGACAGCTTATGTTTCAGAGTCCTTGTACGATGACGTACAGATCTTTGGGGTTTTAATAGTTTAGATTTCTGCACTTTTATTTTATTATGGCATGACTAGATAGTTTATGATTATCTCTACTGTTACTGATTTATAGTTGGTTAAATGAATGAGAATTTCGTTAAGGGCATGGTTTGCCCACTAGGGGGTTAGTGTGGGTGCCATCACGACGGGTTGGGTCGTAAAAAAAGTTGGTATCAGAGCCCTAGGTTCGTCGATCTCATTGTATAAGGACATGTCTAGTAGAGTCTTGCTGATCGGTACTGAGACGTTTGTACTTATCTTCGACAGGCTATTGGACACTAAGAAAATTCAAGTTCTTTCTTTCTTTCATGGTACTTGATTCCAATTTGTATCTAGATGATTCAAATTGATATCTCAATTTTTATTCTATTCTCTCACAGATGGTGAGGACTCGTGCGAGGGCAGCAATAGATGAGGTACCCAAGCAGGCCGCTGGGGCGGCAGCTCGTGGCAAAGGTCAGGCTAGAGAAGGTCGTCGAAGTAGAGGCTGATGAGCAGCACCAGCTAGGGGCAGTACTCCTGCAGCTAGTCAGGCTACGGCTAGATCCCCGTGCTTAGTTAGTTCCAGATGAGGCAACAGAGTTTGCAGCGGCACTAGCTCAGCCAGACGTTGTGGCCGCTCCAGTATTTACAGACGTTATGGGTCGAGTGTTGAACCTGTTGAACGGTTTGACTGAGGCAGGTATGTTACCAGCCGCTCCAGCTGGCCAGGGTGTAGATCAAGTAATCCGGCTCCAAACAGAGTTCGTGCTTCTAGGGCACAGCACGCTGCAGCTATGGCCCCACGTTTAGATGAGGCTCCAGGACTTGAGTTATTTCCTAGACCAGTGGTAGGTTCGGTGACGACCTGTGAGGAGCATGATTTGTTTTGGAGATTTACTAAGATGAAGACTGCAGTTTTCTGTGACACTAAAGTTGAGGATGATTATGAGTTCATTATTGACTGTCAGGAGAGGCTCCATAAGTGAGGGGCAGTTTATAAGCATGGTGTTGAGTTCGTGACCTTCTAGATCTTTGGTGATGCCTAGTTGTGGTGGAGGGATTATGTGGAGTGTAGACCAGCTGGGTTGCCTTCGTTGACTTGGACTCTGTTCTATTCAGTATTCTTGTAGAAGTACCATGTACTTTGATAGATAGGAGACGTGATGAGTTTAGTAACATTGAGCAAGGTAATTCGTCAGTTGTTGTTTATGAGGCCCGGTTCCATTCCTTATCCCATTATGCTCTCCAGCTATTACATACTAAGAAGGAGAGAGTTAGGAGATTTGTGAAAGGGTTGAACACTGCTCTTTAGTTGTCAACTCTTTAGTTTCTGGCTTCAGGTTCTTCTTTCTAAGAGGTGGTAGATCTTGTTAGGACTATCGAAGGCGTTAGGCAAGATGGTTATAACAAGTATACAGAGAAAAAGGCCCGCAATGGTGGTAGTTTCAGTGGTTCATTCTCCTAAGGACAGATTTCCCAGGTTTATTCGGGTCATCCTATTCAGTCAGCTATGCAGGTTTCTGTTGGACGCCCCTCAGAGGCCGGTCAATACTCTTCCAGTCAGCCAACGGGTTCACAGCCCCGATTTTCAGACCATGGTGGTTATTCGGCTTCATCTGTTTCAGTTTAGCGGGCCACGCTAAATCAGGGATTTTTAATTGTGGTGAGCAGAGGCACTTCAACAGGAATTGTGCCAAACTTAGACAGGGTGGCCACCGTGTTTAGTATCAGCCTCTTAGGGCTCCAGTTTCAGCAGCTAAAGGGGGAGGATCGTATGGTAAGGACCATGCTCAGACTGGGTGTGGTGGCCACACAGCTGGTAGAGGTGGCACCCAGCCCAGCAGAGGCGGATCACTGTCAGGCAGAGGTGGACATCAGCCCGATAGGGGCGGAGCTCAGCCAGGATAGGGTGATCGTGCAGGTTCGCAGGCTAATGTCGGACAGGTTCATTGCTATGCTTTTTCTGGCAGATCAGAGGCCAAGGGTTCAGATGCAGTCATTACATGTAACCTCTCAGTCTATCACCGAATGGCTTCTGTGTTATTTGATTCAGGTTTTACATTCTCTTATGTGTCTACATACTTCTCTATGGGTCTTGTTTTGTTCTGTGATTTTCTTGATGCCCTTATTCATGTATCTATCCTAGTTGGAGACCTAGAAACAATCATATCATCGAACAAATCACTCTGGCTAAGCCATAATACACTTTTTCTTCTTCCGAGCAACCCAACACTGAAAACACGGAGATCATTTATGTCACACCCCAACGAGGGGCATGACGGGCTCGACCCATAGGCCGGGAACCACCTAAATTAACAGTTACCTTGAACAACATATAACATAACTCCAAGAATACCTGCACGCAGAAAGGGCCCAACATAAAAATATCCGGTAATCCAACATATATGTGCATATGCGGACCAACAAGTTCGCTATAACGTCACGAGTATCATAGAGCCAGCAAGGCTACATAACTTGCTAACTACATACAAATGCCTATAGACTTGTATGGAATATAAACTGTAGGAAGGACGGGACAAGGCTTCTTCATACCTATGTGTGCAAATCAAAATATCATACCAAAAGACTATGGCTCTGGACCAAGTGGAGCGCACTGACTGCAGCTGAGAGAAAATCCTACTACGCTAGGCTGCTTGCCTGACTACCTGATCCTGCGGGCATGAGCGCAGCGTCCACAAGAAGGGACGTCAGCACGAATAATGTACTGAGTATGTAAGGCATGAAAAACAACATAATATAGATATGAAAGGTAACATGGAATAAAAGAGATAACCTATACATCCGGATGCCTCATAAGGCGGATGTCATGCATGCTTAGCTTTTAAAAAAAACTTTTTCATACATACGTATATATATATATATATATATATATATATATATATATATATATATATATATATATATATATATATATATATATATATATAATATTATTATCATAACGTACCTGACTTTTTCAGGACTCGGTGTGTAACGTAACCGGCCCTTTCGGGACTCGGTCTGTAACGTACCCCGCCCTTTCGAAACTCGGTGTGTAATACAAACTGATCATTGATTGCACAATAGGTGCCATACCCGGCCGACTATAGCGCGGCTCGGTGTGAGAAAATACATACATACATATATATATATATATATATATATATATATATATATATATATATATATATATATATATATATACAAAGCATGCATGAGAGCCAAATAAAAGCTATAAATACATCGGATTGACGTAAGGTCGGTAACCTCCGATTTATATTATGGAACAATTATTATCGCTTTATCTCACCTTGAAGGAACAATTATTATAAGGTGAGATCAACAACAATGAATAAAATCGAGAAAATCATGAAATAACTCAATAATCTCATAAGAGCATTAAAATCGTAAGCTTTGGAATTTCTAGAATTAGAATCATCATCATCATCATGTTCATCATAAAAACATCTCATCTTTAGCTTCATAAGAAGCTTTTAAGAATCATGAACTTCCAACTTTTGGAAGTAAGGATATTATGGAAAACATGTATGGGTTTTGGAAGTAAGGATATTATGGAAAACATGTATGGGTTCATAAGAAAAGAATCATGCCTTTGGAAAGAAAGGGACTAGCCTTAGCATACCTTTCGATCTCCTTTGCCACTCAACGTTTATCCTTCCAAGCTCGTAAATCTACATATAAACCATTCATACTATGGTTAGGCTCAATGTCATACGCTCATCTTAAGCCTTCGATTTAATTCCGTTGAGAATCTGCCGAAATTCGGGTAGCATCTCCCTTGTTTATACTACATCCCAAAGACCACTAAGGGTCATCAAACATCCTAACAACAACAACAATAAACAATGGCAACAACTACAATATAATCCAATATAACCCTCTTCGATTACTTTAAGAATTATATCGAGCGGCAAGCTCGTTTAACGAATAACAAATGTCATTCAACCCTAACTCTCCTTTTATAATTCCGTCCACACCCTTCATAACAATACGCATATATTTACCATATCATATTAAGCTCAAAATATCCTTAAATGTATTCCAAAACAATCTATACTCCTACGCCTCGTCCTTTACTTTCTATTCGTAGATTTCATATATATTCTTATCCATTTTTCCAACTAACACGTGATAATCCCAATAACCGTAGTGATCATATATATTCATGTTATAATCCACAATTTACAACTATTAGAAGTCATATCTAAACATTTGAAAAGCTGCTACAAGACAGTGGCTTAACTTAACTTATTTCGACGTAGTCTTGCGGTGTTTAGCCTCAAACAACTTTATCAACATCAATTTTAAACTAGCACATGACCAAAGAATCACGGCTGGATAAGTTCAACTTCACCCTCAATCACTAGACAACACCGTAGGTTTGCTACTCTCGTAGTTTCTAACTTTCTTGATAGAAAGGTGGGTTGTTTCCACTTGATTTGGGTTGATATTTAGTGGGTGGAAGTTTGGAAAAATATTCTAGAGGGTTGGGAAATATTTTAGAGATGTTGGATGAAAAATAAGGGTAAACCCTTTTTCTAGAGTTCTAAAGTCGGTTATTGTAGCACACATTTCTGCTCTATCAGCCTACCTTGTAACATCCATAATTTTATATTCCGATATCGTATCGACGAGCGGTTTGTTGTGTTGGAAACTAGACTCGACGAACATAACTTTAGGCTTTTGAAACACCTTAAAACTTCTAATATACTAGGAGATATACCCCTCCAAAGCTGACTAAAAATCTGCCCAACCAACATTTTTTTCCAAATTTTTCGACAAATTTATTTTCTTCGATTTGCTTGGTCTCGGAACCTTTAGGAACTTGCTTGACACTTGTTAAGAGTATTCATTAACCTTATAAGGGTTCCATGACCTCTCCGAGCTTACTTTGGTTTACTTACGACGCAAACGAAGCGAAATTTTTTCAAGGTGTAACAATTTAACTCTCTATACCATCTTTCCCATTTCTCAACAAACCTTCAGAATAAATGAGTCGTAACCACAATCCCACACAACTAAAACTTCAAGCTATAGCTAGATCTAAACTTGGTCACGCGTCCGAATCAGGATGACACATCCCGTACCATACCAAGCCACGTCATAATGAAACCGCTCGCATAAGAATTTAAGCACAAGTTTCCACCCTCCGCGGGTGATTGAGATAAAGACACTCAGATACCAATTGGAATCGACTAGATATCAATTCGAATGAAGTAGCATGAAGGAAAGAAAGAATTGGAGGTTTCCTAAATGCCCTATAGTCTCTCGCAGATAGGTACGGAGCTCATCATACTGATCCGTAAGACTACTAGACATCCTCTTTTACTTATAGACCGGATAACCTAGGGCTCTGATACCAACTTGTCACGATCCAAAATCGCTAAGTCACGCGGGCACCTAGCATTCCCCACCTGGGTAGGCAAACCCTTTCCCAAATCATCAATTCAACCACAATAAAGTGCATAAGACAGCAGTAATAGAAATTTGAATCATAATAACCATAAGTGCGGAATAAAAATACAACCCCCAAGGAACTGTTCTGACTCGTACAAGAGCAACTAAGTGAATGTCTAGAAAATACAAGTATCAAATGCTAAAATGACTGTCTGAATGAAGGAAAATAAAGACAGGATAGATGAGCCTCCGGGTAGTGACTCACTAGATGCTCTCCCTGGATAATCGCAAGCCAAGCCACAGAATCAGTCTCGAGGAATGGAAGTGGAACTTGTCTCAAAGTCTACACCCCGAAAAGGAGTGTGACAAGGTAGCATCAGTACAAACAACACGTACCGAGTAGGCATCGTAGGTCAATAATAGTTAGTGAACATATATAGGGGAAGAGGCTGAAGAATAGACATGCTTTCAATTAGAATATAAGGCATACACCCATATTCAAGAATAACAATTCCAGAATCAAAATATCCAAGAAGCCCTCAGTGAGTTATATCAGATCAATCCTATATTGAAGCTTCTAAACTCAAGTCCTGCAAAGTTTTCCACAATTTCTCAGAATAATCAAAACACTAGTACCACCGACAATATTACCTAAAACCTCAAGTTTTATCCTAAGAGAAAGTCTTTACTCCTTGAATCCATCCTTTTTCAAATATATCCTAATCAGGCCCAAGACGATCTCAAATCGAGAACCAAACAAGAAATCAATGTTTACAAACACCGAACAAGTTCTCATGATCTCTCAAGAACAAAGTCACCTACAAGTTGAAGAACCTGATCTAGACAAAAGATTTAGTCTAAGTTCTTTATATTGTTGTGAGTCTTCGTTCGTTTGTGCTTAAATTGTAAACCTACTCTTCTGTGTTAAAAAGTTGCTTGTAGGTATTTTGAAAAGTCTTAAAGTGTACTTTCTAGAAGTGTGTCTCCATAAGCTTTTGAGTGGTACACTAGGCTAGAGTTAGTTTAGGTGTATTAATGGTCCCTGGCTAGAGTTAGTCAAGTGGAGTTTGGTTGCATTTGGGGTATTGCAAGTGGTGAGGGACTATGAGGGTTAATTCTTAGGTTACAAAAGAGTCATTGTAAGGGTGACGGGTTATAGGAGTTAATTCCTAGCTTACAATCGATTGTAATCTGAAGTTGCTCGTGTAGTGGAGTTGAAACCCTATAGGGTTAGGTCATAGTTTTTAATCCCTTGAGAAGGAGTTTTCCACAGTAACATCTTGTGTCCTTTACATACTACATTGCATAAGGGAACTAGTACACAATCAGGTCCCTCCATACT
Source organism: Lycium barbarum (assembly GCF_019175385.1). Taxonomy (NCBI): domain Eukaryota; kingdom Viridiplantae; phylum Streptophyta; class Magnoliopsida; order Solanales; family Solanaceae; genus Lycium; species Lycium barbarum. The sequence continues at coordinate 7,480,636 of NC_083348.1, read as the reverse complement.
ATGTTTGGTGGACGCATAGCCAATAATAGTTGATATCAGAGCAGGTGCTTTCTAAAAGGTTAACACCTAGAAAGAATCTATAAAATGGTAGCCCCACCAAAAATGGAAGAAGGACAGTCTTTCACAAGGCAACCCAGATTTAATGGAAAATATTATGAGTGGTGGAAGAGAGGAATGCACGACTTCATTATGGCCGAAGATTCAGTGCTTTAGGCTATCATCTGTGATAGTCCCTATATCCTAGCTCACACAAGCGAAGACGGTAAAAAGACCACTGCCAAAATAAGAAAAGAATACAATGAAACTGACAAGAAGAAAGTGGAGAAGAACTATAAAGCCAAGAAGATTCTTGTGTGTGGAATAGGACGGGATGAGTGCAATCGAGTCTCAGCTTATTCATCAGCAAAAGAGATCTAGGAAGCTCTCCAAACGATCATGAATGAACAACTCAGGTAAAAAACTCTGAGAATGCTCACCACTGAGCATGAGATGTTCAAGATGAAAGAGAGTGAATCCATTCATGAGATGCACACCAGATTCACCTTCATAATTAATGAGCTTCACTCTCTCGGAGAAGTCATCACAACTACCAAGCTCGCAAGAAAAATGCTTGGTGTATTACCTGACTCCTAGGATAGCAAGGTAAATGCTATCTCCGAAGCCAAAGATCTAGATAGGTTGACTGTCGATGAGCTTATTGGAAACATCAAGACGTATGATATGAAGATGACCATGAAGAAGGCAGAACACAATGAGGTGAAGAAGGTGAAGAGCCTGGCCTTCAAAGCTGCAAAGGGATAGTCCAGTGCTGATGACTCCGAAATGTCTTATCTCACACAGAGGTTTCATAAGATGATAAAGAAAAATGGCATGTTCCCCTAAACAGGAAACCCCAGCAAAAACTATACTTCTGTCACAAGTGTGGAAACCTAGTCATTTCATGAAGGATTGTCCTCAAAACAGGCAGGATAATTATGACAAAACTGCCAAGAGGAACCAGGTCCCCGACAAGAGTTTCAGAAGGAAAGAGGCTGCTGATGAGATTGTGAAGCAAGCACTTGCAACCTGGGGAGACTCCTTAAGTGAGTCTGAGGATGAAAATGACAAAGGGGACTTGTCCATGATGGAAATTGTGCGTGATAACAAAAGAAAGGAGGAACATGTGTTTGAGACAAACCAACAAAATATCTTGTTTGAATGTCAAGTGAGAAAAAAGATGGAAATCTCATCCAAAAGAAGAGGAGTAGCAAGTGAGACTTCCTTAGAGCTTGAAGCTGAACTAAAGAAAGTAAAATCAAGTCTTACTGCTGAAATTGAGAAGAACAAACTGCTAAGAAAATATATGGAAAGGTCTAAGTTCGACCTTGATAAAACTCTCAAGTGGACTTGGTCTTCTGATAGAATTTCCTCCAAAAACGATAAAAATGGAAATGGCAGAAGAGGACTTCGCTTTGAGAAGGAGAAGATGCCCTATAATATCTACAGCAAACATGTTCCCACAACTAAAGAATAGCCATTTCCTCCTTGTGGGCAAACAAGTCGTCACCAATAGTCCTACAAGATAAAGGTTGACTTTGTTCAAAAGAATGTCAAGAAGAGAACCAGATTGAAAGGAGCAGGTCCACAAAAGAAAGGATATTTGAAGAAGAGAAGGAATGTGATTCATGTATAGGATAAAAGGAGTTTGATTCACCGCTTCTATAAGTACAGAGGACCCAAGCTGGTTCGAGTTCCCAAATACAATCAGTAGCATCGCTTAACAGGATGGGAGATAGAAGGAGCAGTCAACATAAACTGATGATCTGTGATACCTCCAAGGTGCAACATGGTTAAGAAGTCTCCCCTCAAAGCCCTTATAGTAGGATGTGTGTGGTGTGATGATAAAAGGAAGGATCTGTGATGAACAATGCTGTAGAAAGGCATAACTCAAAAAGGCTACAATAAGTGTAAAGGAACACTGCTGACAAGTGTTTTTGGCTATATCTGACTCACTTCTGTACCATTACAGGTATACATTCATGGAAGGATCAGGAGAATTCAAGCATAAGCAATTCTACACAAGTCACAGTGATGGCCTGATACTTCAAAAATTCTGATCAGAAACTAGGTCTCTATATCTCAGGGCAGTAATTCTTTTAGTCCTCATAACTGTATTTGGATAGCGAAAATTTCCAGATATGTCATGTGTCGTTTTCTCTTCCAAGAAATTTCAAAAGAGTGTTCGTGCCAAATCGTCACTTCCTTCTTGCACAAAATAGTTGTTCCCTCTTACAACAAAATAGTTGTTCCCTCTTACACCTATCCTAAAGTACCACCTCTGTATCCTTAAAATACATTTCCCCTCATCCTTCTCTCTCTTCACTTTCCCAATTCTTTGAACTTCAGGACTTCATTTGTACATCTTTCTTGTACAATACTCGCCTAAACTATTCACATTTCTGTCCTATCACCAAGTGCTTATCAAACATCACCAATCCTCGTCAAGCCTGAGCAAATGAAGTCCAAATCATCACCCTCAAGGTACTCCACTTTCTCTGATCATGGCATAAATGAAGCAACTTCAGCCTTCCTTATACTCGTTCCTTCAAAACCCAACAAGCATAGAACGACTAGGAAATTTGCATCATGTCGGCTATCTTTGGTCAAAAGAAAGCATATGATCATAGGGGTGGCAAGAATGGAAAATCAGTGAAAACAAAAAGGGGAAAGTATGATGCCGGAAGGCAATGGGCTAAGAAAAGGAAATTGAGGTCACTCGGTAGTGATTTAACTGGATCCGATGACTGAAGCTCTCGTTGTACCACAGAGATGCTGAGTGTTGAAGACTCTGAAGAGGAAGAGAAGACACCTTTGATACGAAAAAATTCAAAGAAAGAAATGGTGAGTGAAAATAAGCATTTGCTTGACCCAAAGTTAGAAGGTGATCTGAGTGAAAATGTGGGTCTTCAAACCCAAGAAGAGGAGAGAAAAGAGGAACCCAGTGCCCTATCGTTACTCAAGAATAGAAAGATGAGTACAATGAGAGACCAGGTTCCTCCAAGAGGATAAGTAGTGAAGTAGAAGGAAGAAAGAATAAATAGAACCTACAAAAACAAAAGGTTCTCTTTGGAAGAGTCTTTGATATCATGAAAGAGGAGTCTGTTATGAAAGATTTGATGGAATTGGTGGAGTTCCAGAAGTGGATCCATCTCTTTACTCAACCACCACCATGTGTATATGAAGCCGAAGTGATTGAATTTTGTGAGAATTTACTCTGTATAAATGATAATGCTCTGGCCCTAACAGTGAATCTGAGATAGTTTGTGTGTACTAAGTTGATACTTGGGGAAATATTGGGAGTAAAGACAGCGGGACTGAGAGTTATAGAAGACAAAAGATCTCCAGACTTCAAAAAGGTCATCGTCAAAGTTGCAAAGTCAGCAGCAAAAGCTAGTCTCTGTAACAATGAGCTTAAGCCTGAACATCAACTAGTCTTTGAGTTTGTCAGCAAAGTGATTTTGCCAAGGATGGAGGGACGAACTACCATCATAGTGACAGACCTGGTTCTGATGTAAGCCTTGACATCTTTTGAACCAATCAACTTGTTGGTCATCATGATCGAGAGAATGAGTAAGGTAGCACGAATCATGCAAGGAGGACTTGGTATCCCTTATGGATTTTTCTTAATGAAAGTCCTTGCGCACTTTAATGTAAGAACTGGTAGAGCCTCCTTGGGAACTAAGGACCATGTGTTCTCTCTAGCTACCTTGAAGAAGTGTGAGTTTGTGCCACAGGGACCAGGTGCTGATAGTCCATCCACCCTCTTACTTCTAATTGAAGCCCAAGAAGCGGCAAATGCAGAGATCAAACAGATCAGGGAGGAAAATGCCCTTCTGAAAGCCCAACTGGCTGAGCGACTGAAAGAATCGGGTTCTGGTCGAGAAGCAGAAGAAGAAGTTGAGAAACTATAGGAAGAGAGGGATCAGTTAAGAACTTAAGTGGACGCACTCAGAGATGAGATGATGAAGGATCGCGAAGTCCATAGAAATTAACCTACACTTGTTCAGCCCCTTCAAATCTCTAAACTATCCAGAAAATCCTTCCTAACCTCCATCATTTTTGCATAAAATTGAAGTCACCTTTTCCTGAATTTTGGCAGATTTGCAGTTTAACTATCATTTATCTATACTGAATTGATTACTATCTGCATTATACTGATCTATCTATTGGCATATTGATGTGTTCCTGTGCATTATGGCTAGCTTGCTTTCCTCTATCTTACTCATGATTATGCTGTCCCTGTGGCTCTGAGTAAACATATATGAACTTCTTGTTGCCTGTGCTTTAATCTTTTTTATGATGCCAAAAAGGGGAAGATATAATTGTGTAGTTAAAAATGAACTAAACTGAACATGCGATGATTAAGGGGGAAGACATGTTGAATAAATGATTGTGATGCTGTCAATTCACAACTGTGAGAAGATGTGCTGAACAAGGGGGAAGAACTGGAAGATTGATATGTGATGATATGATGTCAATTCACAACTGTGGGAAAATGTGCTGAGCAAGGAGGAAGAACTGGAAGACTGATTTGTGATGATATTGTGGCAATTTTTGTCTTCCAGTTGAAAATGGTATTATGTTGCTAACATGTTGCAGGTGCCTTGACAATGATGGTCTGCTTCATTATGGGAACAAGTGGGAAGTTGGTTCTCAGGGGGAACATAGTCTATGAGTTTGTCAACATCAAAAAGGGTGAAATTGATAAGTCCAAATGCCTTTTGTTTTGATGATTGTCAAACTATTTCAGAACCAGATAGAGACTTGGTATGTAACCTGCTCTCTGTGCACCTTGCACCATCAGTAGAGAACAAATGTAAAGCCAAGCCACTTGTTGCACACAAGTACAGTGGTGAGTTGGTCCATGCTTTAGGTCAAAGTGAATGAGTGGTCTCTATCCATCCCACTTGCTCCCACTATATATACAATATGATGGCAATATATTGAGTAGACTTGAAAAGCTAATCTAAATCGTGCAAAGCTGTCGACACAATTTCTCAAGATCTCTCAAGAACAAAGTTACCTACCAGTTGAATAACCTGATCCAGATACAAGATTTAGTCTAAGTTCTTTATATTGTTGCGAGTCTTTGTTCATTTGTCCTTAAATTGTAAACTTACTCTTCTGTGTTAAGAAGCTTCTTGTAGGTGTTTTGAAAAGTCTCAAAGTGTACTTGCTGGAAGTGTGTTTCCACAAGCTTTTGAGTGGTACACTAGGCTAGAGTTAGTCTAGGTGTATTAGTGGTCCTTGGCTAGAGTTAGTCAAGTGGAGTTTGGTTGCAATCAGAGTAGTATTACAAGTGGTGAGGGACTACGAGGGTTAGTTCCTAGGTTAAAAAGAGTCATTGTAAGGGTAAGGGGTTATGGGAGTTAATTCCTAGCTTCAATCGATTGTAATCTGAAGTTACTCGTGTAGTGGAGTTGAAATCCTACTGGGGTAGGTCATGATTTTTAATCCCTTGAGCAAGGAGTTTTCTATAGTAGCATCCTGTGTCCTTTACATACTGCATTACATAAAGGAATTGGTACATAACCAGGTCCCTCCATACTGTGTTTGGTGTACACATACACAATAACACTTATCGTCTTCTTTCGTACTTTACATTATCGATGACTCATCGTTTGACTCACTTCTGAGTAATTGTCCTAACTAGGAAAACTGAATTACTTACCTGGACTGGGATACGAATTACTTACCTGGACTGGGATACGAATTACTTATATGGATTGGGATTTGAATTTCTTACCAGACTGAATTACTGGCATATTCTGTCTTAACGACTTAACTTTGCTCATTTGATCGGATTTACATCGTCTTGTCTTTTTTAGCGAATACTGCGATCTCTTGATCGATTTTACCTCACTTTGTCTTTTTTGAGCTAATACTGCCATCTCCTGACCGGTTTTACATCACTTTGTTGTCTTGATTATATCTGATAGCTTGTATGCATGGCCTTTTTGGCAATTTGAATGAATGTCCCTCTCGGTACGTTCGTATGAATGGCCGTCTAGGAATGTTTGTATGAATGGCCCTCTTGGCATGTTTGTATGAGCGACCCTCTCGGCATGTTTGTATGAATGTCTCTCTAGGAATATTTGTATGGATGGCCCTCTAGGCATATTTGTATGAATAGCCCTCTCGGCGGAAGGAAGATAAACGTGCAATGGCCCTCACTGCAGCAGGAAGGTAAACGTGCAACGGCCCTCGCGGCAGCAAGAAAGTAGATATGCAATGTCCCTCATGAAAATGTAATGACAGATATGGCCTGTTCGGCTAGATCGTCTTTCTTTCATCCTTTATGTCGGCTATGACCCTCGTGGTCACATGTACGGTTCATTCTTGTTGCGACCCTTTTGGCCAAATGTTTGCCTTTGTGGCAATTTTAGTCATTTTGTAGCCCTTGTGGCTTAATATTTTTCCCTCGTGGAATTTTTCATCATTTCATAGCCCTCTTGACTGGTATTCGCCTTTATGGTATTTTCGTCCTTTTATAGCCCTTGTGTCCAAATATTCGCCCTTTTGGCATTTTTTCATCTCTTTATAGCCCTCGTGGCTAAATATTCGCCCTTTTGGCATTTTAAATCTTTTATCTATCTCGTGCTCTGCTCTCTGTTGCTATCTAGGCCTTTTTTTGGCGAACCATTCCGTGCACATAAAATAAAGTTAGAAAAAGGGATCGTCCTCCCGACGTCCTGGAGACCTACATCAGAAATAAATTAGTTTTTTCCTATTTTAAGTTGAACCGTGTTGCTGGCGCCTTGCAGCTTTGGCTTTCTGGATCTGGGGCTCTTCGGCCTTGGTATCGAAAGATGAATTTTATTATGTGAAAAAATCATTTTTACGAAAAATGTATTGATGCCTATTTATGATAAAATAAATTCACTATTTTAGATTTAGGGAAAAAGGTTCAAAACACACTCAAACTATGGCCAAAGTTGCCATAACACACCTGAACTTAACGGGGGTCCTATGACCCCCTGTACTTATTTTTTGTGTATTTTGTACGCTTTTATATGGTGACCTGTACAAGCGATTGTATCTACTCTCTTTGAGCGCGTAAGATTCCATATAAAAGTGTAAATAATACATAAAAAATAAGTTCAGGGGGGTCATAGGACCCCAGCAAAGTTCAGGTGTGTTATGGCAACTTTGGCAAAATCTGGTCAACAAATTACTGTTCATCTTCTTCATAGAGAACTCGACTGAAATTTGATCCTAATGCACTTCAAATCTCAACCAAATATCACCAAATTTCATATTCGAATTCTTCTCGACGTTCCGGTTCTTTTGATATATCACCCACTCGAAATGGAGCTCATTTGCGACAACCCGAAAATTCGAGTTCGAAGCTTCAAGGTTTGTTCATGGCAGTCATGGAGTCGTTCAGTTCTTCTTCACGTTCCAGACGTCTTCTAAGCTCGATTTCAGCTTCAAACAATCAGCAACGAAGAATTTTATTCATCAAATCCGAAATTTGAAGACCCAGATCTGAAAGCTTCAAGTCGAAACTCAACGTCCCTAATGGAGTTTTTGTTTACTGGTTCTACTATCTTAATCCACTATGATTAATCATGTTTTCAATGTCGACAATGTCACAAATCCTATATAATATCGAAAAAGACCCGTTTGATTTGGTCGTTACAATGGAGTTTTTTTGGGTTTGAAATTTTGGCAAGTGGAGAAATGAAAAATACCCAATTGAAGAATAATTAAATCTTTTAAACTCAACACAAAGGAAAGCAAAAAGGCAAAAATTCTTGAACAGTCACAAACTCAACACAAAAGGCACAAAGCAAAAGGCATGATAATTGAAAGACAAATTAGCTCTAACGACTGTAAAACAATTTGGTCACTATAAGTGCACTTATAACGACCGGATTCATCTCCCTTCGTTAAGAAGTGGTCGCTAAATATCAAATTTCCTGTAGTGGAGTGCGTGCATACACTCAAACAAGTTTGGGTGACTTTGTCCATTTGAAAGCGTAGATAATACACAAAAAATAAGTTCAGGGGGGTCATAGGACCCCCGCAAAGTTTAGGTGTGTTATGGCAACTTTGGCCATAGTTTAAGTGTGTTTTGAACACTTTTCCCTTAGGTTTATAAGGGTTAAATGTCATGACATGTGTTTTCGAACGAGGGGAATCCCCTTTTCAGAGACCGAGGTCTTCGCTTTCTTATGCAGAATTTTTGAGACCTTTTCTCAAAAATTCTGCCCCAATTTAAATCTTGACCAACGAACTCTAGCTGAATCTTCTTCATCAAGGAAATTTTGAGGTCCCCTTAAAATTTCTGCCCCAGCTTCCAGTACGGTGATATGCGAGAAATTTTGAGATCTTTCTCAAAACGTCTGCCCCACTTTGAAACTCTGGGTTGGCTGACTCTTGGTAATGAGCTATCGGGCATAGAGAAATCTTAATGTTCCTTGCGGTATCTCAATCTCTAAGGCTTCCTAGGGGTTTCTTGGTTTTTTCTTTTGGTGCGAGCAAGCTCAAAGAGCACCTACATATCCTGTCACAGCAGGAATCAAGTTGAACGTAGTTCGGAATAAAAGTCAATGAGTTTTTGATTTTGCTAATAATGCGACCGGGTCCCAAATGGACCGCCTACGTATTCCACTATGGGGAAGTCAGGTCATTGCGTAGTTCATATTACAAAGTTGTTTTGTTTTTCCCATGTATTACAAATAGTTACAAGCAAAAAGGAATAGCTAATACAGGCAAGAATAAAATAACGATTACAAGCAAGAAGTACTATTACAGACTGAAAATCTTGTCTTCATGCATAGTAACGCTTGATTGCGTCTGAGTTGATTGGCTTTGGCTGCTTTTGTCCGTCCATTTCTGCCAGTACTACTGCTCCTCCGGAGAGTATTTTGCGAACCACATAACGACCTTGCCAGTTAGGAGCAAATATCCTTTTGTATTCTTCTTGATGTGGGAAAATTCTTTTCAGCACCAGCTGCCCAATTTGGAAAAGTCGAGTCCTGACTCACTTGTTGAAGGCTCTTGCCATCCTTTGTCGGTATAGTTGACTGTGACATATCACAACCATTGTTTTCTCGTCAATTAAAGCCAGTTGCTCATATCGAGCTTGGACCCATTCAGTGTTGTCCAATTCTGCTTCTTGGATGATCCTTAAGAAAGGGATCTCGACCTCGACAGGTATAACCGCTTCAGTACCATAGACCAGTAGGTATAGAGTTTCTCCTATTGAAGTTCTAGCCATAGTACGGTATCCGAGCAACGCATAAGGAAACTGCTCATGCCAACCTTTGTAATTGTCTGTCATTTTCCTCAATATCCTCTTGATATTCTTGTTGGCTGCTTTTACGGCTCTGTTCAGTTGTGGCCGGTAGGCCGTTGAGTTTTGGTGAGTGATCTTGAATTGCTCACAGATATCCTTCATCAGATGGCTATTCAGACTGGCCCTATTGTCAGTTATAATGGACTCAGGTATGGATCGGCATATGACATTGTTTCGTATGAAATCGGCTACCACTTTCTTTGTTATTGACTTGTGTGACGTTGCTTCTACCGATTTGGTGAAGTAGTCGATGGCGACTAAAATGAATCGATGCCAGTTTGAGGTTGCGGGTTCGATGGGCCTAATGATGTCCATGCCCCAAGCAAGGGAATGCCACGGTGAGCTCATAGCATTAAGCTCACTCGGAGGAACCTTAATTAGATCACTGTGGATTTGGCATTGATGGCACATTTTCACATATTTGCAGCAATCACTTTCCATGGTCATCCAATAGTATCCAGCTCGTAGAATCTTCTTTGCTAGTACAAATTCATTCATATGGGGTCTACATGTCCCAGCATGTACTTTTTCAAGAAGTTTGGTGGCTTCGCCGGCATCTACACATCAAAGCATACCCAAATCCGGCATCCGTTTGTATAGCACTTCTTTGTTCAGAAAGAAACCATTTTCCATTCTTCTGTTGGTCTTCTTTTGTCAGCTCGTGACTCCCTCGGGTTATTCCCGTTTCTCCAAGTATATTTTGATGTCATTGTACTATGGCTTGCCATCTAGCTCTGCTTCTACATGTCAACAATGAGCATGCTCTTCTTTTAAGCTTATCTTAAACGGGTCGATGTGACTGCATTCAGGATGCTGGATCATTGACATTATTGTGGCCAGCGCGTTGGAAAACTCATTCTGAGATCTTGGAGTATGTCGGAATTCAATTTTTCTGAATTTCTTGCATATTCTTTGCCAAGTTCACGTATGGAGAGATATTTTCATTTTTGATGGCTCATTCGCCTTACACTTGATGAATTAGCAGGTTAGAATCTCCAATAACCAACAATTCGTTGATTTCTATATCCAGTGCCATTCTGAGACCTAGAATGCAGGCCTCGTATTCAGCCATATTACTGGTAAAACGAAACTTGAGCTTCGCGGCCATTGGGTAATGTTTCCCATTTTTTATATTAGAACTGCTCCTATTCCGAAACCTTTGCAGATGACTGCTCCATCGAAGAACAATTTCTAGCCTATGTATAGTTCTGTTGCTTCCTCTTCTAAGGCCAATACCCACTCATTTGGGAAATGAGTGTAGAGGGGTTCAAGCTCTTCGTCCACAAGACTTTTAGCTAGAAAATCGGCCAAGGCTTGTCCTTTAACGGCCTTCTGTGTAATGTATACAATGTCGAATGCGCTCAACAGCATTTGCCACTTGGCCAACTTACCAATGGGCATAGGCTGGCTGAAGACATATCTGAATGGATCCATCTTGGATATGAGGAGTAGTGTAGGAAGACAAATAATGTCTCAATTTCTGGGCCACCCAAGTTAAAGGGCAGCAGAATTTCTCCACTAGTGTGTATCTTGTCTCACAGGCAATGAATTTTTTGCCCAGGTAGTAAATGGCATTTTCCTTTTTCTCTTCTTCATCGTGTTGTCCTAACACGCAACCGATAAATATAGCAACAGTGGGCTCCTAGGCCTTAGCGGTACCAAGACTAGTGGATTGGATAGGTATCTCTTGATAGTATCAAATGCATCTTGGAACTCTTCTGTCCATTTTGTGGGAGCGTCTTTCTTTAAAAGCTTGAGTATGGGCTCTACAATGATGGTGGATTGAGCTATGAATCGTCCAATGTAATTTAACCTTCCCAAGAAACTCAAGACTTCTTTCTTGATTTTGGGAGGATGTAATTCTTCTATTGCTTTGATCTTCATTGGGTCTAGCTCTATGCCCCTTCGGCTGACTATGGACCCCAATAATTTTTCGGCCGGTACTCCAAACGCACATTTAGCCGGGTTCAATTTCAAGTTAAACTTTCAGAGCCTATCGAAGAATTTCCTCAAATGAGTAGTATGCTTCGAATTTTCCCTTGACTTGATAATGATTCAATTTCTCTATGAATCATGTCGTGGAAAATGGTGGTCATAGATCTCATGTAGGTTGTGCCGGCATTTTTAAGGCCGATGAGCATCACTCTGTAATAGCATACTCCCTATGGAGTGATGAAGGCTGTTTTCTGTGCATCTTCTCTATCCATTAGGATTTGATGCTAACCGGCGAAATAATCCACAAATGACTGTGGCTCGTGCTTGGCACAATTATATATGAGTATGTGGATGTTTTCTAGTGGGAAATTATCTTTTGGACTGGCTTTGTTGAGATCCCGATAATCCACACAGATCCTTATCTCTCCATCCTTTTTGGGTACCGAAACTATGTTGGCCAACCAGGTGGGGTATGAGGTCACTTCTACTACCTCGGACTTGATTTTTTTTCTACCTCGTCCTTGATGCGGATACTGAGGTCTGGCTCGAATTGTCAGGTTTTCTGTTTTACAGGAGCGATACCCGTATTGATAGGTAACTTGTGGAATACTACGCTGGTACTTAATCTTGGCATGTCAGCGTATGACCATGCGAAGATATCCACGTACTCCTTCAGTAGGTTTATCAATTCTTTTTTTAAAGGTGCTTCTAGGTGCGCACTTATCCTTGTTTCGTTGACATTCTCTTTGTCACCTAGATTTATGACTTCTGTTTCATCCATGTTTGGTTTCCACTCACTTTCTAACTGCTCTACCTCTTTCGTGAGACCGTCGGGTAACATTGTGGTCTCATATTCCTTGTACTCTTTTTCCTCTACACAGCTCGACTCATTCGTTTCATAAAATGTCATGACATTTAGGGTTATTTTATCATTTTTATTACTAAAATTCAAGGCAACATATGTTAGTATAAAACATGCATGCAAAAAATAAGTAAATAATATAGTTTTGATAAACCGAGGCTTTCATTGATTTAAATTAATCAAAAGTACAAATTGTGGTCCTGGCTTGGATCCACATCAAGCCATTTTCATTTTTGAAAATATTACGAGGTACATAAGTGATAAAAGGGTGAGCAATTGGGCCTCGACCAATTTTCCCTATTTTTTTAAAAATAAATTCATCTTTCTCTACCAAAGAGACAGTAGCAGGGTAGAGGTCCAGTTGAACAGTTGCTCACCCGGTTCTGCCTTTTTGATGGTGGGCGCTTCAGCACATTCCTCCAAAATCACAGTGCAATCTTCTTTTTGGAATATTATCTCTATTCCTTCTTCAATGTCAGCATCTCCAGGCATAAGCATTTGATGGGGAAATGACTGGTACAGATCCGGAATGGGCTTGCAGTGATCCGCAACTTCTCGCCTTTTCTTGGTAGGTATCTCTTCTTCTGCTGAGACGTAACCAAGTCCAAAGCGAAAATTGTCTTAGGGAATGGGAATTGGCTCTATGATGCCATGTCGATTCTTTCCCAGACCTTTCCCGGGTTCAAACCCATTTAAGAGCATAGTAGAAGCAATCATTTTGTAAACTGCCACCATAGGAACTTCTGGGGAGTCTATCTTATGGGCAGCTCCCACTAACTACGTGACATGGAAATCTATTCCCTTAAGTGCAGCTTCAATGACGAGTACATAGTTAATTGGGTAATTGTGCATGCTAGCTTCTTCGTGGATCACCGCTTCTTCCCCTTCCCAGACAAATTTTAAAGATTAATGGAGCGAGGATGGTACTGCCCCTGCCATGTGGATCCATGGCCTTCCCAGAAGCAAAATATAATTGGCGGGTATTTCCATGACTTGGAATTCAGTGGTAAATTCAGCTGGACCTATTTGAATGTCCAAGTCAACCGCCCCAGTAGCATCACAACGTTCTCCGTCGAATGCTCTTATGTTGGTATGGCTCTGACGTACTTCCCCAAGGTCGTACCCTAGCTGAACCAAAGTAGATTTGGGACAAATATTAAGTCCCGCACCATTGCCAATTAATACTTGGGTTACCACTTTATTGCGACACATAACAATGATGTACAGCGTTTTGTTGTGATCTATGCCTTCTTTGTGCAACTCTTTCTCTGTGAAGGCAAGTTGATGTTCCTCCATAATATGATCGACCATTTCGGTCAGGTTTTCACTGCTTGTTCATGTTGGGGCGTGAGGTTCCTCCAACACCTTTATAAAGCCAGACAATGTTGAGGTGAACTTTGCAACAATACCAACACTGATATTTGGGTTGGCGTTTTCTTCAAGTGCTCCACAATGGAGTAGTCCTTTGGCTTCATTCGGCGCTAGAAATCTTCAGCTTCACCTTTGGTGATAACCCTTTTCTGATTCCCCTCCCTTCGGGGTAACCTTTAGGCTAAGTCTTCAGGAGTGTAGCATCTCCTCGATCTTGTAATTCCATGTACAGTAGCAACTTGGACTACTAAGTCTTTGCGAGGTGGTGCCGGAGTCACTTGAGCCACATGCGATGTCACTGACGCAGGGATTAATACTTTGAATTACGGGCGTTCTTGTGAAGACAATGACGCTACTGTACGCTCAAGTTCTTTCACAGAATCGCGGATTGTGGGCCTTCCTGTGACCCAGTCTTCTTCTCTCTCAATCATGTGAATCACGTTGTTGCCATGGTTTGGCAAGGGATTGGTGTTCACATTTGGAGGGATTGTTTGCAGCACATTCTCTTTTCGGTCAACCAAGTCCTGTATTTGGTACTTAAGATTAATGCAATCTTTAGTATAGTGCCCTATGCCATTGGAATGGTAGGCATATGTCTGGTCAGCTCGGTAAAATCGATTCTTGGGGTCAACCACATTTGGAGGGAGTGCCTGGATCATCCCAGCTACGCTTAATCTTTTGAATAAATCAGTTTGTGATTCCATTAATTGAATGAACACGCGGGCAGGCTTCTTTTCAAAGTTCTGACGTGGCGCATTATAGGTATTTGCTGGTGGCTCATTTTGGTAGGTATTAGCTTGGTTACTTTGTGGAGGGCGGTAAATAGGTGGAGGAGTTTGATAATTTAGCTGTGGAGCTTGGTAGTTCAAGGGAGGCGACTAGAAGGTACTTTGTGGAGATTGGTAATTTAGGGGTAGAGATTGGAAAGTCGGTTGCGTGTAATATACGGGCACCGTGTTATGAGTGGGAGTGTAGGTATTTGGGGGAGGCGAAGCATATGCTTCCATTGGGAAATATTCCCTCCTTTTGGTTTTGGGGCTAGGGTGTGGGATATGCTAGCCACGTCTTCATTCTTCTTGCGTATGAACCCAGTTGAGCTTGACCCAGCGAATTTTCCGGTCATACTTATGATTCGGCCAGTTTTGAGACCATCTTCTATGGCCTCACCCATTTTGACCAATTTAGAGAAAGGTCTTCCTGCTATTGAGAGCATTCTATCATAGAAATCCATTTCTTGTGAACGCATGAAAATCGATACAAGTTCCTCTTCACCCATAGGGGGTTGTACCCGAGCAGCCTCTGTTCTCCACCTACTCACATACTCGCGAAACTTTTCGGTGGATTGTTGTTTCACTTTTTCCAAATAATACCTGTCTAGTACTGTTTCCATGTTAAAATGGAATCTTTCCATAAATGTCATAGCCATGTCTTCCCAAGTAACCCAACGGCGTATGTCTTGCATCGTGAACCATTCTGAAGTCTCTCCAGTCAAGCTTCAGCTAAACAACCTCATGATAAGGGCCTGATTGTCTCGAACACCGACCAACTGGTCGCAATAAGCTCGTAGATGTGCCTTTGGATTACCTGTTCCATTGAACAACTCAAAACGGGGTACTTTGAAGCCCTCAGGTAAATCCAGGTTTAGATGCATACACAGGTCGTCATAGCTGAGAACCGTCCCCGTGGGAGTGGTTCTCATAGTACGCTCCAACAAAGCAGTCATCTTCCGCTCGAGCCTTTCTTCTTGTTTCTCCTGTTCAGCCTTCCACGCTTTCTCCATCTCTTCATAGTGGTCAATTTCTCGATCGAGAGAGAAGGATTTGGGGTGGTAGGGGTATGGAAAGAAACAGTGGGGCGGTTTGGTGTGGTGGAGGTATTTTTGGTAGTGGGTAGTGAGATAGTGCTTGGCAGCGTAGTGATACTCGATTGGGCATTTTGTGGTGCTTGGAAGGATGGAACAGAGTGAGTGGTTCCAGTAATTTGGGTGGTGTTCATTGGTGTCAGGGTATGGTGAGATGTACCAATGTGCCCCTCGGGGATTGGAGTAAATGGTATAGTAGTCACAGTGGACTGAGTGGGGAAGTGATCGGGTAATGGGGAGTTCAGAGATGAAAAGAAAGGTGGAGGCCTTCTTCTTCCAATAGGTGCCTCTCGGGCAGCATTAACAGCTTTGTTGCAAGCCACCTCTTCTTGGAGGATAGCAATATTCTCAAACATCATTTTCATGATGTCCTCAGTAGGAGAAGCTTTTGGCAATTTGCGCAATGGCGATTCACGGAAAGCAATGCCAGTAAGAGTAGTCTCATTTCCTGAAGTATCAGTCATCTTTTGCTTGCCTTTTTCTTGTTGGGACAGGGATGCTATTTCTGCTTTGAATCGGGTGAAGTATACCAGCGTGAACACAAATCAACTTCTCTTTCTATAAGAAAAGAATAACTCAAAGCTAAAGAAGTTAGTACGTTAGAAAAGGGAGATAAAGCAAGATATCGCACATAGGAAAGTAATTTAAACAATTAGCACATAATGAGCCATATGTTTAATTTAAATGCTTAATCGATCTCTTGTACAGGGTTTTGGGTACTTGGGCTTTGTTAAGTGAGGGGAATATAATATTTATAATATATAGGGACCGAGTCTTACGTTGACTGCCTACGTATCCCTCCGCGGGAAGTCAGGCCCTTCCGTAGTTCGGTTTACTTAAGATAAGACTCCCTACCTTAAAACCTACCCGTGACCAGGCCCAATAGGGGTTTCCTGCATATCCCTTCTCGGGACATTTGGTCGTCACATTTCCATTTACACAAAAATAGGGGGGACAAATTCGTATTAAGTACACAAAATGGGATCCCAAAAGGTTACCTTTCTTTTTAGGTCAAAACAGTTTGTTTGTCTGTTCAACCCTTTTCCAGCCCTGAATGCTTTAAATCCTAATACTGAGGTGGGAGCACCAACCAAATAGTACCTTTCTAGACTAGGTTCTCCACCTCAAACTTGAATGCGTCGCACTCTTTTATGTCGTGGCCCAACGCTCCAAAATGGTACAAACATATTTTGAAGCGGCCAACTCCTTCAGTTTGAGCCCTTCTAGTTTTGATAGGGCTAATCTTCCCAATGCTGACCGACTTTTGGAAGATGCTGTCGTAAGAGTCCTTAAATACCATAAAGTCATAACTCCAAATATGAGTATTCAGCGTAATTCCTTCGATTGGGGCGATGTTGTCATGGACCAAAAGTGAATGTGGGCCCCATATCTTGGTGATGCTTTTCTTATCTATCAGCTCAATGAGCCTTCTCTTAACGGCCAAACATTGGTTGATAGTGTGCCCTGCCTAATCCCGGTGATAAGAGCATCTCTTGTACGCGAAGACTGGAGCACACGGTGGCAACATGTCGAAGCTGATACTGACTATTCCTTTGCTTCGAAACTTGATCATCATCTCCTCGCTCGTTATGTGCTTAGGTGAGGCACGGTAGGGACAATCCAATGCCTTAAGTGCAATGGCCCACCATTCGAGCGAGGCTGGTCGAAGATACTCTATTCTTTCCTCAGGCTCTCCCCTTGAACTTGATGGCTCAACAGAAGTTCCTCCATTATCGGGATGTATTCGGGAAGGATCATTTTTCCCTTGTCCAGGATGTACTCTCCTTGAGCTTCAATTGGTTCCTTGGGCGGACTTTTCGCCGAATCCATTAACTCATCAGCCTCTTTGATCTTGACCTTGACTACTCGGATTTTCTTTTCGAGATTTTGAATTTTTCGGCGAAGCGAGACCTCATTCTTTCTCATAACTTCCAGCTCTGGTGCGTTCTTGGTGTTCATCTTCAGATTCTGAGAAGGTTGCTAGACCTAGTACGGGTATTTTTCTTCATTTTTTCTTTGGGTGAGTGGGCGTTACTTGAGATAAATTAAGCATTTAAGCGAAACATATGAAAGCAAGTAAATCACACAAAGAACTTTCATATTATCTATTTAAAAAGCTATTATTTGACCATACAAAATCATGCCTGCTCAAAAAAGAAACAAGAAGATTCCTATATAAAAAATAAAAATAAAAACTAAAATTAAACTAGATTAAATAAACATACAGGGAGGCAAAGGAACTTAAAACGTCTAATTCACAATCAGTCAATATAGCATGGATTAAAAAAAAAAACCAAAGAATTCTTATCAATTTAAACAAGACCAAAACTAAACTAGTCTACACGAATTTGCGAACAACAAAACTAAAAATGAAAATAAACTAAGACAAAGAAAAAAATTACCTTTTTGCCAAGCAGAGACGGGGGCAACAAGGGTTGCGAATCACCTTTGAACCCACGCGACAACTACTCTGACGAATTGAAAAAAGATCCAAAAATTAAACTGTGAGTGAGAACTTCCTCGAAACTCACGGCTAAGCTGAGTTTCTGAGTGTTCAAACTCTTGAGGGTGTAAAAATCCTTTGTGGTTTCTAACTTCTCCAATTGCTTTGGAATCCAAATTTGAACTAAAATTCGTTTTGGTTTTGCTTGAAATCCGTTGAATTTCAAAAGAAACAATAAAAAGGAAAAGGCTGGAGCATATTACCGTTTCATCCGAAGAAAGAAAACAAGGATTAATAAATTCTTTGACAAAAATCAACAAGCAAATGATGAGAATGCAAAAACTCGCTTGAACTTTAGCCAAAAATAGCTGAAAACAGCTAGGATTATGCTTAGGGCTCGTTTGGCTTATGCTTTCTGTGAGAAGTGAAAGACAGAGGGGTGATTTTTAGGGGATTTAAGGATTGGGCCGGGTCATGCTAATTGTTTGGGCTGAAAAATGTGATCTGTTGAGGGGGTTGTTTTGTCGCCAAAATTTAGCTTTAAAACATAGCCCTTCTTGTACTTCAAAGGTTAATAAAATAGCCAAATAATTAAGAGACTGATATGAATTAATTATTCAATTACCTAATTAAGCTTCTTGACTTAACAAATTAAATTACCTTAATTTGATAATGGTACTTAATTACACTACTTGTTCTTCATATAACTGGATTTTCAAATTGATAAAATAGACATAATTAATACTTAAAATATACATAATATATATTAGGATATTTTGTCAATAGAAATGGCTAAATATCACCAAAAATTAGTTTAGCAAGTATTTTTTTATTTTTTGAATAAATATTTCACTCTATTTGCAATTCAAGAAGCTTGACTAGTTAATTTGAAATTTTGGATGGCAAAAATTGGGTGTCAATAATAATAATATTCTTCCCGAACGGGTACAAAAGATAAAGTAAAGACAGTGCATAAAGTAAATCAGCAAAATCGTCCTCCGGTGGTGGATGATAAAGCCCGATCTCAATCGGGCTTGGCCTTCTTTGCCTTTCAAAGGGTAGTCTGGATATGAAGATAGGCCGATGTCAAAGTGGCCTCCATCAGAAATCCCTTCTGTGTGAAATTCAATGGAGCAACATCATCTAAAGTCTTCTTCATCCGATCATCGAACTCAACCAAACAATCATTAGTAAGCTCTAATTCATGTCTCAGACTCTCTATGATGGCTTTGTCATGCTCAATATTCTCTAAATACTTGGCGTCTCTATCGTCAACCCTCCTCTGAACCAAACGAGCTCGAATCTCAGCTTGCGAATCCTTATCTTGTACACAACTGTAGAGAATAGGTCTAAGAGGAAGTGTACCTTGTAAGTCAGCCCTTAACCAATCTTTATACTCCACAACACAACCCGGACGAAACTTATCTTCGGCTAAGGTATCGGGACCACCAAATCATGCGACCCTTCCATTCTCGAATGCAATCCAAATCCCTCGACGGTCTATCAATGTTATAGTCAATGATAAAATCTCCCATGCCTCTGATCTGGGGCACGACTTATATCCTCCCAAACTATCTCAAGACCCTAGCAGGCGCATAAGGGCGGATCCCCATAAGTGGTAAGAATGGACACTTTCTACCCTTAACCACAACTTCATTGGACACGGAGTCGTGGAGCATCCATTGAATGCTTTCCTCTTTCAACCTACAAAAGGTGAATGTCCAACTTTGCCTATTTTGTTCCCCGAAGTTTGGACAAAAATTCAGAAAGCCATCCCTTTCGGCTGGCTTACTTAAGTGTTGTTCACCCTAACTTTGATCATATGCTTGAGGATCCGCCATTGTAGGAGTAAGTTACAATCTTGGAAGTATTTGTAATGGTTTCAGTAGAGGCTCAAGCCTTGGTACAATCAGCTAAGATGATTGGGTTATGTCAAAGTATTTAGTTTCTTCTTGTTGGATTATACTGTAAAAGATGGCATGGGTGACCAAAATGACTCGGGTGTCTATGGCTAAGGATCAATCTTTGAGAAAAACCATAGTTCCCTGAAAGCAAATAGAAAAAGGTAAAAGTCTAGTGGCTGTCCATTCAGCATAGGTCTTGAACTCCCCGGGATGCTCCACAAATCCATTTGGGCTTCCATACCTTTTGTATAACTCTCTAAAAGGTATGGTGGGGCCATGGGCCCAATTGGCGAAGTTCAAGGAAAGCATTTTGAAAATTTGGGAGTAGGTGGGTTTTTCTGGGATTAAGGCATTTTGGTCGGGTTTCTTTCTTCTTTTCAATCCCGAGCCTACACTAGTCAACACATCCCTGAACTCCTCTAAAGTTGGCGTCATTTCGACGTCGCCCCCAAATCGAAAAACCATCTTATATATGTCCCAAAACCCGGTAATTACCTCTATCAATCTGTACAACCAGTCATAGTCATGACGGATGTCAGATTTCCTAAATGCCTTGAAATTCCCTTTTTCTCTTCCGGGGACATTTGGCCCAACCAAATGCACATCAACTTCGGTGTAGTCAAAACCATGTCGAAATTCAAGTTGATTGACATCTACAAAACAAAAGTCAAGGTTAAATCCCCCCCCCCCCCCAAACTAAGCAATGGTTCCATTTATAGGCACATTACATGTTTCCTAATAGCACATAATATGAGATGAGGCATTTTTCGAATCCTATCGGATTTGGATACATCTAAAATATCCAAACCACTCGGTCTATTTCATATTTGGATTTGGCTTAGCTCTAACCTACGCATGTGCAAGAGTGAGTTTTTCGAATTGACCGTGGACCCGAGCGGACTACTTGAGGTGAACGATTATCGGTCGTTGGGTGACCGCACACCAACTTAACTTTCAACGTGTTCCAAAGAAAAAGGTGTTTCAAATTTTTTAGTGAAGGCTAAATCGTGATCTCGCGAGTCCCCTTTGAAACCATGCTTTTTTCCAGGAGTGGCGGAGTTTATGATATGAAATGAATGACAGTTATAATTGTGGTATTTAAATACATAAGAAAATAAATACAGCAAAAATCACATTATATTGAAAACCCTTATGGTTAGAACCTAGAAAAATCTCCAGTAGAGTCGCAGTCTGTTACGGTTCGCTTTTACGCTGATTAAGGCATAAAAGTTACTACGAGGTTGTTGGTACTCTAAATTGGATATTTAGTTTTTAGAGTCACCACCTAATTTATTAAAGTACAACTAGGAAAACTAGGTTTAAAGAGTTTTTCAAACACGAGAAAACGTCTTTTGGACCAGAGTTCGAGATAAGGGTTCTGGTGATCCCCTAGGAAAGGTTTTAAGCATCCTAATATTAAGGATCCGTAGAATACGGTTGACCTATGAGCTTCAATGTGTGATTTTGTAATTATTTTCTTAAGACTCGTTTAAATTTTTACGCAAAAATATCATTCTTTTTAGATAGCGAAGATGAAGAAATAGGTTTATCTAATATACAACCGCTAAGAACAATACCAGAAGATTCAACAGCAGAACTAATGAGCATAGAAGACCATGGAGCCTTAGTGTGTAATGAAGACAAAAAATTAGGAACAATAAAAATATTCGCCAGAATCAAAATAGATGACTATGAAATGGAAACATTAGCATTAGTAGATTCGGGATGTACGAAATGTATAATAAATAAACGAATAGTCCCACCAAACCTAATAAAAGTTCTAGATAAACCAGTTGCAGTCATGCAAATGGATGTAACTCATAATATATATAAACATTATATTCATAAGGCATACATTAGATTTATCAACACTTGTTCAGAATTATATAAACCTAGTTATAAAATTATATATATATATATATATATATATACAAGTGTTTTTTATCAAGTCCAATTTTTATGATTTGAAGCCCGTAGAATCAGTCCATACTCCACGTTCAAATCCAACTCAGTCTCAAACTGGTCCAATAAATAGTCTTGTTTTCAGTCCAGTTTCAATGTTGGGCTTCCAGGCCCAAAGAAGTCCTTGGTCCAATTTCCAGAATTTATCCAAGTCCAAAAAAAGGTCAGTTTTCCATCTCACAAAATTGTCCAAGTCTTCCATTTTATTCAATAAACTTAACTTAGTCCAGAAAATCGCTTGAGTATAAAAATGCCAGTTTTTGAGATCAATTTATTCTCCAACTTCGTTCCAGTACTTAATGCAAACCAAGTTAAATTTTATCATCATTTTTTTGTCACGGACTTAGAGTCCAAAACTTATCCTTTATCAAATTTTGATTTTTGATACTTAGCAAAATCCCACTTTCTTTCTTTTTTTCTATACCATTAAAGTGGTCTCAATCTTAAAATCAAGCAAAAGAAAATTTCTACTTTTTATACCAAAGTTAAATAACTGACCGTGTTTGAAAAATTGATTTTTAAGTCGACTTTCCTAAAATACTAGCTTATTTCCTAAATTCTACATCTATGAGAGTTCCAATAATTTACAAAGCGTTTTTACAAATACAGTTTTACACATAACAGCACAAATAGAAAGGGGGTTTAGGCTGGTGGGTCTACCTAAGCTCAGCAGTTGGCTATTTTCAGCCATAGCTAGGCCTTCATCATTTTCACCCATGATTGGGCCTTCAAATTATATTAACTTCCCTTTCAAAATTTATACCGGACTCGATCAAATGAAGGGAAACTAGGCCTTAGGCCCAGCTGGTTTCAAGCAGGAAGAAATGGCCCAAGTGGCCTGGAGGTTATCACATAGTCATGAGAAAAAGGATTAGTATAGGTCTAAGACTAAAGCCTATATAAATAGATATTAGCATGTAATATAACAATAGGATATTCAAAGAAATAATCAGGCCCAAATCAAGTAAAAGAGCAACAAAAGGTGAGGGTAAGGTCTGCATACATTTAACCCTCCCCAGATCCCACACTATGGGATTCAACTGGGTATGTTGTTGTTGTTGTTGTTGTTTGAGTTGTACGGCCAATTATACGGCCCGTATAACTTATACGGTCCATATAAGGTACTGTATAGCCTGTCCAGTGAGGGGTCTTTCACTGGAGGTATTTAACGGCCACTTATACGGACTGTATAAGGGTCTGTATAATCCACGTCGGGCAGCTTTTGTTTTTTTTATAAAGATGACCCCAAAGTCTTATTTCTCATTTCTCATTCCCTCCACACTTCTTGAAACCTCTAGAAGCCTCTACACATCTTACTAACACAAATCCAAGAGGGATCAAAAATCAAATACCAAAAAGTAGTAGAGTGAAGTGCAAGAATGCTAACTAGGGTTGATAGAAGCTAGAAATTTCTTTGGGAATTGATGTTGGGGCTTTCTCCAATTGGAGAATTTCCATCCAAAACCCATTCCTACAAAATCAAAGGTGAGTTTTTACACTTGTTTCATGTTATTAAAGGTATTGAGTGGTTGAAAGACTTGGATTAGAGAAGAAGGTATAATATGAGCTCAAATATGGTAGTAATGGTATCTTTAGTAGTAAGTTCAATTGAGTTATGATTCTTAGTATGAAATGAGTATAATCTTGTTATGAATGATGTTAAGGATGTTGAAGAAACATTATATATGAATGAATGCGACGTTGGGTGATAACTATGGTTATGGATGACCTTGAGAGGGCATTTTGAGAATTGAATAATGTCTAGCTTAACAAAGTTTATTGACTATGATATTATGGATGTTGTTATTGATGTTTGGGACTTGTTATATTATATGGAGAAAGTCGTAGAAACAAAGGAAGTGTTGCCCAATTTTCGTTAGCCCTTAGTCGCCTTAGTTTAGCTTCAAGTATGTTTCCGGTTATCTAATTTTAGTACGAATTCTCTTGAATGTAGAATTGTATGTAGAGGAGAGCACTTAGTCGGTAAAGTTAGAGCGACGTAAAGGTATGTGAGGCTAGTCCCTTCTTTTTTCTAAGGCATGATTCCTATAATATGACTTCCTTTATCTTTCCATGACTTTCTCATATTCCGGAAATTATAAGTCTGATTATTAAAAGCTACTCACAAGATAATGATAAGAGACGTGTTATGAATGTGATAATGATGACGGTGAAACTAAATCTAAAGACTCTAAAGTTTATGATATGATAGTATTATGAAGCTAATGATCCTTATATGATTCCTTAATGTGATTCATTGTTGTTAGACTCACCTTATGATACTAGTTCTTTCAAGGTGAGACATGATGATTATGACTACTCCATAAAGGCATCGGGGGTTCTCGACCTTACATCACCCCGATAGAGTTATAGCGTTTACTTGGGTTCTTATGCATGCTTTATGATAAGTATAAAATGATGAGAATACACCGTGCCTACATGGCCGGGCAGACACTGCTAAGGCGGGCGGCATATACACCATGTCTAGAAGGCATGGGCAGACACCACTAGTGGGCGGCATGAGATGTTTACCCTGGATGCGGGAGGCCCGGACGCGGGCTAATGATGATCACACCGTACCTATATGGTCGGGAAGTTGCATACATATGCTTACATAACATGATGTTGTTTATTATATGAGTTAGCATGCATGACTTTGCCTTAAGAGGCAATTAATTACAGGTTACCCCTCTACCTTATATTTTTGCATCTCTTTATCATGTTATTGTGTATGCCTTACATACTCAGTACATTGTTCGTACTGACGTCCTTTTCTTTCTATGGACGTTGTGTTCATGCCCACAGGTCGGTAGGGAGGCGGCTCAGATTCTTAGGAGCTACTCAGCAGATTCACAGGGGCACTCCACTACTCCGGAGGTGCCATTTGTTGATACATTCTTTGTGTACATATTTGGGTACGATGGGATCCTGTCCCGTCCTTATGTCTCAGTACTCTAGTAGAGGCTCGTAGATACGTATGCGTGGGTAGTAGATGTCTCATTAATACATCTGTGTATATTTTGTATATCATTTTTTCAGTCGTGAGGGCTTATATATGTGTGTATATATATATATATATATATATATATATATATATATATTGCCTTGGAGATTATGTGTGTTTAGGTTGGGTATGATGATTAGCATAATGAGTGGTGCTCGGTAGTCAGCTCCGGATACCTGTCACGGCCCCCTAGTCGGGTCGTGACACATATGTACCTCATAATACGTTACTGAGCTAGACGCTTAGAGTATATAAACAGTTTTCTTAATATATCTATAAATCCTAGAAAAAGACAACATCCTGTGTTGGTTCATACTTATTTGGAGTTAGATTCCTTAAGCTAAATCCTTTTAAGTTAATTGGATGGTCTCATGAAGTGTGAATGTTTGTGAGAACCCCAGCAACCATAGAATAGAAGAGTTAGGCTGAGTTAGCTAGAAACTCCAAGCTTTGCCTTCTTCTTCTAAGTCCTGGGTAAGTCACATTCACACTCGTCCACACATTAAGTAACACCCCTCATCAGAATAGCACACTTATACTTAAATTTAAATAGTTTCTCACTCTTGGCTACATACAGATGGTAACAGGGTGCAAATTCACAGACCAAATACACACAAATTCAATATTAGACCTTACAACCTTTTTGAAGCAAACATTATATTGGGGTTAGATACTTACATAGGTGTTGATGGATACTCGGTTACGATTATATTGTCCCATGCGTGATCGGTTTACTTATATATCTGTGTTACTTTCTGAATTGTGTTAACTATGCTTAGTCGACTTATGATGCCTACCAGTACTGTTGTTTGTACTGACCTTCACTTGCTGCATTCTTTTATGAATGCAGAGTATTAGGTCGGATCTACTACTCTGACTCGTGGTTGATCGACTCCTCAACTTCTACTTGAGTTTTTCAGGGTGAGCATGGCGTCTGCTGACCTCGAAGACTCTTCTATTGTTTATGTCTTACTTTTCTTTCAAGACATGATTTGAGACATTTTATGTATTATTATTCAGACCAGAGTTATTTGGATTTAGATGCTCTTGTATGTCCAGACTAGATACTGGGGTGGATTCATTTACTTTGGCACTTATCTATATTGTATTGTGAGAATTACGTCATTTTACTTCTTCCACTATTATATTTATTGATTGTGAACGTTGAGTTAAGAGTTCGCCTACCGAGGTGGGAATAGTAGGTGCCCGCATGACCTAGACTAAAATGGGTCGTGACAGCAAGTTGTCCCGTTTTGGGGTCGATGGGAGTCATTGATGACTTGAAGTTGACTCTGCAAAATTTTAAAGCAAAGTCGTTGAAAGTAGCCTTTAAAATTTTTGAGAAGAATTAGAGATGCCGCCATTCGGCCTGGGCCATTAAATAGGCTTTTGAGATTTTCAGTCGTCTTTGAAGGCTTGATGTTTGTTTTGCTTGTTTTGTGATGTTTATGCTCGGGAAAGTGACGTTGTTGATCCTTTAGTCTTGATGTGCCGGGCTTTGGCAGTGTTGATGCATGATCCCTGCGAGATTCGACTTTATTGTCAGTAAAATCATAGTATTGTTTTGATAAGGATAACGCAAAAGGTTAGTGACGAAGCCGTCTTGGCTTATGTGGATTGGTGAGGATCCAGCCAGCGTCTCATAATCTTGATTCCTGAGTTCAACTTTGCATAATGTCGTAACCTACAATATTCTAAGAGCAAGTGTCAGTGGACATAACGAAGTGAAAAGAATGCAATTTGAAGTCTGAGTTAGAAATGAAGTCGTTTTTGGCTTATAGAGTTGAGGCGATGGTAGGCTCAATAATGCCTTTGGTTGGACTTGATGTCGACTTGAGGCTCGTTGTTTTGTATCTTCCTTGTCCCTGTGCTCAAAGAAAATTTCTTTAGAATAAAAGTGATTGACTCGTGCTGACCTCACCGAGTAAGTCATGATAGACTGAAGGAAACGGGAATGTGACCCTGGGATAAGTATTAAGTGAGTCGAAGGCTAAATAACCGATATAGGACGTCACGTAAGGCACGTTCCATTTTTTTTTATTTCTGTAAATGGACAAATCGTTCGTTCGAAAGAAGCCACTTACGTTCTTATTTTGGATTCTCATAAGGGAAGGAGTTGTTCGTTTGATTGGGCAACTCTAATGAATGAAGATATCAGAATTGTCGAACTGTTTTGAGCCAGTCGCCCTAGCTTCCAGTCTTAGGGCACTTAGTTTGAGATGTTTGTGCTTGAAAATTTGAATAGCTTTACTGATTAAAAGACATGCCCCAAATCTGCTCGGAGAGTCCATATTTTGAAACAATGGAAGAATGAAGTTTTGGAAGACTGGATCAAAGACACACCCCGATTCCTTATCGGGGTTTGTGGTTTGAAACAGTGGGGAGACCGCACCCTTATACAGGATTGCCTACGTATCTTGCTGGAACAAGAATCATGTCTGACGTAGTTCGAAATTCAAAACTGACGTGTTGGGCTTGTCTATCTGAATAAGCATAGGCTTGTCATTTTTGGATGTCGGACATTTTAGCGTAGCGCATGGGTGGTCTAAAAAAGGTCGTAATCTTGAATTTTTTTAGGAGTTGTGAATTGGATTTTGTAATATCACGATAGTGTAGCGCATGGATGAGCTAAAAAAAGTTGTGATTTGGATTTTGTAATATCACGATAGTGTAGCGCATGGGTGAGCTGAAAAAGGTTGTGATTTGAATTTTGTGAGATCACGATAGCATAGCACATAGATGGGCTAAAACGGATCACGACTTAAGTTTCATTACCAAAACCTCTCGGTGGTCCCCACGGGTCAATCAAAAGAGAAGTGATATTTAGCACAAATATCATGTTTTGTGTCGTATTACAGCTTCTTCTTATGATCGAACCATGAGTAGCTAATCTCCTAATTCTAGGGTTGTGGCAAAAGACTTGAAAGTTGATGTGATGACAATTATTATCTATTGATTTTCCATATTGTGGGTTGCTTTTTTATTCTTGGTTTTAATTGTTTGATTATCTGGCCAATAGTTAGACACTATCTGTGGTGCGTGGATTGAACTTGAGAAAGGGGATTCACGTACGTAATAAGAATAAATAGAGTTTGTTCGATTTAATCGTTTCGCTACTGAGGATAGAGATATACCCTTTAGCCCTACTTAGTTGAATACGGTAAAATAAAGGCGTTCTTGTTACATCTGATGACCATAGAGATATAGGCATTAAAGTAACATCTACAGGCTTGTGAGTAGTTCGAGAGAATATCATAAAGCATAATTAACCCGTCAACTAGTAACCCAGGAAATAAAATAGGTGGAATTGTCTGAAGATCATCTGGATTGTCGAAAGCCATAACCCTAGATCTTTCTCTCATCTGAAATTTCTTACAATCTTTGTCAACGTAGTCCCAGTCATAAAAACACCCATCACAAATTATTTACTTTTCAATTTCAGTTAGTACCACAAACAATCTTGATTTTCACTTTCTTGAATAGTTTCATTCGAATTTGAATTAGTTTAACAGTAGAATCTAAGTCTCTGTGGGATCGATATCTGGACTTAACAGTCTATATTACTTGTACGACCACGTATACTTGCGTGTGCGTTTGGGAGCAACAGGTTTTTGGCGCCGCTGCCGGGGACTTAGCAATATTACTGTTTTTCTAATTTGGATTTTAGAATTTCTATTCAAGTTTTTATTTATTTATTATTATTTTATTTTATTTTTAATTTAATATTTTGGTTAGTTTGCTTGATATGGCATCTTGGAGTAAAAATTGGTCGAATATTGGTTGTTCCTATTTTGGTGATCCTTGTTTGATTTGTGGGGGACCCCACTTGTGGCAACACTGTCAAAATATTTCCGGGAATGGGTTGTGTGCACCTTTCCAATCTTTTCAGTGGAATATTTGTAATATATGTGGTGGTCAAGACGGTCATTGGAATGGTTGTCCTAACTCTCACTCCCCATCCCCGAGCCCATATTATGATTCTCCTGTTATTTGTGATGTTGACAGTAGTAACGAAGTGGAGGATGCGGAAAGTCTTGCTCGGGTTAGCGATATGATGAAGCAAATAGGGGAGCAAATGATGGAGCATGATGCATTAATGAGAGAGAAAAACGCAGAAATGTGGAAAGCCATAGAGAGGATTCGTGCCAACCTCACAGAGATGCAGGCCGAGGCCGAAACTTGTAATGATCTACAAGTTATAGGCTTAGCCAATACTCAAGACGAACCTCAAACAGAAGAAGAGAGCGAGTTCCCACAAGTAGATAGCTTTGAAGAAGCAAAGATAGTGAGCCAATCTTGGCTAACAGAACAAGCTCAACAAATGAAATTTCATGGGTTTCTCCGTGATTGTCTTACAAATATGGCTACACAACTGATAGAAGGTAGAACTGAGCTCGGACAAGAGATAGACCAATTTGGCTCAGATATCCATGGCTTGCAGGCACAAATGAATAAAAAGGTTGAGGTGTCTGATGCCCAACTACATATTACCTTGGATAGTGGCCTGCATATGGAGCAGATAGAGGAACTCCAACCATTCGATCGGATCTTTGTTGATGATGTCATTGTTGAGGAAGTGTACAAAAGTGAGGATGTCAAAAATAATGCAGTTTTAGAGTTGGGGCGTGTTGGTCCTCATTCTAAACACTTTTCTACATTATGTTTGGTTGGCGACATGGAAATCGATCCCTCCACGCCGATGAAGAATTGTAGAGATGAGAAACAAGAGTCTTACATCCTGAAATTTGCCACACCGAAAAGACAAAGCGACATTCCTCACTTAAGGGCCAAGAAGTTCAAGAAACGATATCTATTGATTGGTTCTTTTATTTTCACACCACCGCCCCAGAAGCGTGATAGAAAATTGGATGCAAAATTAGGGGTGAAATTCATAAGTTCGAGGTGGAGGAAAAAGTTGATTCATGTCATGCCATGACGATTAGGGGAAGTCTGAGTACCCAAAGTTGAAAGCTGAGGAGCATGCCAGAGTTTTAAGTGTGGGGTCATTCTCCCCTTGATGATGAGAGCATGTTGCTAGCTAGGCCCCAGTGGGCCCCAGGGAGTATTTCTTACCTCGCTTGCGCTTTATTTGATTTCAAATCTAGATGCATTGAGGGCATTGCATAATTTTAAGTGTGGGGTGGGAAAATACGTCCCTGGTTTGTAACACCATGTTTTGAGGTTGCGGATGATGATTAGTATGCCGTAGGATTTTTTTTTTAGTTTTGCATCTTAGTATCGAAAAAAATAAATTTGGAAAAAGCTGGAAACATTTCAAAAAGATTTTATTTTTCTTTGATAATTTCTTAAGTCCCCCATTAGTAGGCATTCATCATCCACCCCCTTTGGTTTTCTTATGGCCTCGGTTCTTTCCCGAGGGGGGGCCTTTGAACCGAGCGTAGGTAGATTTTTTCTTTTATAGTCATAAGAAGGGTTGTTCCTGATGACGGGTGGATGACAACCTGCTTGAGGGAAAATTAGTCTGTAGGCTAGGTGCATTCAAATGCTAGGTGCACGGGATAGGTGAAGTAGTGACCTATGACTGATCTTGAAATCTTTGTGAAAGCATGCCGTGAAATTGTATCACTTTTCTTGGAAGCACTTGAAAATGTTTTTTGTGTTGACTCGTATGACCCACTTGGCATTGTTGATTTCCATTGTGTTTGATTGTTTCAAGGGACAACCGGATCCCTCTTGCGTTGATTGTGTGCCATTTGTGAGTAAGGTTTCGTATTTGAATTCATGTTTGGTATTGACATCTAGAACTTGCCCTGTGTGTTCACAAAGCGAAATGAAGTTTAGTTGAGCCTAGAAAGTGATAGGGGCATTTCTTTGATTAGTCACTAAAAATCCTAAAAAGTTATCCTACCAGCGTGCAAATAACACCCTAGTTAACCCCGTTGAGCCTTTAGCCTTTTCTTTGATAGCAGTTAATTAGCCTTACCCCTTCGTTCTATAGCACTCGATGTTTGATCCAAAACACTCCAGAAGCACTTTAATCAATTTACATGCATAATGGGAGTTGGGAGGCGAAAAGAGGGGAAATGGTTGTTAACTGTAATCTAGGAAGACAATGGGAACACCGAATGAACAAAACTAATTCACGTGTTAGTTGGGAATTGAAAAAAGAAAGAAATCTGAAAAAGAAAAAAAAATGTAGCGAAAACATTTCCCTTCTAATTTATGTGATTTTAAAAAGAGTGGTGCTTAAACAAAGAAAATGGGTGAATTGGGAGAAATTTAAAGGTTGGTCGGTGTTGAATAAGAGCTAATAAAGAAATTGTGCAAGAATGACGAATGTATAAGTATTAAAGTGCTTAGGGAGGTTAGTCACTATTATCCAAATAATTCTTACCCGTCCCGTAACCTACATTACAACCCTCGAAGTCCTACTTGATTCTAGGCTCGTCTTACTTGTATTAGTAGAGTGGTTACACTACGGGTAAGCATATGGTATGTCGTACATTACATGTGACGTTCTTTGTGAGAGTGAGTGCATTTATTGATGTCAGGTCCATTGAGTTAAACATGTGATTCATAATGAGATATGGACTACTTTGTTGAGGTGAGGGCACATAATTAGCAATAGAGTGGTGAAGTGTTGATTTCTTGATCATAAGGTTACCTATATGCGTTAAAGTGCTGTCGTTGAGTCAACTGTTTTGAAATTCGAAATGTTTTCATTGAAAAGAAGTACTTGGTGCTGAAAATGAGGCTTTTAAAACCTTTGGCATGGCTTTCTCAATCTGGGTCGTTGGTTTGTTTTTGAAAATCTCGCTTCAAGAGTTAGCCATACTAGCCGAATCCCATTGCAGAACTGTTTGAATGAGTGAGCTAGAAGTGTAGTCTGATGTTGGCTTGTGTTTGCTCGAGGGCGAGCAAAGTCTAAGTGGGTGGTGGTGATATTTGGCACAAATATCATGTTTTGTGTCGTATTACAGCTTCTTCTTATGACTTTTATCGCTTAATTCATGACGAAACCGTCATATTTGAACTTATGTCGTTTCATTTCATGTGTATAGGTACGATGGCGACAAATGATGGAAACTGTGCTTGAAATGATTGGAATTCGGAGCATATGTCGATTGGCTGAGATGACGAGTCGAAGACCGCAAAGGACGAACTAAAAGGAGAGTTAATCGACTACAGATCTTTGCTTTCCATCCGCATCGCGGAAGGATCGCGAGAAGCTTTAGATATTCAGGCCATCGAGGCGCATCGCGTGAAGAAGGCAAGAACCTTCAGACCATTGCGCGATCCTTCCGCGATGCGGAAGGAAAGCGGGGATCTGCGGATGTTTTCCCGATTAGACTAGGATTTGGATTCCTTATTTATTATTTTTACCCTAGCCTATATATACACGTTTTTATAAGCTGAGAACGGGATTCTAAAAAACAGAAGGATTTGTAAGCCACCGTTCTCCTTTTTCTCTCTCTAGGTTTATTTTCTTTTTCATCTTTCTTCAACCCTAGTTTATTCATGGCTTCTTTTGTCTATGATCGAACCATGAGTAGCTAATCTCCTAATTCTAGGGTTATGGCGAAAGACTTGAAAGTTGATGTGATGACAATTATTATCTATTGATTTTCCATATTGTGGGTTGCTTATTTATTCTTGGTTTTAATTGTTTGATTATCTGGCCAATAGTTAGACACTATCTGTGGTGCGTGGATTGAACTTGAGAAAGGGGATTCACGTATGTAATAAGAATAAATAGAGTTTGTTCGATTTAATCGTTTCGCTACTGAGGATAGAGATATACCCTTTAGCCCTACTTAGTTGAATACGGTAAAATAAAGGCGTTCTTGTTACATCTGATGACCATAGATATATAGGCATTAAAGTAACATCTACATGCTTGTGAGTAGTTCGAGAGAATATCATAAAGCATAATTAACCCGTCAACTAGTAACCCAGGAAATAAAATAGGTGGAATTGTCTGAAGATCATCTGGATTGTCGAAAGCCATAACACTAAATCTTTCTCTCATCTAAAATTTCTTACAATCTTTGTCAACGTAGTCCCAGTCATAAAAAAAACCCATCACAAATTATTTACTTTTCAGTTTCAGTTAGTACCACAAACAATCTTGATTTTCACTTTCTTGAATAGTTTCATTCAAATTTGAATTAGTTTAACAGTAGAATCTAAGTCTCTGTGGGATCGATATCTGGACTTAACAGTCTATATTACTTGTACGACCACGTATACTTGCGTGTGCGTTTGGGAGCAACAAGAAGAAAAACTCAAGAGGTAAACGTGTTAGTTCGTTAATCATAATAAGACATGTAACATCTGTTTTACTTGAAACATAT
The DNA here is from genome assembly GCF_019175385.1 of Lycium barbarum. NCBI lineage: Eukaryota > Viridiplantae > Streptophyta > Magnoliopsida > Solanales > Solanaceae > Lycium > Lycium barbarum. The sequence goes on along the minus strand of NC_083348.1, from coordinate 7,447,636 downwards.
TGTCCAAACTTCGGCTCACATAGAGATTTTTGGAAATGATCCGGATGGACAGGATTTTGCCCATTCGACTGATTTTTGTGCGACTTTGGTAATCTTTGTATGTGACAGTGATCTTTGAGGATGACACGGTCAACAAGTATTAGATGATGACTCGACCATTTTGTACTTGAAGTGTTTGGACTTTGAAAGGGCAAAGTATGACCTTAACGATATTTTGGGTCTGATAAGAATGATTTTTTAGGAATGAAGTAGTTGTCGACAATTTGCGACGGCTGGGCAATTTGTCTTAAAACTTTAGAGGTTGCGAGGACCCAGGGGTGTGGCTCTTAGAAATATTGAGTGCAAAGAATGTGCTTTTAGAAATGACGTGGTTCACGTGGATTGGATCATGATCGAACAATGTTTTAGATGTTTTAGACAACTTGACTTTTGATGTGGTGTTTTCGAGATGTTACTTTGGGGTGCGTTTTGACGACATTCTAAGATTTTGGGAACCGAACTATGGACTATTCGTGTTTGAAGCAAAACAGATGTCTTTATACGCGTAAATCAAAAATAGGCATGGCAAAGCAGAGTATATAGCAAGTAGCATTTAAACAATATAAATATCATGTAATCAATATATCAACAAAAGTATACTATCGTTTGAAGGATGCAGGTACCGTTAAGACTTATATACAACATTGATAAATATCGAATGGCAATACATAATAAGGGAACGGGGTATACAGAATATCGGTCCCGCGCAAGGGTACAACTCCTAAACTAAAAAGTAAAAACCCAACCCATGGGCAAACGGTTCATATAACTGCATGTACATCCTTCAATTTTTCACATAGTTGGATGCGGGCGGTCTTCCTGTCTGATTCAGGTAAGTCTGAGATACCCAAACTGGTCTATGGTCTGTATGCGCTATAACAGTAGGGATTTGGCTTCGCTCTACACTAGTTATTCTAGAGTGGTTTTTCAAGCAAATGACACAGGTTACCCGAGCGGACAAGCTGGGGGTGGTCTCTCTAAGGCTGTGGGATGACCGCATGCCCACTCGACCTTAGAGACTTCCAAAGAATATAGCAAAGGGTTTTTAGTGAAGGAATAACCACAGATCATCCCGCGTCGTCACCCTTGAAAAAATGTAAAATAAAATGCCAGGAGTGGCAGAGTATGCATGCATAAATGACAGCTATATTTTGCGAAAATTTAAACACATCAACAATTTATATCATACAAACACACAAATTATTGAAACCCTTATGGTTAGAACCTTAAATTTTCCCCAACGGAGTCGCCATCTGTAGCGGTTCGACATTTTTTCCAATTCGTATTTGCACTTGCCTCATTTAAAAAGAAAAGTGTCCCGGGGAAGTACAGTTGTCAATCGTACCGGAAAAAAGGAAAAATATACCTCTACGTAATGGTGCTCTAAATGGACTTTATTTTAGAGTCGCCACCTTATTTTTAGGAAATTAGGAAAACCAGTTCGAAAAGGGTTCATTCAAAACGGTTAAATTTTAAAACAAACCTAATCTAACAAAAGTTCGTGTAAGGGTTCTGGTGATCTCCCGGGGAAGGTGTTAGGCACCCTAGTATTAAGGATTCGTAAATTACGGTTGACCTACGGGTTCATTGTAACAGCCCAGGCCACCGCATGTAGAAATTCTCCGCTTTGGAGCCTTTTCCCCTCACGGTTTTAAAACGCGTCTACAAGGGAGAGGTATCCAAGCACTTATAAAGACTCTTCGTTCTCCTCCCCAACCGATGTGGGATTCACCTAAACTAATGTGGGTCTCGCCTAAGGCAAGCCTTACACTAACCCTCCTTGGGACTCGGCGTCTTCGCTGAGGTTTGCCCCACCACCGGCCCGGCACTGGCTCTGATACCAATTGTAACAGCCCAGGCCACCGCATATAGAAATTGTCCGCTTTGGAGCCTTTGCCCCTCACGGTTTTAAAACGCGTCTACATGGGAGAGGTATCCAAGCACTTATAAAGCACTCTTCGTTCTCCTCCCCAACCGATGTGGGATTCGCCTAAACCGATGTGGGATTCGCCTAAGGCATGCCTTACGCTATTATATTTGTATCTTTTGTTGCTAAGCTTTGAATATGTAAATCAAACTTTAGCTATTAGGATGCCAAATTTTGAACTCTTTTTTTTTTCTCTTTTTATCTTTTTCTTTCGTTTTTTTTTCTCTTTTTCCCAAAAATAGAAGAAGAAGATTCCCCTTTTTTTCTCTCTCAAAAACGTTTCCCCCAAAAAAAAAAATGATCTCCCAAAAAAACAAATGTCTCCCTTTTTTAATGTCCATCCCTTCTATTTGTAGGCAAGCCAATTTAGAATTCCATGGACGAAAATAAGCCATGTGGCCATAGCTTTTCCCCCCAAAATCCTTATTCAAATTTTCAAAAATCATCCAACTAAGCAATTAGAATTGTACGGAAAAACATAGGCCACTTGGCCGTACTTTTCCCCACAAAATCCTTATTCAATTTTTTCAAAATCATCCAACTAAGCATTTAAAATTCTATGGACAAAAATAGGCCACTTGGCCGTACTTTTTCCCCCAAAATCCTTATTCAAATTTTGAAAATCATCCAACTAAGCATTTAGAATTCTATGGACAAAAATAGGCTACTTGCCCGTACTTCCCCCCCCCCCCCCCCCCCCCTCCCCAAAAAGACCTTATCCGAATAGTACCAACAAAGGTACAAATGGATAAAATCTCCTTCTTATTTTTTATAAAATTGTAGCATAGTTTTTATATAGTTTTGGGTTAATTAGTCTAATATGCCTCTCGTAAAATAATATTTTGACAAAATAAAAATTATAATATGTTGTTTTAAAATACGAGCCCAATATTGATATACTTCTGAGTAATATTTAAAAATGTGAAAAATGTGGTAAAAAAATGAACCGTAATTCATACGTCGTTTTAATTAATAATTTTCCCGGGTTAGACGGAGCGGGATATATATCTTCTTTTCAAATCATGTTTGTGAAAGTAAATTGTGAAATTAAATAACTCGTAATTTCTTGTAATCTCTAATTTTTATGAAATAATAATTATACGTCAACTTTTGCAATTTTCTTGGGATTTTTAAATTTTAAATTTTTTTTAAGGGCATCCTTACTCCGTCTTGGACTTGAAAATTTTGAAAATTAAAATACGCGGTTTATGAGGTGAAAATTAGGTGTCAACAATATGGATGCAATGTATATGTACTGATACACATGTACTCCGATGATGGAACATCACATCTCGGCAGCACAATCCATGGGGGACCCGCAAAGTTCATGTACCATTCCTCACGATTCAGGCAAAGACCTTGGCAATTGCTACCAGCACTCATACCTCGATTCTGGGATAAATATCGGACACCGGTTCTCTCGTCACTCTCATCCAACTGAGCCCAGCTCATAACAGTGTTTCCTTGTATATCATCAATGTATCAATAATATATCATGAAGGATGAGAATGCTTGCAATGTATGAGCTCAATGTCAATAATCAAATCAATCTCAACAGTACCACACATGGGCACACCAACAATATCAATAAAAAGGTTACACAATAAGCCACAATAGTATCACAATCCTCATCTCAAAACAATAAAGGTGCTACAATATCATCATCAAGATATATCACTAGTCACCAATAGCTACTATCTCCACGTGGCAACGAGCCAACAACAAATAGAACAAGATAAGTCACAACACAATGGGGTGGCTAGCCCCAAATCATATAACAAGGCCCAACCTAAGGCAATATCCAACTCAACTTCATACCCGAAGGTTTACATGCATTCTCCGACAATATCGTCTAAATATATGCTTAGCTAATTGAAGTCTCACCGTAACCTACTTGGAGAGCCAAACATCAAAAGTCTCCAAAATCAAACCTTAGTCTTCCCTTTCCATTGATCCTCGAGATAATGAAAGTCTAAACATATCCAGATATAAAATTAGAATCAAGAATAAAATACCCAATCAACCATATTTCTAATCAAGTCCCAAACCCTAACTCATGGAATGGGGAAAATGAGGGAATTCGAAGGATACCCATAATAGTTTTAGAAGAATTTCGGATAAAAAAGTTAGTTCAAAACCCATTCCCAACCTCAAGGGACAAAATGGTCATTTCTTAATAATATCGAGTTCAATAAGGTCAAATTATTAATCCCAAAGCTAACTTTTGATAAATCCAATAGATTCCTTGCGAAATTTCACTCAAGTTAGGCTTTTGAATCAACTCATTTGGTCTTAAAATGAGTGAGTTATGGTGGTTTTAATTTTTGGAAGAAGCCAGAAATTTAAAGGACAATCTCAATGGCAATTTCATAAAATTTCAACAAAAACCTCACTAGAAAAATCTGCACAGCAAAATTTTAGTAAAAGGCCCATATCTCCCTCATAGGATAGCGAAACGCCACAATTCTTGCTGCTACAGTCTGAAATTATGATACGGATCTAACAGTTCAATCGAAACACAAATCAAAGCTTGTTTGCTCATTATGGTATCCTTTTTGCTCAAAATGGCGTTGAAACCAAAAATAAACACCATGCACATCCGAAGCTCATCAGAATCTAACCAAAATTTGTGGACAAGTCCAAAATCTACAATCATACGAACCTGCTCGAACTCTCAAAACATTCAAACGGGACCGTCTTGACCCGATGTTGACCGAGGTCAACTCCAAATCATACCAAAAACTAGTTTCCCAACCAACCACCCAAATCACACCCGAACCTCACGGGAACCGAATCAATGACTCGACTAGGTCATAGATGATATTCTGGACCTAATAGAACTGTCGGAATTCGATTACGGGCACGTTTACTCCAAGGTCAACTTTTGGTCAAACTTCTCAAACTTAAGCCTTCAAAATTCTAAAACTTTGACTTTCTTCTTCGATTCTCATTCGATCACCTATCCCCACAAGTCATAAACATTACAACAAAGCTAACAAAAACAACAAATCTCAGATCCAAGTCTAATTTCTTCCCGTGACCATCTGTTCACCATAAATAGGCATATTAATCATTAACCACCTCAATTGTCAAAAACCAACAAGACGAACTCTAAAATTAGCCCCGCCAATTTCCACATATCATAACTAATATTTCAACTCCAACGGAATCTCTAGAAAGACAATTAGAGCATGTTTTCCCAAAGTAAGCAATTTATCCAAATAATTGAATGCCGAAATTTTCAAAGTGAAACCTTCTCTCGGAGTGAACCAAATGATATTCGTTTGACTTCAAATTTGGTTAGCAAGTCAAAATAATTATAACTGAGCTTCTGGAATAGACGACACACAAACTACAGCACCAGTTCTCAAAACGACCGACCGGGTCGTTACCAAAACTTTATAATTCAGTTCTAATAACCCTTTGATAAGGAAATCATGAATGTAATGTATAGTATAATACACCTAAGGTTCCATGAGGGCTTGTCCCTCACACACATGAAACCTTGCCAAAGAAACCATTTTTTTGTTAAAGGTTGAAGAGTAGGTTTGGAAAAGAGACATACTTTAAGAAGATTTCAAAAATAGACATACTTCAAATGAAGGTTTTCAAAAGAGACATACTTCAAAAGAAGGTTTCAAAAGAGACATACCTCAATTGCCTCTATAACACTACCAAACATGTTTTCCGATCACTCTACAATTGATTTAGAGGAGAAAGATTAGAACTTTACACCATTCCCTAGAATTTTCACCCTTTTTGAAATATAGGGTTTTTAAGTCAATTTCATGCTCTTGTTTTTTCATGAGATTCACCCATGGATTCTAATGGTATCTAAGTGATATATAAACCCAAAACAATCCCCATAACTATTCGTAAATTTGAGAACTTACCTCACGACGATTTCCCTACAATCCTCTTCAACTTCTCTTTAATCGAATTCTCACAATCTATGAATAGATGAGGTTTCTGGTATTAATCTTCGTTAGATTGAGGTAATAATGATCATAATAGATCTAGAACTTACCTTAGATGTTTTGGGGAAGCCCTAAGGCATTTTCTCTCCAAAAAGTCGTCCAAAACAAAGTGGGAAAAGGTTTTAGAAAGTTAGGCTTTTATAAAATTCGGGAAAAATCGCTTCAGGTATACAATGGCCTGGCGCGGCGCGTGGGGTGTCGCAGCCCACGCTGCACACAGTATATTTTTCGACGATGTCGAACTTTTGAGTTTTATGAAAATTTTACCGGGTACGCTGCGCCCCTAGACGGGCACGCCTAAATTTTCCACTACATTAATGACGTTCAGTAAAATGTGCATAACTTCTAGCACAGAGCTTCATTTGAGCTCCACCATATATGGTTGCAAAGGTATTTCAAAGACTTACAACTTGCACCTTTTTGAGTTTTCTCAAATTCCTAACGTAACTACCCGAAAACTGGGCATAAGTGAGGACTACCCCACACTAAGACGAAATTAAGAACTCTTACGAACTTCACTATTTGGTTTGACTTTGCTCCACTTGGCTCGGGGGGATATAGCTCAGATAACGTCTATCTTTCACCTAAATTCCTCCCGAAGGGATTCATATAGCTAAAATATCACACGTTCTACACATTCACACCTAACTCGGATTTACGGAGTGTTACGTTATCCCCCTTTCAGGATCATTCGTCCCCGAATGAAAGTCATGGCCTAAGATTTTCACTAAACCTCCAATTTTCAGAATTTCTAGAGTTCTTTTGAAAGACGATCTACTCCAAAGACAACATAACACCACCCAAATAAAATGACATTGTCCTTACAAGAATTCCCTCCAGGACTACATCATTCAAGCTTAAACATAAAAGGAGGAATTCATACCTTTAATCTACACTTTCGCGAGAATTTGATAACCAGAAGGTTCAACACATACCTGGGATAAGAAATAAGTGAGGGTATTACGGCCTGAGTGTCATTAACGGCAACTAGATGGTAACTACACCCCTTTGAGTTTATTTTTTGAGTCTTAAGATACGAAATAAGTCTACCTCGAGGTGTACAATATCACCCTTCCACTTTATAGTGGTATTGCTTCCTTTGTTTTAGCTGATCCTACAAAATGATTAAACTAAGTGTGAGACTACCTTTCCTAGTGTCAGAGCTCTTTTATAAAACGGCTCGTGCATCGCACGGTCAGGGGTCATCTAGTATATTAAATATTTAGGGATATTTTCATCTACCAACATCAATATACGTGCTTTGCACGTAAATGTTAAGGTATTTTTTTTATATGAAGGACCAACAAACTTAATTTAGGAAAAATCATATACGATAGATATGTTGAAAGCCAGTAGTGGTTAAAACACCCCTAAACTTGGCGTGGATTATTGCTTTAGTTCCCGAACTATGTCTAGTATTAAAAACGCCCCTAAACTTGGCTAAGTGAGTTTAAAAACACCACCAAGCTACCACATGGCATAACAAGTGATTTAAGTCTCTTCTACGCGCGTGAGAGCATAAATAACATGCTAGATAAGTCAGCCAAAATGATAAAAAAAAAAAAAAAAAAAAAAAACTCATTTTTTTACATTACGCTGTATTTTTAATCCCAACCCAAAAGCTAAAAAGGCCCTTTCTTCTTTATTTAAATGCTACTCCATCAACACACCCAAGTTCAAATCAATTTTTTCTTGAACTTCTTCTCTAATTACTAAAGTTCTTAGTTATATTTGTAGGTTTCTCTCTCAATTATCTTAATAAATACTAAAGTTTAGGATAGCAGGAAAAAAAGAGGTGGGTATAAAGTTACTATCCAAAAAAGATGGTCCAATTGAAAAGGGTGAAGTAGATGCGTCTAAGAGCTGATTAAAACTCTAGCCATTGAAGGGGACTGCAAAAAACTTCAAAAGTTCTACAAGTGATACAGTTGAGAAGAAAAAGTTTGAATTGGGTATTTGAAGAAGACAAGTTATATAATGGCTAATTAATTCACGAACTTGAAACCATTCACACATAATAACCCAAGAACCAATACAATACGACCCTTAAGACCAATGTTTATCGAGATTTCTTGGCTAAAACACTAAGATTTCTATGGAAATAAAAGGATATGGGTTTATCGATTTGAGAGAATCTGAGAGAAAGGGGGATTTCTAGAGGGTTTTAATGGGTTGGGTCATTTATTTAATCAGGTGGGTTATTGGGTTGGGTGTTTTGGTAGGTTAGTCTTTTTCCTTTATTATTTGGCTTTTAAATTATCCACGTGGAGAAATTCCAGTCGAACCGCGAGTAACTACACTCACTAAGGTGTTTGAGCTCGGGGGTGTATTAAAATTCATTTAGCCAAGCTTAGGGGTGTTTCTAAGACTAGCCATATTTCGGGACTGAAGAAATAATCTGCGTCAAGTTTAGGGGTCTTTTAACCACTTCAGCCATCAATATTATAAAGCAATTGACATGGGAAAAATTAAATTTCATATAGTTGTTTTAATTATATCTATTGAACAGTTTCTAGAGACGTTATTCTATAAAAAATTCTTTAAAAGCTGAAGTTGCTGAATTTTATTCAAGTTGGCCTTGCAAATGTTTTAAATAGTCATTTTTATCAATCAAATGGGTCATAAAACTTTACAGAAATAGTAAATTAAATTTTGGGTGAAAACCACCTAAAATAATAAATGGGGAAATAACCCTCTATGACTATTTAGAAAAAATAATTACCCGAAATAGCCCATGTTTAAAATATTAACCGAAATGGTTCAATTTGTACCCTCGCTTCAAAAGCATGTAAATATGATTCCATCAGGGTGGGGATACCTTGGATATAACAAAAGTGATAATACAATTGAAAAAATGTTGTATATTGTTGTATACAATTGAATTTTCCTGGATATAAACACCTCTTATATATTATTATCCATTTTATACATTATTATACACTTTTATATACGTTTGATACATTGTCTACTCCAGATGTATAAGTTATGCATTGTTGTCTATTGTGAAAAAGTGGCTACGCAAATGTAATTTAAAAATATGGCTACGCAAATGTAATTTAAAAATATGGCTACGCAAATGTAATTTCGTATCCTAGATTATACATTATTGAAATTTCCCCAAAATAAAAACCAAAGGGGTATTAAATTTTTGGCGAAAACCACCTAAAATAATAAAAACCAACGGGATATTAATAACTGTATGATTTTATCCTATTATTATTTTGCAAAATGTGTCTTCTAAATCTACTTAAAATTTACGAAACTGCCCTTCACATTGATGTGGATCTATAATCATCTTTTTTTATTAGGTTAAAAAATATTGCTTATCTTTTCTTTTTTTTTCTTTTTTTGAATTAGTTCTTTACCTTCAATGAAATAACGCTACCAAATAAATATTAAACAAAATTATTGGGAAAAGTCGAAAAGAACTATCCCGGGCCAAGTGCTTTAGAGATCTTCGGAATTCGCAATGAAAGAAAAGATGCTCAAAACTTGCAAAGAGAATTGGATTGTTTGTTCCAATTTCTAACTTAAACCTATTTAAGTTAAAAGTAAATATAATGTAAACCATAATTTTATTGTATCCACATTTTACACACCGAATCATTAAGATGGCATCTTTACGTCAGATTGTTCAATGAGACATATTTGGTTGTTACCCTGAAAGAATTTAACTTTATATGTGAGGGAAAGTAATTTCATATTTTCAAGTTATATGCGTCCTATATTATCTTTTCAACATCAGAGGAAGAAAGATCAATTCCTAAATTTCATAAGACCTTTCCCTTTTGCATTGGAATAAATACTCATTAGATTAAACAATGTAACTGTTTATTTTGATTTTTAACACTTTTCTTATTGATTACTACTCTTGTGGACTGATCCTATCCGGTGGAAGAAATAAAAATAAGGAAAACATATTCAAAGATCATCTCACAAATAACTAAATGGTGGGCTTGATCAAATTTCGCCACAGAAGTCGAACTTCTTCAAGATCTTCTCAACTAGCCATTTTCTCTTCTCCTCTCTCAAAATAAATATATTTATCAAACGGAAAAGTTCTTCTTTAACGCTCCTTAAGAAAATCATCATAAAAAGGCATAAAGTTTGTGAAATCAAATTAGAATTCGTTTGGAGCAAATTTCTTGACTAATTTTGACGATGTTTCACATTGTTAATAATTGTAATTCCTTGATTTATTCTTACTGGTCTTTGATGGAATACGGATAATATAAACATAGTTGTTCATATCATAACAAAAAACTTCTAGTTTTGTAGTATGATAATTCGTAAATCCGATATTTGAATATTTATATAAAGAAGAAATCCAGAATATATGGGATAACTTAACAAATAAACTCAAAATTGTCTAAAGACAAGTACATTACTGAGAAGTCGAGAACTATTCTCCACTAATTAGTCAATTTATATCTTTCTTTTCAAATCTTCTCCTTTTGTGACAAATAAATGAAATTAGCTTAGAAACAACCTCAACTATAAGGAATAAGAAAAAACCCATGAACAAACAATCAAGAAAGAAGATCGAGAATGGACATTATATTCCTGCGCCCTTTGAAACTTTAAATCAACACATATCCCTTGCTAGCATGCATAAGTACAAACAAAAATTAAAGCTAATGAATATGTGGGCAAATTTATTAACCATCACATTCGCACATACAATTGTAGGAAAATATGATACTAAAAGACATGAAAATTATTACCTCTAAAAAGATCGGTGTATAGGTATTTTTATGTTGAGTTCTCATGAATACAATAGAACTCTTTATATATAGGTAACAACAGTAAGAGCCTGGTAGGACATCTGGTGTGAGGGCAATATTTAATATTGTGGCCCAACATTGGAAATATGAATTAGGCGGGTATGACTCTAATACTATGTAAAGAATGGATCTTGAGCCTAACTCAATACCAAAAGTTAGCTCGTAAGGGGAGGATTGCCTAAATCCATATAATAAGACTATCTACCCTTTAACCGACCGATGTGCGACTCTTAACAAATAGCTTATCAAGGTAAGGCAAAATGAAATAATAGGTTGTTTAAAAAAAATGTCCCAAAAGGTAGTTTGAATCTGGCCTTGTATGTTTCTTGTGCATGGGATGAGGGGCGAGGGATCAACCCATTTTGCTTTGCAAGCCAACTCTTCAGCGCGCAAGCTCAATTTCTTTGTGATAGACTATGTAATAAGTCTACGTAAATATTGTAAATATTCTCTTCCTTATGTATAGTAATTAAGTCCTATAATTTAGCCTAGTATTACGCTCCTAGTGAGATACCTACTTTGTATATAATGACTTTCATACATCAATACAGATCACGGATTGATTTCCTACATGGTATCAGACTATGTTTCTCCTAAAAACCCTAGCATCCAAAACCCTAGCCGTCCACCTCCCTCTCTCCTAGCCGTAGCCGCCCCCCTCCCCCCCCCCCCCCCCCCCCCCCCCCCCCCCCTCCTCCTTTCTCTTCCCTCTTCTCTGTTCAATGGCTGACAACAAAAATTTTCATTCTGCTTTAACCGTCACGAATGTGAAATCTTTAATCCCAATCACTCTAGACATGGAAACTGGCCATTATCACGAATGGGCGACACTATTCAAAGTTCTAGCCCGTGTCCACTCCGTACTTGAGCACATCATACCACCAACTGACACCACTGAACTCACCGCGTACAACGCAACGAAGGCGGCTAATATTCCGCTCTGGAAACGGCTAGATGCGGTGGTCCTTCAATGGATATACGCCATCGTATCCCATGATATTCTTACCTCTATTCTCGTTGGCAAATGATGTTGCGGAGAAGGCTTGGAATCGAGTTGCTCAACTTTTCCAAGACAACAAGCACTCAAGGGCAGCGTACCTTGAAATCGAGTTAACCACCACAAAAATGGCCGACTTCGGCTCAGTTATGGCCTATTATAATAGGCTCAAGTCTCTCGCGGATCAGCTTGCCAACGTGGGGTCTTCGGTGTCCGACCAACGTCTGGTCTTGTGCCTCCTTGCAGGCTTACCGGAGACATATGCACACTTTGTCACCACCATCCAGCAGAAGGATGTGTTGCCCTCTTTCTCTGAAGTGTGCTCCAGACTCAAGCTCGAAGACGCCGCAGCCAAGAAACATGCCCGCGATTCTAGTCCCGCGGCTCTGCTTGTTGATAATGATACTCCCTCCCCGCCACCTGGCGGCAACACTAATTCAACTAACCTTCGTGATAATAATCGTGGCAGGAATTCCAACAAGAACAAGGGAAAGGGGAACAACAACAACACCAATCGCGGGAAATCCAGCTGCGGTGGCGGCGGACAGACCAGTCACGGTCAGTGGCCGACAGGACAGCCACCGGCAGGGGGATACTATTGGCCAGCCTGGTCGCCCCAGCAGTGGCCACTGCCCCCCTGCCCGTATCCGACCAGACCGTGGCAGCAGCGTCCCACCACACCGCGGCCTGGCAGCGGCATTCTCGGTGCGGGTCCACGGCCTCAGCAGGCCTATTCCATGCATGGTCCGACGTATTCTGGGTACACTCCAACAGACGTGGAGGCAGCCATGCACACTCTGTCCATGCATCAACCGGATGATAATTGGTACATGGACACCGGAGTGACTTCTCACATGACTGCCAACTTAGGTACTCTCACGTCTTATTTTAATTTGAGAAATAATTCTGGAATCATTGTTGGTAATGGTAGCACTATTCCAATTCGTGGCTATGGTCATACATCTCTACCCCCACCTAATCCCCAATTACGTCTCCAACATGTCTTGCATGCTCCAAAACTCATTAAAAACCTTATTTCCATACGTAAATTCACTAAGGACAATAATGTTTCTGTTGAGTTTGATCCTCTTGGGTTTTCTGTGAAGGATTTATCGACGGGGAGCCACCTAATGAGATGTGAGAGCACCGGGGAATTGTATCCTATCACTGCCACAAAACGGACCACTCCACCATCCACCTTCATTGCCGCATCACCTAGTTTGTGGTATTCCCGACTCGGCCATCCGGGAAATGCTATCCTTAGTTCCCTTTCGTAGTAATGCCTTAATTGAATGTAATAGGGCCCGAACTTCCTTTTGTACCTCTTGTCCTTTGGGGAAACATGTTAAATTGCCATTTTATGATTCATTGTCATCTACTACTATGCCATTTGATATCATTCATAGTGATTTATGGACATCTCTTGTTTTAAGTTCTAATGGGCACCGCTATTATATTTTCTTTCTTGATGATTATAGTAATTTTCTTTGGACTTTTCCAATTTTTAACAAGTCCCAAGTCTATTCCACGGTTCTATCTTTTAAGGCATTAATACAGACTCAATTCGAAAGAGACATTAAAAACATTCAATGTGACAATGGGCGGGAGTTCGCCAATGGGCATTTTCAATCATTTTGCGCCTCCAATGGTTTAAATTTCCGATTTTCTTGCCCCCATACCTCTCCTCAAAACGGCAAAGCGGAAAGAAAAATTAAATCCATTAACAACATAGTGCGCACTCTTCTTGTCCACTCCTCCATGCCCCCCTCCTTTTGGCATCATGCTCTCTAAATGGCCACATACCTCCTTAATGTCCTTCCCACCAAAGTCCTTGGGTATAAATCACCAACGCAAGTTCTCTATCAACGAAACCCCTCCTATTCTCATCTTCGGGTTTTTGGGTGTCTATGCTATCCACTTTTCCCATCTACAACAATTCATAAGTTGCAAGCAAGATCCACCCCGTGTGTATTTTTGGGCTATCCGTTGAATCATAGAGGATATAAATGTTATGATTTATCCACCAACAAAATCATTATATCAAGGCATGTCACCTTTGAGGAAACTCAATTTCCCTTCTCAAAGTTGCACTCCCCAATCCAAACTTCTTATGATTTTTTGGACCATGGGATTTATCCATACACCCTGCATTTTCTGTCGCAGCCTACTCCACCCGTCATTCCTTCGGTACAACCCGACCCCCCCCCCCCACTGCCCAGCAGCTCCTCCCCCCTCCTGCTCCACCCGTGACTACTCAGCAGCCCCCCCCCCACTGCCCAGCAGTCCACCCGCACGGCCACTGCCCAGCAGCCCACCCGCATGGTCACTAGAAGCCAACATGGGATTTTCAAGCCCAAACAACCATTTAACTTAAACACTGCCACTATCTCGCCTATCCCACGAAATCCTATAAGTGCTTTAAATGACCATAATTGGAAAGCTGCCATGGTTGATGAATATAATGCTCTAATTAAAAATAAGACGTGGGAGTTGGTTCCACGTCCCATGATGTGAATTTGATTCGTTCTATGTGGATTTTTCGTCATAAAAAGAAATCTGATGGTTCTTTTGAGAGGCACAAAGCCCATCTTGTCTGTGATGGCAGGTCTCAACAGGTTGGAGTTGATTGCGATGAGACTTTCAGTCCGGTTGTCAAACTGGCTACTATTCGCGCTGTCTTGAGCATTACACTCGCACACTTTTGGCCCATTCATCAGTTGGACGTCAAGAATGCCTTCTTACATGGTAATCTTAATGAGACTGTTTATATGCATCAGCCTATTGGGTTTAAGGATCCAAAGCATCCCCATCATGTCTGTCTTTTGAAGAAATCGCTGTACGGACTTAAGCAAGCTCCCTGTGCATGGTTCCAACGCTTTGCAGACTATGTCTCTACTATTGGTTTTTCACCTAGCCGATCTGATTACTCTCTCTTTATTTATTGTCGAGGTTCTGACACTTCTTACATTCTGCTATATGTTGATGATATTATTCTCACAGCTTCTTCAGATGCCCTCAGAAAATCCATCATGTCTCTGCTTAGTGCCGAATTTGCTATGAAGGATTTGGGTCCTTTAAGATATTTTCTGGGTATTGCTGTTACCCGGACTTCACACGACATGTTTCTCTCTCAGAAAAATTATGTAGCAGATATTATAGAGCGTGCGGGCAAGACTGCCTATAAGCCGAGTCAGACACCGGTCGACACCAAAGCCAAACTTGGTGCCACGGCTGAACCTTTTTGTGATGATCCCACACAATATCGCAAGTTGGCCGGCGCGTTGCAATACCTTATATTCACAAGACCAGATATCTCCTATGCGGTTCAACAAGTATGCCTTCACATGCATGATCCAAAGGTTGCACATATGCATGCTCTTAAACGCATAATCCGATACATTCAAGGTACTATTGAGTTTGGTCTCCATCTGTACAAATCCTCCATTGCCTCTCTGGTTTCTTATACAGATGCAGATTGGGGTGGTTGTCCGTACACTCACCGATCCACATCCGGTTACTGTGTTTTCCTTGGCGATAATCTCCTCTCATGGTCATCGAAACGGCAACCTACTATGTCTAAGTCCAGTGCCGAGGCCGAATACCGTGGCGTCGCTAATGTCGTCTCTGAGTCCTGTTGGCTTCGCAACCTTCTGTTGGAGCTCCGTTGTCCCATCCGGACAGCTACATTGGTTTATTGTGATAATGTTAGTGCCATATACCTATCAGGTAACCCAGTTCAGCACCAACGCACTAAACATATTGAGAGGGACATACATTTCGTACGTGAGAAAGTTGCCCGTGGAGAAGTCCGTGTTCTTCACGTCCCGTCCCGTTACCAGATCGCAAACATCTTCACTAAAGGTCTTCCGCGCGTGCTCTTTGATGATTTCAGGGACAGTCTAAGCGTACGACAACCTCCCGCTTCGACTGCGGGGGTGTGATATACTATGTAATAAGTCTACGTAAATATTGTAAATATTCTCTTCCTTATGTATAGTAATTAGGTCCTATAATTTAGCCTAGTATTATGCTCCTAGTGAGATACCTACTTTGTATATAATGACTTTCATACATCAATACAGATCACGGATTGATTTCCTACACTTTGTCGTCTTTCTTTTTACTAGATCGTGCGGCCAATATTACAGAATATTAGTCATTGCAAATTAGATTATATTGCTTTAAGAGAATCTTGATTATCATCTTGGTATAACATTGATTATTGACATTATCAAAATATGTTAAACAACATTTTATTTATTTGCCATTTGGTTTGATGCCCTTGCCACCACACACACTTTTACATACTTTCATAAATTTTGGATCCGTTTCGCCATGAGAATTTTCACTTTTTTCCTAATTATTTTATTTTATTTTATTTGGAAATCAGTGTTTGGCCATGAAAATTCCAAATACAACTTAAAAGTATTTGGAATTTGGAAAACACCTAAAACCTTGTTTTCATTTTCTTCACTTTCACTACATTCAAACAACCAAATACTCTTTGCAAAAACTATAACCAAACACAATTCCACTTTCAACTCCAATTTCAAAATTCAAAAAAACAAAAGTGAAAAATATTTAGTTTTCATGGCCAAACACCTACTTAATATAAATATAAGTGTAAGTAAATTTCTATCTCGTTGTGTTATAGTTTCTCCCTCTTTCAAGCTTCCACCATACCCGAGGCTGAAAATTTTACATTGCTTTTTTTAATTTGTTAGACAGTTCTCATCTTTCTCCTTTTGTTATTTTAATTCTTAATTTGTTTCTTTTTTATATAACAATAATATGGCATACACCAGTTAACCACCTAAACTGCCTATTATCGAAAAGGTGTTAAAAAAGAAAAAAAAAAAGGGACGGTACGCATGTGAACATAGCATTAAATGGAATTAAATAAATCAAAGAATCACATATCTTCACCATATAAAGAAACTAAAGCATCAAACATATCTAAATAAACAGCATTCAGTTCTTTTATCTTACCAAATATTCAAATTAGGTTTCAATAATAATATCTTCGGCACATTTAGAATGTCCAGAATCTCCGACCATCAAAATAGCTTCAATGCTTCTTGTTCGCATTAATTAGATCGATTCTAACATTGAAGCTTCTAACTTTGTAAAATCTATCTCGTACTATCCTAAATGTCTTAGCCTTAACATCCGTATAAAACTGAAAGCACATAAAAGAATTAAGAAGATATATGCATATCTTACCCGAATTATCAAAAGATCTATATGATGGAATACAGACATAAATAGCGGAATCAAATAACCAGGATCGAACTTACATGTAATATTGTCACGACCCAAATTACAGATCGTGCGGGCACCTACCTGATTACCTCCTAGTAGGCAAACCCTCACCAACCAACCCATTATTAACACTCATTTTTTCATTCAATAACTAATAATCATAAACATTAGGTGAGAAAATAGGAATGACACTCTTTATAAAATTAGAGCTTACAATTTCCCCTGGACATAGTCTAGACGTGTACAAGAGCTTCCACAATACAGAGGAATAAATTTAATATAAAATGACACAACTTCTGCCTTGGAACGAGATGCACAAAAGTTGTAGGAAGATGTCCGCCACTATGAAACCTTCAAGCAATAACCTGAAAACACATCTACACCCAAAGGATGTAGCAAGAGTTTTCATGACCCAACCGGAGGGTCATGACGGGTACCCGGAGCTAACCTACCAAGCACCTCTTAACTTATATCTCATAACCATATCTAGGTGGATCACAAGATAACTCATAAATATCATAATCTGCAAGGGACATGAGTCTAGAAGATATAAACACATCTATATAATCATCATCAACTATACCCATATAAGCAAGCCAGCAAGGCTACTAAAATGATATACAAAAATATAAACCGATGAGATTATAGAACATCTAGCTATATACACCTGTCTACAAGCCTCTACATGAAGTGCATGGAATCATAAGGATGGGACGGGACCCCGCCATGCACATATGTATACAAAAGAATAGTACCAGCTAAACAGTAGCTTCAGAACAAATGGAGCACTCCCATGTAATCGCTGATGAAGCAGCCTAGGGGTTTGGTCCGTCTCCCTGCCTACCTACGGGCATGAATGGAGCGTCCATAAATAAAAGGACGTCAATACGAATAATGTACTGAGTATGTAAGGCATGAATAACAACATAATGAAAATATTGAAGAAACATGAGACAGGAGAAATAACTTGTACATTTGATTGCTTTTTAAGGCGGATATCATGCGTGCTTAGCCTTTTAAAAAAAACATTCCCATACATATATAGTATAAGTGGTAGTGCTGAGGAACGTGCAGCCTGATTCATAAATCATATCATCCCGCGTCTGGGGTAACATCATAACGTATCCACTGCAGTGGTGTGCACATCTACGTACCGTACCCGACCGACTATAGCATGGATCGGTGTGTGTATATATATATATATATATAAAGCATGCGTGAAAGCTCAAATAAAACGTTACAACTCAATCGGAGTAACGTAAGGTCGGTAAACCTCTGATGTGTCATAGTGGAATCATCATCATCATCGCTATGTCTCACCTTGAAAGAACAACTACCATAATATGAGATCAACAACAACAAATAAAATCAATAATCATGGAACAGCTCAATAATATCATGAGAACGTTAAGAACTATAAGCTTCAGTATCTTTAGAAATAGAATCATCATCATCGTGAAGAACATTTGTCAATAATATCATAAGAATCTTGAGAATCATGAGCTTCTAGCATTTTTAGGAATAAGGATATTATGGACATCATGTGAATGGGTTTGTATCAAAGGATCATGCCATAAGAAAGAAAGGGACTGCCTTAACATACCTTTAGCTCCTTAACTACTTAACGTTCTCCTCCCAAGCTTGCAAATCTACATTTAAGAGGATTCATACTAAGGTTAAGTTTTGAAAACACTCATAAGTTCAAAGTAGAGTAACTAATGGGCTAGCAGAATTTGGGCAGCACTTCCCCTATTTTATCGACTTCCTCCAAATTCCAAAATAACTCCCAAACAACAATAACAACATCCAAATACCAACAACAATGTCAACAATTCCATATTTAAGAAATTATATACAATTTACACCTAAAACAATCCTAAACGTCCTTCCGAATTCCATTCATAATCAACAACTACAACACAATGTCTTATAGCTTTTCCTACCACAATTTCCTTCACCTGTATGACTTACTAATCTCCAAATCAACTCAATATAAGAACTAAAGGGAGAACATACCTTAATCTTGAAGAAATCTAACTCATCCAACCTTGTTTGCAACCAAAACTATAACAACTTTAGCTAAAAGCAAAGACCATCATCATCTATGAGCTAGCTTAGGGTTTTTAAAGCTTGATTCTCACTTGATTTGTCTTAGGATGTGTATGGATAGGTAGAGAGGGTAGAGAGAGCTTGAAGAGTCTAGAGAATTCTTATTTTTGGTGTAAATAATGATCCCAAGTCGTGGCCCTTTTAATTTATAGGAGACAGAAAATTTCCACTGCCTACAATTCGACGGCAAGGTCGACGGTCCGTCGACCAGTCAACGATCCGTCGATTCGCAACCGTCGAATGGCGGCAGCCTCTGATTCTCAGAGAGCTATTCGACGGTGCATGTTAACGGTCCGTTGACCATTTGACTATCCGTCGACTTGCAATTGTCGAGTTGCTCAGCTGCCATACTCAGTTTTTCTGGTTCACTCTGCCTCTAATCTCCCCGATACCTGTTGCACATAACTTAAACTCCCGCATACGTGAAATAATCATGTAGAATCTCTTATAACCTTGACAACAACCTCACTTACTATCCTCACATCAGCTATCTTACGGCGAAACTCAGCGTATAAAATATGGGCTATAACATTCTCCCCCCTTAAGAACATTCGTCCCTAAATGTTAAACTCTTAGGGATTTTTACAAAATTTCGCCAGAGTTTCCCTTGTAACTATACCCCTGCCATCCTATCACAACAACCCAAAATATACAATGCCTCACAGTGCTAATACAACAAGAATAATAATGGCCCCACACGACCAAGAAATCACAAAAAGAAAGCACTACGCACCTGAAGACAATAATGTCTCTGTCTGAACCTCCTCTGGTAGTGGAAACAAGTGTGGATACCTGGACTTCATATGTTCTTCAGCTTCCCAAGTCATTTCTTTCTTATTCCTGTTTCTCCATAAAACTTTAATTGAAGCTGCATCTTTAGTCCTTAATCTCTGAACTTGTCTATCTAGGATAGCAGTGGGAACCTCTTCATAAGATAATTGCTCGGTAACCTTAACATCATCTACAGATACAACTCTGGAAGGATCTCCAATACACTTGTGAAGCATTGATACTTGGAAAACTGGGTGAACTGTCTAGAAGTCTGAAGGTAGATCTAACTCATAGGCTACCTGGACCACTTTGCATACAATCCTGTAGGGTCCAATGTATCGAGGGCTAAGCTTACCCTTCTTACCAAATCTCATAACACCCTTCATCGGTGACACCTTCAAGAATACCTAGTCATTGACTTGGAATTCTAAATCTCGTCGACGATTGTCTGCATAAGACTTCTGTCGACTTTGGGCTGTTAATAATCGGTCCTGAACAAGCTTGACCTTCTCCACTACTTGCTGGATAAAATCTAGCCCTACTAATTTAGTCTCACCCACTTTGAACCATCCAATTAATGATCTACACTACCGCTTATATAAAGCTTCATACGGGGCCATCTGAATACTGGAATAATAACTATTGTTGTATGCAAATTCAATAAGTGGAAAATGATCATCCCAGCTGCCTCTGAAGTCTAACACACATGCTCTTAACATATATTTGAGGGTCTGAATAGTACGCATAGCCTGTCTATCAGTCTGGGGATGAAATGTTGTGCTAAGGCTCACCTGAGTCCCCAAGCCATTTTGGAAAGACTTCTAGAAATTAGCTGTAAACTGCGCACCTCTATTGGAGATAATGGATACTGGAACACCATGGAGTCGTACTATCTCTTTGATATAGAGCTTTGCATAATCTTCACCTGAGTATGTAGTTCTGACAGGCGGGAAATTAGCTGATTTTGTAAGTCTATCCACAATTACCCATATGGAATCATACTTACGCTGAGAACGAGAAAAGCCTGTAATGAAATCCATATTAATTACTTCCCATTTCCAAGTCAGAATCTCCATAGCATGTAACAATCCACCAGGAGTCTTATGCTCGATCTTTACCTGCTGACAGTTAGGACATTGAGCTATGAACTCTGCTATGTCTTTCTTCATTCCATCCCACCAATAAATTGACTTAGTATCATGATACATCTTCGTCGCTCCCGGATGAACAGCATAACGGGAACAATGAGCTTCTCCCAAAATCTGGCGACGTAACCTCGCTACATCAAGAACACATAGTCAGCCTCAATATCTAAGAACTCCATCTGCAGGAATCTCGAATGGTGACTTTTCCTTATGATGAGACGTATCTCTATAATGAACTAACATGGGATTGTCACAACCCATTTTACTAGGTCGTGCAGGCACCTATCATTACCACCGCGATAGACGAACCCTTATCCCAATATAACCAATTTAAGTATTAGCGGAAGAAATAAATATAGAATAAGTCTCAAATCATCCATACAAGATAAAGTGCGGAACAACGGATCTGGTCTAGTTCATACAAGAGCACTAACTAAATACTACAAGTCTGAAAGATGATAAAGTCTCATAATACAACTGTCTCGAAATAAGAGTAAGACAAGTAGGTAAAGGAAAGAACATGCCGTCATCGTGCTCACCCTGGAATGACTCGACAATAGCCTCATTAATCAGCCACGAGGGGACGAGTGGAACCTGTCTAATACTTTGCATCCATAAAAAATGCAACAAACGTAGGTCAGTACCAAACAACGGTACTGGTAGGTATCATCGGCCGACTAAGTATAGGTAACTTAATTCAGACAATAAAGCAAGATAGGCAGATAAATCGACAAGTATAAGCCTAACATATTGACAAGTATAAGCCTAACATAATCAGAACCAAGTACACGTCATCATCTAAATAGAGCATCTAAACCCAATTGTGTCAAGTCTCAATATGTCCAATCCGAAACCAACATCACAAGTAAAACACCAAATCATCTCAATATAACCCATGATGCAATGCAATGCAATAATGTATGAATGCAATCTAATGCCATGAAGTCTCACCAAGGGTAAGTCAACAATATCTTCTAAATATATGTTTCGCTACACGAAGTCTCACCAAGGGTAAGCCATAACCTATCTGGATGGCCGAACAGTGAACACCAATCAATCACTCTTTTGCCTTGCCCTTCCGCTGAGCCTCAAGATCAAAGAAGTCTAGGCATATTTGAAATCTGGATTAGAAATCATGAAGAACGATACTAATATTACTATCATTCAATTTAGGTCAAATCCAACCCTAGAATTTGGGAAAACGAGGCGCGCAAGGTCAAAACGGGATATTCGGGAATGAAATAGCAAATTAAGCACTAGGTGACTATAACCCAACAACTAATTGCTAATTAACTCAAGGATTCACCTAATTTCGAATTTCAAGTAAAACCCCTAATTTTGGGTATAAACCCTATGTCACACCCCGACCTTACTAGGGTGTGATGGGCACCCGACCCCATATTCGGAGCCGAACGAACCCGCTGACTCTTATTACCTACTTAATCTCCTTAGACTCTTACCTCAATAAGAAATGAAAAACATAATAAAGCTTTCAGAATTTTTTTTCTTTCTTTTCCATCGTACTCAACTCAAATAGAATCTGTAATCTCATGGACTTTGATACATAACACAAAATGACATATCGACTGGTGGAGCCGATTACAATACCGACATTCTATACCCACGACTCTGTCTGCAAAGTCTCTAACATCAATCCAGAAATCCTAGCATACAGGCTCTGACTCGGCAGCATTCCCAGGAACAAGTGGGGTCTACCAACTTCGCTGGAACCTCTTCTATACTAGCTTCTGCTCGTCTGGGTGTAACTGCGCGGCATGAAACGCAGCCCCCGAAGAAGAGGGGTCAGTACGAGCAATGTACTGAGTATGTAAGGCATGAATAGTAACAAAGTAAGGAATATAAATATGAACAGTAACAAAACGGAAACATAGGGCATATCATGAAGTAAAAGAGTAACCTGTACATCTGAGTGCCGCTTAGGCGGATACCCTGCATGCTTGGTATGTCATATTGCCGAGGCGTCGGCTCCGATCCATTTAACCCCACATATATATATATATATATATATATATCATACTTTACTTTATTTGAAAAACATTCATTCCTTTTTCATATATATATAGAAAATAGAACATATCATATCATATTGCCGAGGCGTCGGCAGCCGATCCATTTAACCACATATCCCGCGTCCGGGACGATATCATATCATACCAACTGATCAGGTGGCTACGCGTATATAACGCTCTGCCCTTTTTCCCATCTTCCCCATATACGTATACATATACATATATCAGCGTCTATAGCGCTCTGACCCTTTCTCCCCTCTTTCCCAATATACATATACGTATACATATATCATATAGTAGCACGCAGGAGAGCCCAAAGAAAGTCATATAACTATCGGAGTGACGTAAGGTCGGTAACCTCCGATTACATTATGGAATAATCAGGATCATCATGTCTCGCCTTGAAGGGACTAGTATTATAAGGCGAGACTATCAATGAAGAATAGCGTCAAGAGAACACGTAGAGTAAGGTCATAAGCCTCATAAAACATCAATTTATACCCTTTGGAGTCTTTAGAAAATAGAGTCATAATAAGGAATAGAATTAAAATCAAGACTAGCTCTTTGTTCTTATATTCGTATTGGCTCCTTAACTTAAGACTTTTAGACATGAAATCATTCTTGTCATAACCATCCTAGACATATTCTTTTTTTGACATCATCGTTATCATTACAAAAGCATATTCATCGTTGTAACCATAAAAGTTTACAAAGTCATGAGCCTTTGTTTTAGGAAAGTAAAGACATTTTGGAAAACGCTTACGGGTTATTAGAAAGCAAATCATGCCATAGACTCACAAGCTTCTAACTTTTGAAAATAAGGAAAACATGGAAATATTTATGAAATTACAACCTAAGGATCATGCCTTTAAAAGAAAAGGGACGAGCCTTAACATACCTGTGTCGCGCCTTACTAGCTACGCTTATTCGTCCAACTTGTTAGTCTACATTCAAGAAGATCGACACAATCATTAGATTCATTTCCACACACACTTGTCTTAGTCTTTCAAATAAATTCACTTATGATCTGCCGAAATTTCGGCAGCATCTCCCCCGTTTATATGCCTAGCCCAAAATTATAATTCAGCAACCAATCAACAACAACAATAATAACAATAGTATTAATACCATTTCCAACACCAACGTATGCCATAAAATAGCCCGCACACTATTTTCTAGATTTCTCAACCCACCAAATTTGCGTTATGCTTATATAATAATTTTATTTCCGTAAAGGAGTCGAAATTCATATGAACAACATCAATAACAACATCCTCCACATTCTACAAGTTAACTACATTTATTTTCATCCAAAATTCTCTTCAAATTTCATCCCATAATTCACAATGCCAACGGACGAATTTATATCGCTATTTTCCCCGTTCTAATCCGTTAAAACTTTAAATAAACTTATTAGCAATGAAAAATAACCTTATCCATACCTTAATCATTCAGCCACCACGTTATCATCCTCCTCCTTGGTTGATTTTTAGCTCAAATTGAAGACAACGCAGCGTACAACACTTTTCCCTTCATGGGCTTCGGGATTCGGGGCTCGGATTTTGGTCAAAATTAGTTTTTCTTCTCCAAGGCTTTTTCTCTATCTCTCTCCAGAATTTTCTGGTTGTTCCAGATCTTAAAATGAGGAGGGAAGGCCTAAAATATCACTTATATAACATGGGTCATGGGCCTAACCCGGTTGGGCCCGAGTTGGGCCTAGCCCACTGACCTTTCTACCTTAAAACGTACATATCTCCTTGTACCGATGTCACCTGGGAACGCACAACCTATGGTTGGAAAGCTAATTCACTTATCTATAACTTCTATTTCTTGGTATTTTTCCAAATTCCAAACTTATAATACCGTTTGTGCCTCTCGAAGTCAGGTCACCCGAAAACGTTTTCTTAAAAATATTCGTTTGGAGGACTTCCACTTTGATTCGGCTCAAGGGTCCTTCTTTATTTGTGTTCAACTTCACATGTGTGCTTAATATAACTTTTCACGTGTTCCTAAAAAATCTCTATGTGTGGGCCCCACCTCCGCTTACGACTAATCCGACGTGCAAAAATACGAAATATAATACCATCAACGTGAGTTTGAATTATGTAGAGACAACATGATTGTCAATTTTGAGGAAGCACGTGTCACGATCATACTCTTAAAACGCGGGGTATAACTCCCTAACTCTTGATTCAATAATTCAACACTAATAATGGGATATAAATGATTAACAACCTTAGATTCATCAAAATCTAGCATAAACCCCATCAATTTCATCATTAATAAGCCTAGATAGAACATTCATCAAAACCCACTTTTAATCTTCCATAACTAAGGAATGGATAAGAGAAAGGAAATTCCTAAGATGATTAGGATTAATGAAATAGTAAAAGGATTAGGGGAACTTACCACCAAGAATCTCCGCTAAAAGTCTCCAAGAACAGATCCCAAGAGTTCTACTTTCGTAATGGTATTAAATGAGGGACTAAAGGCTTTTAACACTTCATTAATTATATCCACTGCCTGTCACCCGCTTTGGCGATGCTGGGAATGCTCGAGTGATCCCTTGACCGCTTCAGCGGTCAAGCCCAATTGGCTCGGACTGCTCCAGCGGCAGTGTTACTGTCACATCCCAGCTAGGGGCCGCGACGGGTACCCGGGGCTAACCACCGAGCACCACTCGTCCTACGACTCACCTTACTCATTTGCTGCTTTTTTATCAATTTATATTCAAATCGTAGGAAAAGTCATCTTTCATTCAAGAACATAAAAATACTTTTATATGCATAAGCCTCTCGGCTATCAAAATAATATATACATACATAGAAATAAATCATGAAAACATCTAACCCACACTGCGCATCTACGAGCCTCTACTGGAGTGCTATACATAAGGACGGGACAAGACCCCGTCATGCCCAAAAATACATATACATGAATATACACAAAAGGATCATCATAAGCACCTCCGAACAAAGGAGTGCTTTCAATCAGCTGACAGCTACTGCTGGTCTGGATCGAGTTCTCCTCCCTGTCTACCTGTGGGCATGATCACAGCGTCCAAAGAAAATGGACGTCAGTACGAATATTGTACTGAGTATGAGAGGCATAAACAAGGAAATAAGGCAATGATGTACAAGAAGTATCAATATGGAATAATTGTATCTGACTATCAAGTGTAAAAGAAATAATCCATGCTGGCTTACTCATAGTCATTATCAGGGTATGTGTGCATAAATATATAAGTTGCCCGCCCATATAGGTACGGTGTAATAATGTATATGCTGCCCGTTCATATCAGATCGGTGTGATAATCATAACATTAGCCTGCGTCCAGGCCTCTCGTGTCCGGGGTATCATCTCATGCCGCCCACTAGTGGTGTCTGCCCATGCCATTTGGCCATGGTGTATCGTATAGCTGCTCGCCTTGGCGGTGACTGCCCGGCCAACTAGGCGCGGTGTTACATCATCATCATACAGGCTCATCATAATATGCTTATCGTAACATACTTATCATAATACATGCATAAGGCTTATGAACAACTTTACTTTATCGGGGTGACGTAAGGTCGTGATCCCCCGATTTCATTATGGAGCAATTATTGACATTCTGCCTCACCATGAAGGAACTAACATATAAGGTGAGTGTGAGCAATAACTAACATCATGCCATTTTAGGATCATCATATCATATCTCTTATCTTATATTACCATTCATAGATATAGGCTTTTGGCTTTCCGGAATATAAGAACTCATGAAGAGGAAGAAAAATTATGCTATGAGATTCATGCCATTAGAAATAAATGAATAGCCTCACATACCTTTGACGTTTAACTAAGCTATCATTCGCTTGTTCTCCTTCGATATCACGTTTCTACCTTCAAAAGAGAATTCGCATTTACGTTAGTTAATCGACTATAAGAACGCACTACTATTTCTAGGGAAAATTGGGTGACACTTCCTTTGGTTATACTACTTTTCCCACATTCTATATCAACTCCCACACGCTCACAACAACATTCATAATATCGCAATCAACAATCATCATTTATATACATTGACCACAATCCACCATTTTTCTTCAATTTCTCCACATTTATGGTTAGAGCTTACTATCGCGTCTCCTCATATCTAATACTTATTTCATGGCCTAAATGTCATTTATAACGTATTCATAATCACAACACTCCATCATTCATAATCTAACCCAACTACTATCCAATTATGACACTATTCACTCACAAATGACCCATTTCTTATGTCTTTTTACAATTCAAGTATCTTAACCTTCCAATACCTTAAACAACATATTTTAGTCATGAAACTTACCTTAGATGATGGTTGAACAAGCCTTGAATGGAATTACTCCTTTAGCACCAAAACCCTACTTTATTTCCTTTGGGTTTTCTTGAGAAAGATGAACTTTAGTGTGATTCTTACACTTGATTTCGTGGGTTTCATGTAGTTGATCACTAATTTCCTTTGGTTCTCTTGTGATGAAGAGTAGAGAGTATTCTAGAGGCTTCTTGAGAGAAATATCGTGGAGTTTAAATGAATTGAATGAGGTTAGGTCTCCTTTTAATGACTTAAAATCTAATCCGGAATGAACAGTGACTGAAGTGCACAGTGGTCGTAAACCCAGTTTACGGGCCGTATTCTGGTTTACGGTCCATCTTTCATGACCGTATTTAAGCATAACAGAACCAGAAAGGTTTGCTGGAGTCATGGTGGTTTACGGTCACAGTTTACAGGCCGTATTTCGATTTACGGTCCGTATTCTGAGTCGTATTTAACCATTTAGACATTTGGCAGAAAGTTGAAGTTTTGGAATGTTGAAAGACGATAGCAGTTTACGGTCCGTAAACTACTTTACGGGCCGTATTCTATTTTACGACCAACTGGGCCGAAGTTCAAATCTGCAACTTTCGCATTTTCAAAACTCATAAGTAGTCATCCCCTTCTTAGTAAAACATCGTACACTCATACTCTTCATTGGTCTATTCATTGTACGTTCACGGAGAAATTTCCGAGGTGTAACATTCTTCCCCCCTTTTGGAACATTCGTCCTCGAATGTTAAGTCAGCGAGGATTCTAGAAAATTTTTGCCAGAGTTTCCTTTATAATATGGCACTACCATCCTATCACAACAACCCATAATATCATCGCCTCACCGGGCTACATCACAACATCGACATATCTATAGCCACACACGACCAAAAGCATGAAAAATAAGCATACATACCTCATATCGTTGGCGTTTCATCTTGAATCTCCTCTGGGGGTTGGAATAAATGTGGGTACTTGGACTTCATCTCCTCTTCTGCCTCCCAAGTCATTTCTTCCCGATTGTTGTTTCGCCATAAGACTTTGACTGAAGCTACCTCTTTATTTCGGAGTCTTCGCACTTGCCTGTCTAAAATAGCAATAGGCACCTCTTCATAGGTTAGCCTTTCTGTCACTTGCACATCATCTATCGGGACAATCTTTGTGGGATCTCCAATACACTTGCGGAGCATCGAAACGTGGAAGACTGGATGGACTGATTCAAGCTCTGAAGGCAAATCCAGTTCATAGGCTACATGACCCACCTTGCGGATAATTTTATAAGGTCCAATGTATCTAGGACTTAGCTTCCCTTTCTTACCAAATCTCATCACCCCTTTCATTGGCGATACTTTCAAAAATACCCAATCACTAACTTGAAATTCCAAGTCTCGTCGGCGATTGTCTGCATAAGACTTTTGGCGACTTTGGGCTGTTAACAATCGATCTCAGATCACCTTAACTTTTTCCACCGCTTGTTGAATTAATTCAGGGCCTACTAGTTGTGCTTCTCCTATTTCAAACCATCCGATTGGGGATCTACATTTCCTTCCATATAAAGCTTCATATGGAGCCATTTGAATGCTGGAATGGTAACTATTATTGTACGCAAATTCTATTAGCGGTAAATGATCGTCCCAACTACCACCGAAATCCAGCTCGCATGCTTGTAGCATATCTTCCAAGGTTTGAATAGTACGCTCGACTTGTCCATCGGTCTGCGGATGAAATGTCGTGCTAAGCTTCACTTGAGTGTCTAGACCTTCTTGGAAGGACTTCCAGAACTTAGCTGTAAACTGTGCTCCTCTGTCTGTGATAATAGATAATGGAATACCATGAAGGCGCACAATTTCCTTGAGATACAATCTTGCATAATCTCCGGCTGAGTATGTAGTCTTAACTGGGAGAAAATGGGCTGGTTTCGTCAATCTATCCACAATCACCCATACAGAATCATACCTGCCGCGGGAACGAGGTAATCCCATGATGAAATCCATGTTGATCACTTCCCATTTCCAAGTAGGGATTTCTATTGCTTGCAATAAGCCTCCTGGTTTCTGATGTTCAACTTTTACTTGTTGGCAATTTGGGCACTGTGCTACAAATTCGGCTATGTTTCTTTTCATGCCATCCCACCAATACATCATCTTGAGATCACGATACATTTTAGTTGCACCCGGGTGAATAGACTACCGGGAACAATGTGCTTCTTCTAGAATTCGTCGGCTCAATTCTGCTACATTCAGCACACATAGCCTGCCTCGGTACCTAAGAATTCCATCCATAGGAACTTCAAATGAAGAATTTTCTTTTCCATGAGATGTGTCTTTGTAACGACACAATTTAGGATCTTCATATTGTCGTTCTTTCACTTCCATATCCAAAGATGAAATTGTAGGATCATTGATACTAATCCCCACATTACCCGAATCGATTACGTGCATTCCAAGATTTGCTAGTTGGCGGAGCTCATGAACCATTTCTTTCTTTTTTGGAGGGACTTCACATAAACTGCCCATTGATCGGCGGCTAAGCGCGTCGGCTACTACATTCGCTTTTCCGGGGTGGTACAAAATGTTCGCATCATAATCTTTTAACAATTCTAACCACCGCCTCTGCCGTAGGTTCAACTCCTTCTTCTTGAAAATGTACTGAAGACTTTTGTGATCTGTATAAATATCAACATGCACACCATAAAAATAATACCTCCATATTTTTAAGGCGTGAATAACCGCAGCCAATTCGAGATCATGAGTTGGACAATTCTTTTCATGTCTCCGTAATTGTCTCGAAGCATATGCAATAACCTTTCCATGCTGCATCAATATGCATCCTAATCCAACACCGGAAGCATCACAATATACCACGTAGCCATCTGACCCTTCTGGAAGTGTTAAGATCGGAGCTGAGGTCAACCTGTCTTTCAACTCTCGGAAGCTGCGCTCACAAGCATCATTCCACTGAAATTTGGCTGACTTCTAGGTTAGCTTCGTCAATGGGGCTGAAATAGATGAAAATCCCTCTACTAATCTTCTATAGTATCCTGCCAAACCCAGAAAACTACGAACTTCTGTAGGCGTCGTGGGCCTTAGCCAAGTCTTCACAGCTTCAGTTTTCTGAGTGTCGACTCGAATGCCATCATCTGAGATAACATGGCCCAAAAATGTCACAGAATTTAGCCAGAACTCGCACTTTGAAAATTTCGCATACAATTCTCGGGCTCGAAGAATGCCAAGAACAATTCGCAAATGATCTGCATGTTCCGATTCCGTGCGAGAATACACAAGAATATCATCAATAAATACTATCACAAATAAGTCCAAGAGAGGCCTGAATACATTGTTCATCAAATTCATAAACACGGCCGGAGCATTAGTCAACCCAAACGACATCACTCGGAATTCATAGTGACCATATCTCGTTCTGAAGGCCGTCTTGGGAATATCCGCTTCTCTAACTCTCACTTAATGGTAACCCGATCTCAAATCTATTTTTGAAAACCATTTGGCACCCTGTAGCTGATCAAATAAATCATCAATCCTCGGAAGAGGATATCTGTTCTTTATCGTCACCTTGTTCAACTGCCTATAGTCAATGCACATTCGTAGGGAACCGTCCTTCTTTCTCACGAAAAAGACTAGTGCTCCCCACGGTGATGAACTGGGTCTAATAAACCCCTGGTCAAGCAAGTCTTGCAGCTGTGCCTTTAGCTTTTTCAATTCTGCCGGAGCCATTCGCTAAGGAGGAATAGAAATGGGCTCGGTGTCTGGCAACACATCAATGGCGAAATCAATTTCTCTTTCTGGGGGAAGACCTGGGAGTTCATCTGAAAATACATCCAGAAATTCGTTCACCACCGGAACAGATTGAAATGTTGGCGACTTTGCTTCTGTGTCATGCACCCGAACTAGATGGTAAATATAACCCTTGGCTATCATCTTCCTTGCCTTAAGGTAGGAAATAAACCTACCCTTTGGAGATGCTGCACTACCCTTCTATTCAAGCACGAGCTCTCCCGAAAATTGAAATTGAACCACTTTCGTTCGGCAATCAACATTAGCGTAGCACGAGGCCAACCAATCCATACCCATAATTACATCGAAATCTGACATCTCCAACTCAATCAAATCAGCTGTGGTCTGGCGATCACATATCA
This sequence comes from Lycium barbarum, assembly GCF_019175385.1. Taxonomy (NCBI): domain Eukaryota; kingdom Viridiplantae; phylum Streptophyta; class Magnoliopsida; order Solanales; family Solanaceae; genus Lycium; species Lycium barbarum. The sequence continues at coordinate 7,416,115 of NC_083348.1, read as the reverse complement.
CAAATACACAGTTTTTATAAACTTGTCTTGCTATCACGGGATCACCAACCGGAGTAGATACCTCGAAAGGTTTGATTGGCTCAGGTTTCACCCCAATACGAATAGCAACATATGGAGTAATTTAAGAAAAAGTAGAACCCGGATCTATCAATGCATACACATCACGGGAAAATATAGACAATGTATCTGTAACCACATTCGGGGAGGACTCAAGATCCTATCGTCCGGCTAAAGCATATACACGGGGCTGAGTGGCACCTGAAGCAGATGCTGCCCCTCTACCTCTACCTCGGCCTGCTGACATCTGGGGAATCTATCCTGCCGGGCGTGCTGAGGAAGAACCAGCTGCTGAACCTGTGGGCTGAACTCCAACTCTACCACTCATCGACGGGCAATCTATCATCATGTGCCCACCTTGGCCGCAAGTATAGCAAGCGTCCGAACCCTGGCGACACTGTCTGGAATGAAATCTACCGCACTGGTTGCATCGCGGTACTGGGGGTCTCCTCTGGCTATAATCTTCCCTGATCTAGGAATCCGAAGTCCTCGAACTCTGGCCTTGTCCTGAGCGGAAGGAGCGATCAAATCTCCTACCTGTAAATTGAGGAGGTGCACTAGTCACCGACTGGCCTGAGTAACCAGAATATGTCTGCCTTGATCCCCCTCTATAACCACTGCCTGCTCCCATAGATCTAGCCCTCTTGCATTGCCTTCTTTCGTTATCGCGGTCACTTCTTGGTGGTTGTTGTCGCCCCTTTAAATTCTGAGCATGGGCCTGTATTCGGGAAATATCCATCCCGTCTTGCAAGGAAGCCGTCAAACAATCTCTGAATAAATGTGGCCCTAGGCCACTTACAAATCTATGTACCCGATCTCCCATGTCGGCCACAATAGCCGGGGCATATCTATCCAAAGAATTAAATTTCATGCTATACTCCCGGACACTCATGTTCCTTTGCCTCAGATTTAGAAATCTATCCGCTCTAGCTCGGCGGACCTCGGGAGGCAAATAGTGACGAATAAAAGCATCCACGAATTCCTGCCAAACCGGAGGAGGCGCATTCTCTCCTCTTGATAATACCCAATTGTTATACCATAAAACTGCCACATCCCGGAGTCTATAAGATGCCAACTCCACGGATTCAGTTTCAGAGGCATGGACAATCTTCAATGTCCTCAGCACCTCATCTATGAAACCTTGCGGGTCTTCATCCGGCTTTGACCTGAAGAACTCCGGAAGATTTAGACTCATGAAATCACGGGCTTTGGTACTTGATGCCCGATCACTTGAATTGGCATTTTGCCATTGTGCCTGAGCGGCAACCAATTGCGTCAATAAGTGAATGGCCTCGGTCACTTGTTGACCCGAAGCGACCTGTGGAGGAATTGGAGCTGGAGTTCCTCCTTGTTCTTCCACATTAGGCGGGGTAGAAGAAGTATTAGACAAGGCCTTATAATGTGATTCGCCTTCTTCTATATCCATCGGAGGCTCTCTTTTTACCCGCCTCTTTGTCGTAGTCTTGCCCTTCTGGGCGGCTGTAGCCTTTCCCTTGGGCGGCATTCTGAAATCATAACACACTATTAGGGAGGATAAAATCTTTATACACGGCTCTATCGCACGATCTCATAAGAAGAAAGATGGTAATTTTTCCTAAATGCCCTGTAGCCACTTGTTTATTGATGTGGCGCGCAACACACCATAAACAAGACTCTACTAGACACGGCTCGTAGACACTTCTTAGGACTGAACCGCTCTGATACCACTTTTGTCATGACCCAGCTAGGGGCCGCGACGGGTACCCGGGGCTAACCACCTGTCACGACCCAACCCCGTAGGCCGTGACTAGTGTCCGTGCTGGACACCCAAACGTACCCAATAATCCAAACCAGCAGACTAGCAGATTATATAAATATAAAAGTCAGTCGACATTACTAGTGTCATAGAGGAACATATATAACACATGGAAGCCGATAAGGCTATCACAAATCATAGCAACCCAAAACATATACAGAACCCACATGTATGTCTACGGACCTCTACAGAACATAACAGAAACATAAGACAGGACAGGGCCCCGTCGTACCCCTGAATAGCGTACATATATCCAACAGCAGCAGACTGTACCAGAGTATAGGCTCTGGACAAAAGAGCGCTCCAGAATAGCAGAATAGGTGTCCTAGGCAGGTGGGTCAGCAAATCTGTAGTCTGTACCTGCGCGGCATGAAAACGCAGCCCCTGAAGAAAGGGGGTCAGTACGAAATATGTACTGAGTATGTAAAGCATGAAACGTAGTAAACAAAGTCATAATCGGAACAGGAGGTACAGAAAAATGAACGGAATATCCAGATTAGCAAAATGCTGATCATAAAGCATAAATAGTACTTACAGGAAACGTATGTCATACCTGGTCCCATTACGGAACAAAATCATAACCGGAACAGAACGTACAGAAATGTGAGTGAGATGTCCAGAGTATCAAATGCATATTTTCAAAACATGAAGAGTATGTACAGAAACATATGCCATATCATATCCGGCCCCTGCCAAGGGACTCGGCAGACAGAACGTGGTCACCCCCCGACACTGGTGCCACAACACATAAGGATCAGAAAAGGGGAATAACCCCGTAACATAGCATATCATATCAGATGGCCATATCAGATCATATCAGAACAAGCGTACATGGCACAGCATACTCCACAAACCCATGTACGCGTATACCTGCCCCCTCACATCGAGGCACGGCGAACAATGCAAAGGATCACGCTTGACAACATATCCTGGCCCGGGCTCAGTGGGGGAAACATTGAGGCATCCACGAACGGAGTAGTGAGAAACTAAATGCACTAAAAATACCATATATATATTTCCAGAGACTCAATGAGGCATATCGAATGTCAAATCAAATCAATGAAATCGGACGGAAACATAGTAAGTAAATTTAGATGTCATAACGGGTTACGGAGGCATAATCTATCCGAGATCGTTTTCAAGATTCAAAACAATTTATAAGACTTAATGAAATATTTAAAATAGTTTTTATTTAGTAGATAAAGGAGTAGTTAGAGTATCTCTAACGAAAACGCTCGAAGACAAGTCATAGACACATAAAGGGTAAAATTGGAACTAGTGGGCCCACCTCGGAACCAATGAAGCGGTGGGCTCAAATTACGTATTTTTAAGCTTATGGGGTCACCTACAAAGGTTCTAGGACATTCCATAACTTCCTAAGCAATTTGGGAAAAAAATTCATAATTTTTCATCAAAGCATACTTAAGGAATTCAATTCTATTGAATGAAAAAGCGACGATTTCAAACGCGGATTCCGATGGACAGAATATTCCCCGAGGCGTAAATCCAAGCCTAGTACATCTAGGACATGCCAAGAGAAGAATCGGGATAACTTTACATACCTTTCTTGCCCTTTACGCTTGCCAAAACTCAAATCCCGTTTCGTCCAAAACCTACAAATGGTCACATTTACCAATTTGCTATTCATAAGACTTAAAATTTCGACCTTAACCAATTCTTGTCTATAAAAATTTGAGCAGCATCTCCCCTATATATATATATCATCCCCGAGGTTAAAACTCGGCTAAAACAACAACAACCATACCAACAACAATATATACAACATCAATAGTCGACTAGGAACGCATTCTAGCGTAAATAGTCTTATTTTCCAAATAATGCGACAATTCCAAATCCAACTTTGCACTTACAACCCGATATCAATATTTTCATATTCACAGACTAATATAAGACCATTCAAACATAAACCAAAAGTATTCCAAGCTATATATTCAATATTCAACAATTCCATCAACTTCCATATTCAATCCAAAATTCTTATATATGCAACAAAACCATTCCAACACATTTTCTACTTACTAATTCATCTCCAACAACAATCTACCACACGGCCAACATGGCTTCTTTCCAATTTCATCCAATTTTCATTCAACTTCCATTTCCAATACAAATTCCACAATAACCACAACTAGTATACAACTTAAAATTCAACTCATATATGTATACAACATATATACACCCATGGCTACATATATAATATATATACATACCCACTTTGCAAACTTCCACATTTCCATAAATTCTACTCATTTCTACATACTACAACACAAACAAATCTTCATAACATAAGAAAAAGGAATTGATTCTTACCTTGTTTTTATGAAAGTAGCAAATTCTTCAACATCTTATTGTTCCCATGCTCCTCTAACTCCAAACAAAATTATATTCGTGATTATGCGTTGCCCGGACTTCGATTAGTACTTCGTAGCTTGAAATTTCACTCACAATCCTCACTTTTATGTGAGATTTAGGCCCCTTTTTGTTGCTGAATTTTCTGGAAAATTTGAGAAGTTTTTAGATGATAAAAATGGGGGTTTGCCCCTTTTTATAAGGGCTGAAACGGCGTCACTGTAGCTACAGTACTGTAGCAGTGATGTAGCGTACTGTAGCAGTGCTGTTTCTGCGCGACAGTTTAGTTTGTAGCGTCTATAATTCTCTACTCCGACGTCCTATCGATGAGTGGTTTGTTGAATCATAAACTAGACTTGACGAACTTCATTTTAGGCTTTTGAAACGCCTTAAAACTCCAAATATGCATAGAGATATACCCCTCCAAAGTTGACTAAAAATCTGTCCAGCATTGCTCAAATTTTCGTCGAACTTATTTTCTTCAACTTGCTCGATCTCGAAATATTCCGAAACCCTCCATACATGATATTTATCACTTATTATACATGATAATGACCATATTCTTGTGTTTTAAAATACTCTTTCCCGATTATGACTTACAAGATCATAATCATCCATTATTTAAACAATATACTTAATAATGCCTCATTCCTCATACTCCAAAGTTGTTTTACCTAGTCGTAACTCGACATTCTTACATTAAAATTTAATAGTGTTTCTTCGAAGTACGGGGTGTAACACCACCGAGCACCACTCATCCTACTACTCACCTTACTCATTTGCTGCTTTTTTATCAATTTATATTCAAATCGTAGGAAAAGTCATCTTTCATTCAAGAACATAAAAATACTTTTATATGCATAAGCCTCTCAGCTATCAAAATAATATATACATACATAAAAATAAATCGTGAAAACATCTAACCCACACTTCTCATCTAGGAGCCTCTACTGGAGTGCTATACATAAGGACGGGACAAGACCCCGTCATGTCCAAAAATACATATACATGAATATACACAAAAGGATCATCATAAGAACCTCCGAACAAAGGAGTGCTTTCAATCAGCTGACAGCTACTGCTGGTCTGGATCGAGTTCTCCTCCCTGTATACCTGTGGACATGATCATAGCGTCCAAAGAAAACGGACGTCAGTACGAATATTGTACTGAGTATGAGAGGCATAAACAAGGAAATAAGGCAATGATGTACAAGAAGTATCAATATGGAATAACTGTATCTGACTATCAAGTGTAAAAGAAATAATGCATGCTAGCTTACTCATAGTCATCATCAGGGTATGTGTGCATAAATATATAAGCTGCCCGCCCATATAGGTACGGTGTAATAATGTATAAGCTGCCCGTCCATATCGGATCGGTGTGATAATCATAACATTAGCCTGCGTCCAGGCCTCTCGCGTCCGGGGTATCATCTCATGCCGCCCACTAGTGGTGTCTGCCCATGCCATTTGGCCATGGTGTATCGTATAGCTGCTCGCCTTGGCGGTGACTGCCCGGCCAACTAGGCGCGATGTTACATCATCATCATACAGGCTCATCATAATATGCTTATCGTAACATACTTATCATAATACATGCATAAGGCTTATGAATAACTTTACTTTATCGGGGTGACGTAAGGTCGTGATCCCCAGATTTCATTATGGAGAAATTATTGACAATCTGCCTCACCTTGAAGGAACTAACATATAAGGTGAGTGTGAGCAATAAATAACATCATGCCATTTTTGGATCATCATATCATATCTCTTATCTTATATTACCATTCATAGATATAGGCTTTTAGCTTTTCGGAATATAGGAACTCATGAAGAGGAAGAAAAATTATGCTATGAGATTCATGCCATTAGAAAGAAATGACTATCCTCACATACCTTTGATGTTTAACTAAGCTATCGTTCGCTTGTTCTCCTTCGATATCACGTTTCTACCTTCAAAAGAGAATTCGCATTTACGTTAGTTAATCGACTATAAGAACGCGCTACTATTTCTAGGGAAAATTGGGTGACACTTCCTTTGGTTATACTACTTTTCCCACATTCTATATCAACTCCCACACGCTCACAACAACATTCACAATATCGCAATCAACAATCATCATTTATATACATTGACCACAATCCACCATTTTTCTTCAATTTCTCCACATTTATGGTTAGAGCTTACTATCGCGTCTCCTCATATCTAATACTTATTTTATGGCCTAAATGTCATTTATAACATATTCATAATCACAACACTCCATCATTCATAATCTAACCCAACTACTATCCAACCATGACACTATTCACTCACAAATTACCCATTTCCTATGTCTTTTTACAATTCAAGTATCTTAACCCGCCAATACCTTAAAAAACATGTTTTAGTCATGAAAATTACCATATATGATGGTTGAACAAGCCTTGAATGGAATTACTCCTTTAGCACCAAAACCCTACTTTACTTCCTTTGGGTTTTCATGAGAAAGATGAACTTTAGTGTGATTCTTACACTTGATTTCGTGGGTTTCATGTAGTTGATCACTAATTTCCTTTGGTTCTCTTGTGATGAAGAGTAGAGAGTATTCTAGAGGCTTCTTGAGAGAAATATCGTGGAGTTTAAATGAATTGAATGAGGTTAGGTCTCATTTTAATGACATAAAATCTAATTCGGAATGAACAGTGACTGAAGTGCACAGTGGTCGTAAACCCAGTTTACGGGCCGTATTCTGGTTTACGGTCCGTCTTTCACGACCGTATTTAAGCATAACAGAACCAGAAAGGTTTGCTGGAGTCATGGTGGTTTACAGTCACAGTTTACGGGCCATATTTCGATTTACGGTCCGTATTCTGAGTCGTATTTAACCATTTAGACATTTTCCAAAAAGTTGAAGTTTTGGAATGTTAAAAGACGATAGCAGTTTACGGTCCGTAAACTACTTTACGCGCCGTATTCTATTTTACGACCAACTGGGCCGAAGTGCAAATCTTTCACATTTTCAAAACTCATAAGTAGTCATCCCCTTCTTAGTAAAACTTCATACACTCATACTCTTCGTTGGTCTATTCATTGTACGTTCACGGAGAAATTTCCAAGGTGTAACAGTTACACCTTGGAAAATTTTCCGTTAATGTACAGTGAATAGGCTAGCAAGGAACACGAGGTATACGGTGATTTGGATAAATAAGAAATAGCCCTTGATGATCTTAATCGAGATTCAAAGACATTTGACTAAAAGGAAGAAGTTTGGCAAAGAAAGTAAAAGTTATGTTATGTGTCGGGTAGGAATTATGGACGATGAGTTAATGATGGCATAATGATGTCTTAGAGACGAGTAATGACGTCCCTTAGATTGGTATTGAGGTGATAAACAAGTGTTAAGAAGGTTCCATAAAGATCGTAGATCAAACGATGTGATGAAAATAAGATTCAGTGAACTGATGGGTTATACGGTCGATTATACGGACCGTATAATGGACCGTAGAAGTGCCACAGAATCAAGTTGTTGAAGGGTTGATTTCACGGTCGATTATACGGACCGTATAAAATTATATGGCCCGTATAATGTGCCGTCAAATTGACACAGAGAGGGATGGTCACTGGAGCAGTTTTACGGTCGATTATACGGACCGTATAAATTTATACGGATAGTATAATGGACCGTATAATGACGTCGGGACAGATTTCAAGTTTTAAATAAGAGACCCAAGTTCATTTATTTCATTTCCATTTTCCATTCTCCACAACTCAAGACTTCTCTAGAAGCTTCCACACATTTCAAATACAAGAACTCATGAAAAATTAATGATCAACTTCCTCAAATCCACAAAATTAAGTGTGAGAAACACATCAAAGTTCATCTAAGTCAAGAAATTTCAAGAGAGGTGAACTAGGGTTTTGGTGCGAGAAGAGTAATACCACTCAAGACTTGTTCCTACACTATCTAAGGTAAGTTTTATGGTATTTGCATGTTATTTAGAGTATGGAGAAGTGGAAACACTTAGATTGTAGAAAGATATAGGAAATGGGTCATGAAAGTGTGAATAGTGACATTGTTGAGTAGTAGTTGGAAGGAATCATGAAAATGGATATGTTGAGATTGTAAATAGGTTATGAATGACACGTAGAACATGGAATGAGTATTATATGTGAAAGAACACGATAGTGAACTATGGTTATGATTATGGATGAATTAAAGTGAAATTGTGAAATGTGGATAATATAAATGAATGATGCTTGTCATTTATGATATTGTGAACGTTGTTATGAATGTTTGGGAGTTGATATAGAATATGGGAAAAGTTGTATAAACGAAGAAAATGTCGTCCAATTTTCTCTAGCGTTAGTAAGTCCGTTCTTATAATTGTTAGCTAATGTCGATACGAATTTTCTTGAAGGTAGAACGTGTGCATTAAAGGAGAACAAGCAAGCGATAGATTAGTTAAACGACAAAGGTATGTAAGGCTAATCAATTCCTTCAAAGGCATGAATCTTCCAAGTTTTTCCATGATCCTCCTATATGATGGAGCTTATGAGTTCGTAAATATACCAAACTACATTCGAGCATGAAAATGATGATGATGAGTTAAAGTATAGAGATTCGAAAGTTCATGATATCATAATCCGATAACGTTAATGATGTCCTTATTGTTAACACTCACCTTATACAATATTTCCTTCAAGGTGAGGCAGAATACTCATAAATGTTCATAATATAATCGGGGGTTCACGACCTTACGTCACCCCGACATAGCCATAGTTGCCTTCAAAGTCTAATGAATGCTCGTAATGATAAATGTGAAATGATGCAAATCATGATATGTCTATAAGATGGTCAATAATGCTAGCTTATAATATGCTTATGTATGTATGAAAATGTCAAGCTATGATAAGATTGCAATATGTTCGTGAGATGTGTAATAATGATGGATTATGATTGACTATATGACGATATGAATCCACCGTGCCTCAATGGTCGGGCATGTCACCGTTAAGGCGGGCTGCGTATGATTCCACCGTGCCTAAATGGTCGGGCATGTCACCGCTAAGGCGGGCTGCTATGTCATACCAAGCCTAGAGGGCCGGGCATAATCACCACTAGTGGGCGGCATATGATGGTTACCCGGACACGGGTTAACGACGAGGATTATGATGTGATGATATACGTGATGTGATGACATATGTGCCATGATTATGTAGAATATGATATATGTACGAAATGTATTTGCCTATGAAACTTATGCAGGTTATATCCTTCTCTTATGGCTCATGATCCTTCTATTATATTTGTTTCATTCCTGTCTTACATACTCAGTATAATGTTTGTACTGACGTCCTTTTTCTTTGGACGTTGTGTTCATGCCCACAGGTAGACAGGGAGGTGAGCTCGACCCAGACTCGTAAAAACGGTTAGCTGATTGAAAGCACTCCTTTGTTCCGGAGGTGCTTGATTATTCTTTTGTGTACATTTGTATATGTTGGGCATGATGGGGTCCTGTCCTGTCCATATGTCTAGTACTCTAGTAGAGGCTCGTAGAAATGCAGTGTGGGTTGTATGGTCTCACGAGGTTGCTACTATGTATATATGTTATTTTGATGGCCGAAAGGCTTATGCATATAAAAGTATTTAAGTTTACCAAATGAAAGATGATTTTCTTATAATTTGAGTATGAATTTGATACAAGTACGATTAATGAGCATGATAAGTAGTAGAGTGAGCGGTGCTTGGTAGTTAGCCCCGGGTACCCGTCACGGCCCTAGTCAGGTCGTGACAGGTAGGGTGACTGCTCCAGCGGTACCGCTGCCGCAGTGCTCGGTGGTTAGCCCCGGGTACTGATGTGGCGTGATTTTACACCACAATCGATGCTTTTTAACTATAAGTTTTACTTGTTTTTAAGCAAGTCTATGTCATTTTACGTAGTTTTTGTCATGTTTCAGGTAATACGAGGTCCCTAGAGCCTAAGTGTGGAAAACAAGCAAAAAAGTTGCAAAACTGGAATCAACTGGAAGTTCTGGAAAATAGCCGTGGAAAAATACTCTACGCGATCGCGCAGAGTACCCACGCGATCGCGCCCACGCGGGAATTGTACTCCACGCGATCGCGCTGGAATGTAACGCGATCGCGCCTACGCGCGTTGTTAATTCCACGCGGTCGCGCAGGATCTACACGCGATCGCGATTAAGGGAGCAGGGGAAGCTGACGTCATCCACGCGATCGCGCATACACATGGCGCGATCGCGATGAAGGATTTTCGGCAATTTTCAACCAGAACTCGGATTTTGACGATGCCTTCCATCCCAGTTCATATAAATAGAAAACTAGGGCAAAATATCAGATTATCTTTGGCAGCTCCCACAAGTTGGAAGCTAGGGTTCCTACACAAATTGTTCTTTCTTCTTTTTAATCCTTGTTGATGGAAATCTCTTGGTGACAATTAAGATTGATACTCTTGTTGTGCTTATTTATTCATTTGCATTGTTCTTAATCAAGTAAGTGTTTGCTATTTTAATTATTCTTGTTCTTGAATGTTTTCATTGGATTAGCTAACCTTTGAACTCGCCCATTTACTTTGTTTGAAACTCGGAAGAGGAAAAACGGAGTTGGGATAGGATAATTAACATGAATTTGGGGCGTTAACCCTCATCTAATGGAAGTTGACCTAGGAATAGGCAATACCACTTGTAGCCATATTCGGGTGTTCTTAATGCTCCTAATTGCTTGAGGGATCTTCAATTGGGTAGTCTAGTTAATCTTCGGAAGAAGTTAATTTAGAGTCATTATCCGAGGCTAAATAACATAAACTTGCTATTATTTACAATTCGTGAAATAGATTGGATCGTTACTTGAGAAGTAGTTTCCCTCCTTCCATTCTTGTTGCCATTGATCAATTTACTTGCTTTCTAGATTAGAATTTATATTTCCGTATTTTATCAAAACCTTATAAAAAACCACCATTGATGCGTTCGGGCATAGCTATTGTTAGTGATAATTCCTAATCTGCTTAAATCACCTACATATTGTTCTCTGTGGGATTCGACCCCGACTCATAGTTGGGTAAATTATATTTGCATACGACCGTGCCCATTCTAATTAATAGGGTGGATTTGGACGTTATCACCTACCTCTCGGAGATGTTGTATCACCCTTCCATTCTATAATTGGCTCTCCTGGAAACTAGAAACGAACTATTTTCGTTCAACAATCAGCATTGGCATAACAAGAAGCCAACCAATTCATATCCATAATAACATCAAAATCTCCTATATTTAGCTCAATCAAATCGGCCATGGTATGACGGTCACAGACTACAACGACACAATTTCTATATACCCGTCTAGCTATCACTGGGTCACTAACAGGTGTAGACACTTCGAAAGGTTTAAATCGACTCAGGTTTCACCCCGAACTGACCGGCAACATAAGGAATAACATATGACAATGTAGAACCTAGATCAATCGATGCATATACGTCATGAGAAGATACTGATAATATACCTATGACAACATCGGGGGAAGACTCAAGATGCTTTCGTCCAGCCAGTGCATAAATATGATTCTGAGGATCGCTTGAACTGGACGCTCCCCCTTTACCTCTACCAAGGCCTACCGGTGTCTATAAGCCTTTCCCCAGAGGGCGTACGGATGATGAAGAACCAGCTGCTGATCCCTTGGGCTGTACCACACCTCTACCACCTCTCGATGAATAGTCACACATCATCTGGCCTGGCTGACCACAGGCATAACAAGCATCCGTACCTAAACGGCACTGTCCAGTAAGCAACTTACCGTACTGAGTGCATCGTGGTAAAGGTGGTCTTATATGGCCGGAATCACCCCTATACTGAGAACCCGAGACTTTGGAACTCTGAACTGGTCCGGAATAAATAGGGTGATCAAATATCTTGCCTGCAAATCGCTAAGGTGCACTAGCTATTGAATGGACCAAGTGCCTAGAATACTGCTGCCTCTAACCCCTTCTGAACTCACTAACATCACCTGAGGATCAGTCCCTCTTACTATAACCCCTATCATGTTCACGCTCACTCCTCCGTTGCTGTCGTCGCTCCTTAAGATTCTGGGCATGGGCCTAAATACGAGAAATATCCATACCTTCTTGAAGTGAGGCCGTCAAACAGTCATCAATCAAATGTGGCCCCAAACCATTCACCAACCGGTGGACGCGATCTCCCATATCAGCTACCATAGCTAGAGCATACCGAGCCAAGGAATTAAAACGAAGGCGATACTCCCGGGCACTCATGTTCCCCTGTCTAAGGTTTAAGAATCTATCAGCTCTGGCCCGTCGAACCTCTAGCGGCAAATAATGTCAGAGGAAGGCGTCTACAAACTCTTTCCATACCGCCGATGGTGGTGCATTTACCCCTCTAGAAGACACCCAGGTGCTATACCAATGAATAACCACATCTCGCAATCTATAAGAGGCCAATTCCCTCGCTCCACATCTGAAGCATGCATTACCCGCAATGTTCTCAACATTTCATCTATGAAGTTCTGTGGGTCCTTATCCGGTTTTGACCCAAAGAATTTTGGAGGGTCTAAATTAATGAAATCACGGACTCTGGCACTGATAGCTCTATCACCATGACCCGTACCATGCCGCTGAGCCTGAGCGGCCCTCGGCATACGCATAACATTTCCAAAAGTATCAAATCTCGCAACCTCTTGTGCCAACCTAGCACAACAATATCCAAGTCCCTTATATCCAAAAATATACCTCCAGGATATCCAATCAATATTACTCACAACATAGACACTTACCATGAATATGGTCCTATCTCGGGAATATAACTCTAGCCCTCACATAACAGGAATTTACATAAATCCTTTCTCTTAAAGCACACTAACTCATCCACTGTAGAGTGTTACAAACTATCCAACGGTGAACCATGCAAGCCACTTCCTATAAACCTTAACATGTCGGTTACCTGAATTTTTCTCCTCACTAGTTGATGATCACGAAACCTCACAAAACTTTGTTATATCACTTAGTCTATTTCAGTAGACTTCCTTCTTTAAGCGTACTCAACAATCACACCCCATTTGAAATATGCAAGACACCATCACCACAATCCATACTGACCTAAGTAATCTTGAAGACGTACCTCATTCCTACCGATTCTCAATCAACTATACCTTTTCTTAACTTTTCGATTCCTCAATTACTAATAAAACCACAATCATCCTCATCGTTACCATTTCTCGAACCCAATCAATAGAATATCGCATAATTATAAGTTTTGCAAACTAGCCGAGTCAATCCTGGAGATAGAAGCATACCACACACTCTACACACTAGAGTATCTTTTAATGCATTCAGCTCTAAAATCGAATAATCTCTAAATCCGAAATGTTCTCTATAACTCAAATTTATCCAAACCTCACCATTGATTTACCACTTAGGCATCCCAATTGTTGAACCAGAACACCTCTAACCATTAAAGCGGTTAACCCTTTTATTCGATCAACTCAATCGGATAACAATACCAGTAATAGCAGGAACTAGCCGAAACTACACAACAGGTACAAATCTCTCAACCCCAATCCAATACTAGATGCAATACCTGATAGCTTCTTGAATACTAGAACTTCACACTTGTTCACCACTAGAGTCATTCTTACTAGTCAACCACTAGCTCTCATTGGCCTATGCCCTAATCGAATTTACCAATTCGACACCGAACCTTTATGTATATTATACCATACATGACCGTAACTTAACTGTCAATCCAACTAGTACTTGATTCCACGATATCCTTATCATTCCTCTAGACACGAAGACCTAGCGAACATACCTCTTTACTGAAAGACCCGAAGCACAACTGCCCAACATCTTAAGTCTCCACTAATAACAAGTAACCTACTTTCTGGTCTAGAGCCTATAACCACCTTCCAAGAAGGTCCCACAAGCCACTAGCATAAATTCACGTCGAAGCCCAACTCAAATTCTCACAACCGAATACGAATCTACTCTCGTACCAATTGCAAACTCATTCTAACAAGTACGTCAGATACTAATTATTCCCTTCCTAATAACGGATTAGACTATCCAAGTCCTCTTCCTTACGCCTCGGTCCCGTCAACGCGAGAAGTACTCATATTAAAATACCTTAAGAAATCTTACTTCGCTACACGTTTCCTACCAAAGTCGTCCTTTAGGTCCTTATTCTCAATTTTTTTTACTACACGCGGTCACAAACTTTTGCCAAATCCGATTATCCTTACCAAACTTATACTCGTCCCCGTATATCGACATCTAATACAATACCACTGATGAATCGTTGACCTGTCATTGGTACACCCGTGTCACCCAAACCATCATAATACCTTGACGATGTTGAAACTTTTACAAAAACTAATCATATCATCGAACAAATCACTCTTGTTAATCCATAGATCCACTTTTGCGACTTCCGAGCAACCCAACGCTGGAACATGGAGATCATTTGACCCTTTGTACCATCTCCCCCCATTTCTCAAGAAAACCCCCACAATAAATGAGTCTTAATCACAATCCCCCACAACTGAATCCTCAAGCCATAGCTAGAAACTGAACTTAGTCATGTGTCTGAATCAGGACGACACGTCTCGTACCATACCAAGCCATGTCATAACAAAATCGCTCGCATAAGGGTTTCCACAATTTGTGGGAGAATAAGACAAGAAAATTCAGATACCGATTGAAATCGACTAACTACCAATTTGAACTAAGTAGCACGAAAGAATGAAAGAATTGGAAGTTTTCTAAATGTCCTATAGCCCCTCGCAGTTAAGTACGGAGCTCATCATACCGATCTGCAAGACTCTACTCGACATGGTCTTATACTTATAGATCGGCTGACCTAGGGCTCTGATTCCAACTTGTCACACCCCAACTCGGGGAACGTGCGGGCACCTACTATTTCCTACCTCAGTAGGAGAACCCATCCTTATGCAACCAACCAATAATAAATTAATGAATGAAAACCCAAGAATAATACGATAAGTCTGACATAATATATAAATACTAAGTGCGGAAGATAGACAAATTCCAAAATCTGGTCTGGTCAGTACAAGAGCTACTAAATACTACTACAAGTCTAAATAGTCAATACATTATTTGAAATACATATTGTCTTGGAATAGAAATGGGACAATAAGAAGATAGATTCTCGGGCTGCATGGATCATCAGTAGCTCACCCTCAGAACTCTAGGGGGGTCGCCTCAAGATCAGTCGCGAGGTGTGAAAGTCTCTCTAACAACGAACTCTGCATTCATAAAAAGAGTACAACAAGGTAGCATCAGTTAAAAACATGGTACTGAGTAAGCATCATACAACAGTTAGATCACCTATGCAAACAAGGGAATGGAAAGATAATCATGCTTACAGACAGATACAAGTCAACAAGCCCAAGTAGTACAATCAATCACCCAACAATGTCTCAAATATTTCATGAATCCAAACATAACCAAATAATCACCCAATAACTCAAGTATCACCAAAATCAATATCAATCCAAATGACAATAAGAACATATAATGTGTATGCAAATGGAATGCAATGCAATGATACACACATGCTCCTAGGGATGATGTCCACTTCTCGACAGTCATGATCATGGGGAACCGCTAAGTCCATGTACCGTCATTCTGTATAATACAGCCTAGAATGACTCCTCCACGTCATTGCTAACCACTCTGTATCACACAACATAGAGATGGCTACGCAAATATACCAATGTTGCATGAATCATACTTACCTCCGTCATCACCATCTTCCAGTATCAACACCAAGACAGATATATTATGGATATGAGAAAGTATGTCAAGCAATGAGAATATCAGAAATAACATGTGATTCTAGTCAATTCATATAAATACAACCATCATAGTACAAGAATCACATGAATCCGTTCCTTCCAACCAGTCTTCCATAAAACGTAGAAACAACCAATTCACATAAGAAAAGTCAGGCATAACCTAGGGATTCTACAGACCACGTGGCCTAACACAAAAGTCACACAATAGTACCAACCTAAGAATTCCATCCCAAACTTCATACCCGAAGGCTCACATGATGTCTCCAATAATTCCTTAGTACTACATACGAGTCATTAACCGGAGTCTAACCAAAAGGTAAGCCATAACCTGCCTGGAGTGTCGAACAGGAATCCCAAACAAATCACGCGAGCGCCTTTCCCTTCCTCAATGCCTCCAAATAGTCAAGCTCTATTTAAAACGTAAACTAGATGAGAAATCATGAAGAACAATACCCATATTGCTAGGCTTTCAATTTGGTCAATATGGAATTTGGGGAAGCTGGCCCACAAGGGAAAAACGAGAAATTCGAAAGTGAAACATGAAATTCAAGTCTAAGTGATCAAAACCCACCGATCAATTTCTAAAACAACTCAATATTAAGCGAAATTCTTATTTAAAGAGAAGCCCCCAATTTTGGGTATGAACCCTAACTCTCAAATTCATGAATTGGTTACTAATAATAAATGATTCATCTTTATATAGCTATTACCCATCAATTCCATACTAATATAAGCTTATTCCATCAACAAATCAAGGTTTGATAATCAAAAGTTCATTCAAGAAAAAAAAAACCCCCCAAAAGCCCTCTTTAATCTCATCCCAATAAATGGATAAATTCGAGCCTAACAACATTAATCTAACCAATTCCATGCTTACTTAGCTAAATTCGTCAAGTATAGCTCTTCAAGAAAGACGTAAATCCCTTTAAAGAAGAAACCATAAAAACCCTATTTTATTCTTCATGTTATATGAATTTACTACCATGAATTATTACTTAGGAAAGATACATGAAAGGAATTGAGACTAGGGAACTTACCCTCATGAAAAAATCTGATCAAACTCTCCTCAAATCTCCTCCAAGATGCTAAGGAAATGTAATATTAGGAATGGGAGGAATAAGGGTTTGCATAAGACATTTAATAAGAAACTGATCTGTTGGCCGCTACGGCGGTCAAACCACCGCTATGGCGGTCACCCAACCGCTATGGCGGCCACCCAACCGCTAGAAATTTCTGGTTGCATATGCATTTGTATGGGTATGGTAGGGCCCCATTCCAGCCACGTTATGTCGCGTACTCCAGTAGAGGCTCGTAAACAGATATGCACAGTTAGATGTCCTATGGTCATCTCGGTCTATATTCTGTTATATCATTACTATGGAGAGCCTTGCCAGCATGTGTACTTGGGATTAGCTTGACGACATATGTATATTATGTTTTGGGCTTGTGTCCCATATAGCTTATGTATCTACGAGTTAGCATTATGGCCTCAGGTATGACTAAGAGTTGCATGTATATGGCACCCGGTAGGTTAGCTCCGGGTGCCCGTCATGGCCCTCCGATTGTATCGTGACATTCTAACTCATATCAATCAAAGAAAAATAATTTATTACGTTTTGAAAGTTATGTGCCTTTATTGAAGTTCAACGCTATAACACGCATAGGTCTTGTGGTTTATTGAAAACTTTAATAGTTAAATAATATGTGAACAAATTTTTCTTTGATATTATTAAAAAAACCGTAATGAATTACAAAAAAAAAAAAGGGTAAACTTGGAGAATGATGGTGTGTGTATTGTATTATGACATCAGTACATCACAAAATAAAATTTCTAATATTTTCAATTCTTATTATATGTTCAACTATTTCTTTGAATTTTCTCTTACATAAACTTTCAAATTTTTGATTGACTTCGATGATCTTAAAATGCTACATATCAAGGTTAGAGACTCTGTCTAAAGGTGAACTACTAATTGAATTATTAGTTCTGAAAAGGTTAGATGGTGTTTGAATGATTTTTCTAAAAATAATTATAAATAATTTTTATTTTCAGATAGCTCTGTAATATATATAAGAAAAACGTGTTTGAAAATATTGTTTTTAGAGGTGAGAAAAAGCTTTGCACCATTTTCTAAACTAAATATACTTGATTCGTATTTTCTAATTCAAAGACATTTTGAACTATATTTATTGATGTGATTTTTAAACATATATACGTTAGTGTGAATACCCACGCAAAGCACGAAGGGCCACAGCAAAATGTCGTTTGACTTTTTTATGTTTAAAATTAGATAAAATAGTCATTTAATTATTCACCTAATATTAGAAATAAACATTTATAGCCCATTTGACCAAGCTTATTTTTCTCAAAAAGTAATTATTTTTAAAAAGTGAAGTGTTTGGCCAAGCTTTGGGGGAAAATAAGTGTTTTTGGGAATAACAGAAGCTGTTTTTTAGAACCTAAAAAAGTAGTTTTTCTCGAAAAGTACTTTTGTTTTTAAAGAAAACTTACTTAGAAACACTTTTTAAAAGCTTGGTCAAATACTAATTGATGCTCAAAATCGTTTTTTAAATTAATTGGTCAAACACAAACTGCTTCTCACCGAAAGTCCTTTTTTGAAAAGCACTTTCAAAATAAGCTTATTTTAAAAGCTTAGTCGAACAGGCTATTAATTATTTTCCTAATATCCTTCCTTGTATAAACTATATGACATAACAAATTTGTAAATGAACACCAGAAAAATCAAAATAAGAAATTTACGTGTAGTAAGAACTTCTATAGGGTTTAGAAGTCTTTATTCTTATTAACATGATTCTAACCAATTAATTTGTTAAAATTTTATTACATTAGTAAATGAACTTCTAAATTTTCAAAAAAATTTGCTCTGTATTGTTGCATGTTGATTATCAGAATACTTTTGCTGTAAAATTAATGTACCAAAATCTATACAATCAATAAATACTATTGATAGAAATCATCACTATTTCCACAATTGCTATACTCTTTAATTTAACGTAAAATTCCAAATACTTTTGAATTAAATAAAAATCCATAATTGCACGTCTGTTTGACAATATTAACTTAATTTTTTTACTAATTCAATGAAGTGAGTTGAGCATCATGAGGTCTCAAATTGAATTCCCAATATATGCAAAACACTAGGCATCACATTTTTTTTTCCATGTCAACTGAATCTATAAAATATATTATTAATGTTTTTATGATTGCTTGCAAATTCACTAGTTAAATATATAGAAAAGATATAGCATTGTTAAGTCAATAGGATTGGGTTTTGGGTGAAGCGTGAAGACCCTAGCTAAGAATTTAGGGGGTGTCGGGTGCAGTAGACAGACGCACCATTGATGCACCAATCAGTTCAGTGTGAAAGATGAATACTCTTCTAGTAGTTCCTTCACCTCTATCTCTACGCACCTGCTCCCTCCCATTTTCACGCTTTCTTTATTGTAGAAAAAAAAATAATGCTACACCTAACTCCCCATTATTTCCATCTAAGTCTCTATCCTCAACTCTCCCCATGGCTTCTTCCCCTTCTCAGGTACCCTTTTGTCCCCCTTCCTCTTTTCGATTGCGGTGATCACAATTAATTTGAATTTTGTATTTGTTTTATTCAGAATGTATCATCATCATCATCTGGTGATATCTTCCAGTTGATTCAAGCTCATCAGGTATCAATCAAGATTATTGATTAGTATCTTTTAGAGGAATCAAGGCTCACTTGAATGATTCTTAAATGTTGCAGGAAAAGGCTGCTAGGCTATCTCCTATTGAACAAATTAGAACAGTTCTTGATTGTAGCCTCCGTGGTGTGCTTTCTACCTTCTCTCAGGTCAACCCTTTTCCCTCACATCCTTTAATGCAATTGTGAATTGGAAAATGATATGTAACTAATGTTACCATTCTCTAAAAAAGAATAATACATATGCACAACGGAAGAGAGAACCTAGTATACATACTGATAGCTCCATGGTCAAGAATGGCGCTATAGAAGCCCTAAGAAGATCGTCGTCAAGGTCACAAGCTAAGGAGATGCAAGCCAAGGTTGTTGGGCTTCAATTGGAAATCAAAAGGATGCTTATCACGGAAGAAAAGCCCAAGAATGAGTCCAATAATTATGCAAAAGAATGGGCTAAATACTATACATATTTCATGATCCAAGTCCAAGCTCAAGAGGAGGAAGATTGGGCCCCACATGGGGCTGAAGTTTCTGCCCAAGAAAGGAATTAAATCCAACCCAAATTGGGTTGGAGAAAGTCACACGTACAAAAGTGACTTTTTGGGGCAACCTTCTCCTTATTCTATTAGGAAGAAGTTTGCCAATTATTTTACATGCTTTCCTAGTTTAATCCTTGTTAGATTTTAGTATTTAATTATTTCCATAAAAGTAGATTCTAATCCCATTCTATTTGGGATAAGTTTCCCCTATATATAGGGGTGGATTTTGTTATTTTCAAGACACAAAAATATTATTATTATTGAGAGTTTCTCTATTTTACACCTTTGTGTGGCTACTTCGGATTTATCTTGCAACCTTATAAGAACGATTCTTTTTAAGAGGTAAGATTAATTCGTACTTGATATCTTTGGTTCTTATTCGTCAATTAAAGAAGGTAATTAGTCTTATACTAATTATTGTCTCTAATTTCTTCGAAATAGGGGTCTAGATCACCTTTTGATATAAGTTCTTGAATTGACTTTATTAGTATCTTAATTAGTCTTAATCCGCTAATTTTGAATACTAAGACCAATTAGGGTTCTTATCACTTAATCTTGAAATTTGGGGATTTTATTCTTGAATTTCGCCTATCTTTATATTCTCGTCTTTAATCTTCATATTTTCGCTTCCGCATTATAATCTTGTTTTGTTCAAGTAACCCGATTCTTATCAAGTGGTATCAGAGCGGTGCTATCAAGGTTCCGTTCTTGATAATCTTGGGAGTTTCGTAAAAAAAAAAAAAACGAAAATTCTCTTTTTCTTTTAGTAGCTTAAAATAGTAAAGCTATATAGCCAAAAAAAATAAAAATCTTGCAAATTAAGAAACTCCATAGTTATTGTGTTTCTTGTTTTTCCAACATCAAGAAGGAAAATCAAGAAGAGGAGAAATTTAAAAAAAAAATAAAAAATTCATACAAATTGGTCTTTTTCTTGTCTCGCCAAACCCAATCCGTCTGGAAGTTGGTAGTTTTTTTTCTTTCTTCTACATCTTACTTCTAAAGGATTGTGCTAGTACGGTTTATATATAAATCCTAAAGGAACCAGCCAAAGGTAGTAATTTGAGTGGAAAAGGGCAAGAGAGGGTGAGATCAACTGAGGGAAAAAGTCGAATTGAGAGATATTTATTCCTTAATATTTTTTTTCAAGATGTCTCAAACAGGAAAGGAGAGTGAAGCGGGCACTCAAAACAACAACTTAGTCGAGATGCTCAGAATGATTACCGCTCGACTTGAAGCGTTAGAGGCAGCCCAAATTCCACCTAATCCGGTGAACATAGCCGATGTGCGGAGAATCCAACAACATCCGGTTCCTCAGGTTAGGAGACAAGCTGTTCGACCTCCTTAATTCCAACAAGGTGAGGATCAGTTTGGAGATAATGAGGACGAATTTGAGGAAGCTTACCAAAGGAGGAACGAAAGAAGGGCACCACGAGCTAGGGCTGAGGATGACAATCTTAGTAGCATTAAGATGAAGATCCCTACTTTCAAGGGAACAAGAGATCCAGACTTGTACCTTGATTGGGAGAGAAAGGTGGACGCCATCTTTGACTGTCATAACTACTCTGAAGGTAAGAAGGTTAAACTTGCTGTGGTTGAATTTTTTGACTATGCTGCTAGTTGGTGGAAGAAATATAGGAGAGACAGACTAGACAATGGAGAACCGCCCGTTGCGACATGGGACGAGATGAGGAGGGTTATGCGAAAGCGTTTTGTGCCATCACACTTTCAAAGAGATCTGCAACAACGCCTTCAAACTCTTAGGCAAGGTTCTAAGTCTGTGGATGATTACTTTAAGGCTATGGATATGGCTATGATCCAAGCAAATTGTAATGAAGATGAGGAAGCCACTATGGCTAGGTTTCTTAATGGGTTAAATGGAGAAATAGCTGATAGAGTAGAATTGCAACAATATGTAAACTTAGATGAGTTGGTAGAGTTGGCTGAAAAAGTAGAAAAACAGATTAAAAGGAAGCAACAAGCTAGCTCATGGAAAAGCCGATCTACTGCAGCTCCAAGGAGGCCATGGCCAACACATGAGGAGAAAACTCTGTCCAAAGCACAAGATGATAAGGGCAAAGGTAAATGGGAGGCCAAAGATGGAGGTAAAACTTTTAACACAAAAACTTCTACTCCTTCTACACCTTCTAGTGCGATACAATGTTACAAATGTCAAGGGAGGGGACATAAGGCGTTTGAATGTCCAAATAGAAGAACTATATTAATTAAAGATAACGGGGAATATGAGAGTGAAAAAAGTGAGGGAGAAGAAGAAGAAGAGGATGTTGAGAGTGAGGACGAGAGAGATGTGGGTCCTCATGCTGAGGGAACTTTTTTGGGGGTAGTTAGGCGTCTTATGAACATTAATATGGGAGAGCTTGATGAGGCACAAAGAGAAAATAATTTTCATACACGATGTGGGATAAAGGGTAAAATTTGCTCTATGATAATTGACAATGGTAGTTGTGCTAACGTGGTGAGCGCATACGTGGTGGAGAAATTGGGAATTCCATGCACGAAACGTAAGACCAATTATAAGCTCCAATGGTTGAATGAATGTGGAGAGCTCAAGGTGAGTAAACAATGCATGATTTTTTTTTCTATTGGGGAGTATTCTGATGAAATTCTCTGTGATGTTGTACTAATGCAAGTTTGTCATATTTTATTGGGACGACCCTGGCAATACGACAGATATGCTTCCCATTGTGGAAGGAGAAATAAGTACTCTTTTGAACATAAGGGAAAGAAGTATATTCTGGCACCCTTAACTCCCTCCGAAGTGTATGAAGACCAACAACGATTGAAAGAAACAATGGGAAAACATGGGGAAGGATAAAAAAAAAAGAGTAAGATAAGAGAGGAAAAAAATCAAGTGAGGCGTGAGGAGAGAGAGGGCAGCGACGAGAGAAAAGAAAAGGTGGGAAAGAGTGATAAAAAAGAAAGAATTGGTGAGAGGAAAGAGGCTAAGGGTGAAAAAATAGCGAGCCTTGCAAAAGCCAAAGAGTGTTTACTTGCAAAAAAAGAGGGGCTGCCCATTATCTTGCTTACATATAGGGAAGTTATGATTAACACTAACGATTTAGCTCCTTCTTTGCCTAGTGTTGTTTCAAAACTTTTGCAGGATTTTGACGATGTCTTTCCTGAGGATATCCCTAAGGGGTTACCCCCTTTGAGAGGAATAGAACATCAAATTGACTTTGTGCCTGGATCTCAATTGCCGAATAGGCCTGCTTATAGAAGCAATCCCGATGAAACAAGGGAACTACAAAGACAAGTAGAAGAGTTGCTTGAAAAGGGATTTGTGAGAGAAAGTATGAGCCCGTGCTCTGTTCCCGTGCTTTTGGTACCCAAAAAAGATGGTACTTGGAGGATGTGTGTGGATTGTCGCGCCATCAACAAAATAACGGTAAAGTATCGCCATCCTATTCCCCGTCTAGATGATATGCTTGACCAATTGCATGGTTCTAAAATATTTTCTAAAATTGATTTAAAAAGTGGATACCACCAAATTCGAATGAATCCCGGAGATGAGTGGAAAACTGCTTTCAAAACTAAGTATGGCTTGTATGAGTGGTTAGTGATGCCGTTTGGTTTAACTAATGCACCTAGTACTTTCATGAGACTAATGAACCATATCTTTAAGGATTTTCATGGCAAATTTGTTGTGGTCTATTTTGATGATATTCTGATCTTTTCAACCTCTCTTGAAGAACATGTGGAACACTTGAGGTTAGTTTTTGATGTGCTTAGGGAGCAAACATTGTATGCTAATTTGTCAAAGTGCACGTTTTGTGTTGATAAAGTAATCTTTCTTGGTTTTGTTGTTAGCTCAAAGGGTGTTGAGGTTGATGTAGATAAAATTAAAGCAGTTAAAGAATGGCCTACACCTAAGAGCGTGACGGAAGTTAGGAGTTTTCATGGACTTGCTAGTTTTTATAGGAGATTTGTGAGGGACTTTAGTACAATTGCTGCACCATTAACTGAAGTCATAAAAAAAGGATACGACTTTTAATTGGGGAAAAGAACAAGACCATGCATTTAATGTCTTGAAGGATAAGTTGTGTTCTGCACCTTTGTTGCAATTACCTGATTTTTCTAAATCCTTTGAAATTGAATGTGATGCTAGTGGAAAAGGTATAGGGGCTGTTTTAATGCAAGATTCTAAGCCTATTGCATATTTTAGTGAGAAATTGAGTGGAGCTACATTGAATTATTCTACTTATGATCGTGAGTTATACGTATTGGTAAGGGCTTTGGCTACTTGACAACATTATTTGTGGCCGCGTGAGTTTGTGATAAAGACTGACCATGAGTCATTGAGGTACTTGAAAGGCCAAGCTAAGTTGAGTAGGCGACATGCCAAGTGGGTGGAGTTCATTGAGACGTTTCCTTATGTAATTTCATACAAGCAAGGTAAGGACAATGTGGTGGCTGATGCATTATCCCGCAGGTACGTTCTTGTCTCTACTCTTACTTCTAAACTAATGGGATTTGATCACATTAAAGGGTTGTATCTTGATGATTCCGAGTTTGGGGTTGCTTATGCTGCATGTTTGAAGGGACCCTTTGAGAAGTTCACTGTACGTGATGGGTTCCTTTTCAAGGAAAATAAGTTGTGTGTTCCAATATGTTCATTGCGTGAGGTTTTTGTAAAAGAGGCACATTGCGGGGGTCTTATGGGACATTTTGGAGTGCCAAAGACCTTAGATATACTTGCTGAAAATTTCTTTTGGCCTGGCATGCGCAAGGATGTAGAAAAATTTTGTGCACAATGTTTAGAATGTAAACATGCTAAATCTAGGGTTTTGCCACATGGGTTGTACACGCCTTTACCTGTTCCGATTTCACCTTGGATAGATATCTCTATGGATTTTGTCTTAGGTTTGCCGAAAACAAAGTATGGTAAGGATAGTGTCTTTGTTGTGGTGGATAGATTCTCTAAGATGGCTCGTTTCATTCCATGCTTGAAAACTAATGATGCTTCTCATGTGGCTGATTTGTTTGTTAAAGAAATTGTGAAATTACATGGAATACCTAGAACTATTGTTAGTGATAGGGATGTTAAGTTTTTGAGCCACTTTTGGCGTGTTCTTTGGGGAAGGCTAGGGACCAAATTGTTGTTTTCTACTTCTTGTCACCCACAAACTGATGGGCAAACTGAGGTGGTGAATAGAACTTTAGGTAACATGTTGCGGGCTGTTTTGAAAGGTAAATTAACTTCTTGGGAGGATCACTTGCCTTTGGTGGAATTTGCATATAATAGAACTATTCATTCTTCTACTGGGTCTTCTCCTTTTGAAGTTGTTTATGGTTTTAATCCCCTTACTCCCCTTGATTTAGTGCCATTGCCTACTAATGATGTTGCTAGTCTTGATGGAACAAATAAAGCTGAGATGATGAGAAAAATACATGAGCGAACTAGACTGGCCATTGAAAAGAGGAATGAGCAAGTTGCTTCGAGAAGAAACAAAGGACGAAAACAAGTCATCTTTGAGCCTGGGAACTCAGTTTGGGTTCACATGAGGAAAGAAAGGTTTCCTTCTAAAAGGAAGTCTAAATTGCATGCTTAGAGGCGATGGACCCTTCAAAGTTCTTGAGCGAATTGGAGACAATGCTTACAAGTTGGACCTGCCTGGTGAGTATCAAGTAAGTGCTACTTTCAATGTTGCTGACTTGTCCTTGTTTGATGAAGGGTTAAATTCGAGGACGAATTATTTTCAAGAAGAGGGGGATGATAGCTCCATGGTCAAGAATGACACTATAGAAGCCCTAAGAAGATCGTCGTCAAGGTCACAAGCTAAGGAGATGCAAGCCAAGGTTGTTGGGCTTCAATTGGAAATCAAAAGGATGCTTATCATGGAAGAAAAGCCCAAGAACGAGTCCAATAATTATGCAAAAGAATGGGCTAAATACTATACATATTTCATGATCCAAGTCCAAGCTCAAGAGGAGGAAGATTGGGCCCCACATGGGGCTGAAGTTTCTGCCCAAGAAAGGAATTAAATCCAACCCAAATTGGGTTGGAGAAAGTCACACGTACAAAAGTGACTTTTTGGGGCAACCTTCTCCTTATTCTATTAGGAAGAAGTTTGCCAATTATTTTACATGCTTTCCTAGTTTAATCCTAGTTAGGTTTTAGTATTTAATTATTTCCATAAAAGTAGATTCTAATCCCATTCTATTTGGGATAAGTTTCCCCTATATATAGGGGTGGATTTTGTTATTTTCAAGACACAAAAATATTATTATTATTGAGAGTTTCTCTATTTTACACCTTTGTGTGGCTACTTCGGATTTATCTTGCAACCTTATAAGAACGATTCTTTTTAAGAGGTAAGATTAATTCGTACTTGATATCTTTGGTTCTTATTCGTCAATTAAAGAAGGTAATTAGTCTTATACTAATTATTGTCTCTAATTTCTTCGAAATAGGGGTCTAGATCACCTTTTGATATAAGTTCTTGAATTGACTTTATTAGTATCTTAATTAGTCTTAATCCGCTAATTTTGAATACTAAGACCAATTAGGGTTCTTATCACTTAATCTTGAAATTTGGGGATTTTATTCTTGAATTTCGCCTATCTTTATATTCTCGTCTTTAATCTTCATATTTTCGCTTCCGCATTATAATCTTGTTTTGTTCAAGTAACCCGATTCTTATCACATACATATCAGGTATGCATATGGTACAATGATAGAAAAAAGTAGCTTTTTGAGTTCTGAAAGGATTTATTCAAACTGGCCTAGTTTTATTCAAAATTTATGATACCAAAATAATGAATTTTGAACATATCATCCTGTGTTACCTGACAATCTATAGTTTTTATACATGCGCTTTCATCTCTTTGGGTTCCAGTCATACATGCAAGATATGCATGGTAAGTAGACCTCATGGTCTCATGGAAGTACGTATGATAGTCGTGGATCATAGTAGGACACGTGTTATTGTGTGAGAGTCCAAGTTCCATATACGGGATTTGTTTGGGCAAGATCGTGGTCCAACTATCTTAGGGATGGTTGAGTAGTTTGGACTCTGAGCCTTATCCCTTTGGCCCGAAATGTGGAGGTCATACCTTGTAGTCTTAGACCCCTTCTTGGACATCCCGAATGTAAAACTTAGGTATGCTTGGGGTTGTATAAATGATCATGAAATGGTTCGCATGGTGTAGATGATACGGGCACATACATTGGGCTTTTATGATATTGTGGCCTTTGCAGGTCTGCACATTGGTGTGGTCTAGAGTTGAAAAGAAAGGACTCCAATTACCTTGGCCTTCATAAGATGTAGATGACTATAGATTCTTAATTTGGTTACAAGTGATGGGCTCCAACTATCGGAGTATCTAATCTATTGTCAGTTTTAGCATGGGGGTAAACATTGGGACTCCTTTTCCCAACAGTTATTGCTGCTTCTTACTATATGCACGTGTTAGGATGGTCTTGCATAAAACCTAAATTAGAATCATTTTGTTCAAACTAACACTTGTTTTTGGACTCCCTAATGGTTTGGTCCATATATTAATACTGCATCAATTTTCAAAAGGGACTATTTAGTTAATAATATAGTTTGCTCAACCTTATTTTCCCACCTTTCCTGTGAAGTCTGGCATAAGTTTAATGAAAATATTTAATGATTTGAAGAAGACTTTCAGTCAAAGAAATGAAAGAGCTATTTCCTCTCTGAGTTCTGCTCTAGAAGTAGGTAGACTCCCGGATAGGGACTAATATCTTACTGTGGGAGAGAAGAATAAGCTAAGGCATGGTGATGAGACGAAAGACAACATGTCTGCTAAAGCATGGTTTTGGCCCTGATTTTCTCCCATTGATCTATACTGCTTTTATAAACATAAATGCTACATCTCATCATTCTTACAACAACAACAACAACAACAACCCAGTGAAATCCCACATCGTGGGGTCTGGGGAGGGTAGAGTGTACGCAGACCTGACTCCTACCAAGGTAGGACGGCTGTTTCCGAAAGACCCTCGGCTCAATAAAAACATAAAAAGAAGTCAGATAAGGTTAAGAGATTCGGATAAGAGATTTAAAGCGATATGGAAATGAAATAATGCAAGCGACACAGATAACACAGGATAATCAGAGCACAGGAAATAACAGATAATAGCAGGAATCGGAGCAGATGACACAGGATAACCAAAGCACAGGAAATAACAGATAATAACAGATAATAGCAGAAATCGGAGCACAAGAAATTATATTGCAATAATGCGACTACTAATAAGAACGGATAACGAGACTATCTATTAGCCTTCTACCCTAATTTGGGTCCTCCAAACCCTCCTATCTAAGGTCATGTCCTCGGTAAGCTGTAATTGCGCCATGTCGTGTCTAATTACCTCTCTCCAATACTTCTTCGGCCTACCCCTACCTCGTCTGAAACCATCCATGGCCAACCTCTCACACCTCCGCACTGGGGCATCTGTGTCTCTCCTCTTCACATGCCCAAACCATCTCAATCTAGCTTCTCGCATCTTGTCTTCCACCGAGGCCACCCCCACCTTATCCCGAATATCCTCATTCCTAATCCTGTCACTCCTGGTGTGGCCACACATCCATCTCAACATTCTCATCTCGGCAACTTTCATCTTTTGAACGTGAGAGATCTTAACTGGCCAACACTCCGCCCCATATAGCATAGTCGGTCTAACCACCACTTTGTAATGGTGAAATCATATTACAACTGAAAAGGTGACATTTGTTGATTGCAACAAAGAACTTTGTGACCATCACGAAGAATTTCTTCCAAATAAATTTAAGAAAGATACATCCACTGTGCTACTTGACGGTAGATAATTTCTCATTCATACACTTTCTAGTATTAAGCAGAGTAAGTAAGTGAATTATGAACCTATATGTTGCTTACACTTTGATTACATTATCTTCCTTTCTAACAGGTGATTATCTGAATGTTTCTTTTTGTTGATCTGTCATCTGAATGCCATGTACTTGTTGCTCCATAGTTTCACAGTTAACAGTGGATTCTTTATTGCAAGACGCCCTTGGTCCCACAATGTTTTTTTTATCATTGCAGAAGTATGAGGGCTATCCTTCAGCTTCCATGGTTGATTTTGCATGCGATGCCTATGGATCTCCAATATTAGCCGTTAGCGACTTGGCAGTTCACACCAAGGTCCATTTCATCATCTCTGCTGGTTAAAGCTGTGCTTAAGTTTCTCCATTTACCAAAATGGAATAATAGAAACTTCAGTTCTACAAATCTCCGGTGTCCTTATTTTCGTGTTTGTTTAAGCTTGGATTTCAATTCGAAGGCTATTCAAGATATTGTAAAAACAAAACAAATGTGTTGACATCAATGTTCGCCTTTTTATGTCAATATAACACTGAATATCCTGAAAATGTTGAGTCAGTGTGGTATTCTGCTTGTAAAAATATTTTTCAGAAAAATATTTTTACCCCTTTCCATTCTCATTTTCAGAACTTAGGGTTTGATTCTGAACCATTGTGATTAGTGCAGGACCTCTTAGCTACTTCCAGATGTTCATTGCTTGTTGCAAGAGATCCTGAAGATAGGACTGACTTAGTAATAACAGTACATGGTGATGCTATTCCTGTAAGTTGTCACTTTGAGAGAAACTTCTTTCCATGATCTCCCTCCTTCTCTCTCTTCATTTGACAGGAAATTTATTTCAATTGTTTTT
This sequence comes from Lycium barbarum, assembly GCF_019175385.1. Classification (NCBI taxonomy): domain Eukaryota; kingdom Viridiplantae; phylum Streptophyta; class Magnoliopsida; order Solanales; family Solanaceae; genus Lycium; species Lycium barbarum. The sequence continues at coordinate 7,386,158 of NC_083348.1, read as the reverse complement.
TCTTTTTCTGATGGATGTCATAGGTACCGGAAACAGAGAAAGAAGATATTCGGGCCACATATTTGGCTAGGCATCCTGAGGCATTTTGGGTAACTTTTTTCACCTCTTTCTATTTAGTGCCGCATGGATTTAACAATAGATATCCCTTCTTCTGTCCGACACATCAAACCTTTGTTGAAGGTTGACTTCGGTGACTTCCAATTCATGCGCATTGAACCCAGAATTGTACATTACGTATCAGGCGTTGCAACTGCTATATTGGGATCTGGAGGTTCGTGTTGACCACTGGCTTTGCGTCCTTTTTGTTATCAACACTTTGCCATTTTCCCCCTCCCCCACCCTACAATTGATATTTGATTTTGGGCCTCTTATTTCGACGAGCAGGTAAAGCTGCTAAATTGTCAAATCATATTAGATTTTCAGGCTCCACCTGTGCGTAGTATTCGAGAAAATGAGACTGACCAATTGTGAACTGCTAGATCTGTCATTTCTTTTGTTGCTCTCAGATGCAATATTTGTACTTCTGTCTTGTACTAACTGTCTCTTTTGACTTCTCACAGAATTTAGCAAAGAGGAGTTTAGAACAGCAAAAATAGATCCAATATACCAATTTTCGAAGCCAATCACGGTATAGAAATGCTGATGTTCATTGTGTATGTTATGCTTTCTTCTTTTATAAATAGGAGTCATTTTCTTATTCCTTTAATTTTCTTCTCAGTCACACATGAATAAAGATCATGCCGAGGATACCAAGCGGATTGTGCGGCACTCAACATCAGTTCCGGTAAATTTCCGAACTGTTTTATATTTCTTGTGCAATGATCCTCATTTATGGATCTTGGATATTTTGTTTGACGAGGGACATATGAAGAAATCCAAAAAAAGAAAAGGTAATTAAGTGTAGAGCCAACATGGGAAGATTAGAATTTTCCAAATGGCTTGGAAATGCACAGAGGAATAACTCCATTTATCATTGGAAAACCAGGGAGAATTTTTTTTATAGCAAAATATGTATGGAATCCAAGCTAATTTTTCCTAATTAACAAATGACTAGAGCTAACACCCAAAATATTACATTTCTTAAATGGACTGGAAATGCATGGATGCATTATTCCACAAAGTTGATGATAATTTGTTTCTCCAGCATCTAATTAATATCATGTTATCTGAACCATAAATGATTATGCCCGCGAATCGAAGTTTTAGGTGCTGTCGAGCCTTTGAGGATAGGGTGCCTGGAAATGATGCATGATTTTTGTCTGCTTCTGGCTGTCCATTGACATTTCACATTAGTGTTAATTAGTTATAGTTAATCTAGTATTACTGGACATAAAGTGCAAGGTGTTATCTCCTCCCAAAGTAAGAAGTCGCATTGACTTTTTTTGTTCAGGTGGACTTTTCGTACATGTTGGATGTAGACAGTCTTGGTTTTAATGTCAAGGTAAGGCTGCTATTACCATCTCAACTGTTATTGATGTCGTGTCTGTTGTAACTTTTTCTATAATTGTTTTTTTCCCTTCTTATATTTATGTAGTGGAGAAGTCTGCGTGTGACATTCTACGAGTTTGTCTGTTTCAAAATATGTAAATTGGTATTAACCTTTTTCTTTTTTCTTAAGGAAATTGGCTGTTATGTCAAGAAATTCCTATTTGAGGAAGTGAACAGGAATCTTTTCTCTTGCTAAGAGAAGTACTTTTTGTGAACTGTATACTTTGATTTTGATTTCAGGCTGGCTACCAAGAGAACAATTTCAAGCTTCGAGTTCCATTCCCTAGATGTGCTGTAGACAGAAAGTAAGTCCCCAACGGTCTAATCACAATTTTTGCGGGAGTGTACAATTCATGTTGGTCTCCCTTTTTTATTTCCTTTACTCATCCCTTTTTCTGATGGAATATCTCTGTTCTATTATGCTTGTTTCTTTTGGGTTGGGTCTGGCTTAAGATCTGATGTCTTAACTAGTGTGTTGTAGGTGAAAAGAAGTTCTTTGAGTAGATACATGTAGGATTGTGTGCTGGTTTCCATAAGGTTGGAACCACTTTGAGCTTCTCACGAACATTCTATTCACCATTGAAGACTGTCAGGATATCAAATATTTCTTTGTCCATGATTTTGTGACCCTCTACAGCAATAATTCTAAAAAAACAGCTGGTTATGTGATTGTTAAAATTGTCCATGTGGATATGAAATAAGCCTTTACATTTGGAGCTCATAAAAGTAATGATCTATTATCAAGGCACGGTAGTTTGCTCTTCTTATAGAAAATTCTTTGATTGTTTGTGTGGATTCTTTTAGCTGCAACATTGGTTTTATTTAGTTATTCAGAATTAGGTGCCAAGCTTCGTAGTTTTTCGGGATAGTTGACTTATCCTTAAGATATACTCCTGATATTCCAATAAACTAGACTTAATTCGATATATGCTATTATCAGGAATAAAATGTTTTGAATATATTCTCGCATCTGATTTTAGTAGGAAAATGTTTAAATAGTTGATTTGAATAATTAAAGGGGGAATAATTGGTAAGATGTCAAGTGAAGTTTGAAATGAATAAAAATTATTAGTTTATAAAAAGGGGTAACCCGGTGCACAAAGCATCCCGCGTTAGTAGGCCGGGAAGGGCCGCAGCCAAGGGGTGCGATGTAGACAGTCTACCCTAATGCAAGTATTAGTTTATATTAGTTTTAAAGGACAAATTTATGTTGTCAAGGTTTAGACCTATCTGCAGTATAATCTACTTGCCTAAATGATCATAGTGCCTAAGATTTCCTCAGTTTTTCAACCTACAAAGATAAGGGGAAATTTGTTTGGGGAATTTTCCCCAATCATCAGGAGCCCCATAATAAGTTTCTCCTAAATGTTCATCTCTCATTTTTGTTATATACATTGTTTTCGTAAAAATTGAGGTCCTAAAAAAGTGTGTTACCTTCTGCTATATTTCGACACGCCTACCATCTTTGAAGTCTAAATCTTCCCTATATCAAATTTGCAGGGACGTGAAGACACTTATTGTTGAAATGCTTCAGGCTGCCAGGACTTAGGCTCATTGGTTAACCTTTATAAGTTACCATTCTAACTTCATATTGGTGTGAGTGTTCTATATCATGTAAATAATAAAAACACAGGTTTCTGTGGAATGCTTGTTTCGCAATGAGATTTCCAGATTCATAAGCATATATAAATGTAATCTGATAGCAAACCAGCCATTTTTAGTGATCATCATCTGGCTTTGGTGAAGTTTCTCAAATTTCCCCCTAATAATAAAATGCAATCTTGCCTATATTACATATCATAACCTTTGTTATAACAAATCAATTCCTATTATTGAGCATTTGTGTTCCATATTATGTTTCAGACCTTATGTTTCAGACCTTTTAAGTTAACAATACCATTTGAGAAGTTTTGGCATGGTTTGAATAGGGACCTGAGGGGCTTGGGTGAGTTTCAGCACCATCACAATAGATTTTCCATTGTAAATAAAAAAATGCCGGATCTTTCAATGCGATTGCAATGGTGGTGTCATGATCGCTATGAGATAGATGTTAAGTAATCGCGATCGTACTCTGGATGTCGCGATTGTGTATAGTCAAAACCTTTTGCGCAACCGCATAGGCTAGGTGACGATCGTGAAGGGTAAAATATCATCAGTGTCGCATTTGCGCTCAAGGCCCATGATCGGATGAAGGACCTGAAGATATATAAATAGCTGAGAGAGAAAAGCAACAACCATTTTTGATGTTTTTGAGCGAAGTGCCCTCGGATTGGAGATTAAAAAAGAAGAAATGGAGATTCAACCTACAATTCAAGGTAATGGTTTCTTACCCTGGTTTTGAGATTATACTCAAAGGTGGCGTAATTTGAACAATGAAATTTTGATTTTTCATAGTCTAAATTGGGTAATCTAGACCTAGATAGGTTTACTATCCTAGGATTCTGTCGAAATCCTGTTATAATCCTTACATGTTCCCATACTGTTAAGTACTTAAGTTTACTGTTTATCTTCCTTAGAGCTTATTAACTTTATTCTCTAAATCCAAAATTGTTGTACCCTTTGAGTCTTAGTGTGAAGGCATCCGAGTAATTCCCGGATAAGACGTTGGTTAGCCTGAAAATGCCGCTGTCACTCAAGTGCCAGGGAGGGCCGTAGGAGCAGGACACGGTTGGTGATCCAGTCCCAAGACCACATAGAAAAAAGGGTATTCACTTAAGATACTAGGGAAACTGGTTAATAAGAATTAAGAAAGATCCACAGTAGACACTAACTACTTACAGTAAAGAACAAGTAGGATAAAGATAACAGTGATGGTAGACACACATCCATAGGATAGTATCCATACTCTTATCTCTTTCTGAAAAAAGAAAAACTTTTTATGAAAACCCATACTTCTTTTAAAAGATTAAATTGGTATAATAAGTTTAAGTGGACACTTTTATCAGATAAAAAAGAAAAACTAGATTACATAATTATTCTAGAATCAGAAATCTGGTTTCGAGATCAATTAAAGGACCCAGAAACTCTTTATTATTATAACAGAGATAATAATAGAAACACTTCTCTAGAAGAAGTTTTGCTTGATATAGAACGTATTTAATGGTTGTTAAATTTCAACAAAGAAAATCTATCTTTTACTGAAAATAGTATTAGGTGTTGTCAAAACCAACTTGATATAATATCTGCTCAGTATTAGTCATGGATTCTGAAAAACAGAATATCTTAAATAGTGTTAATATATCAGCAGAAGCTACAAAGATAGCTAAAGTTGAAAGTGATTTACAAAATTGGAATATTTCAAAGGAACCATTTCGAGCTGTTTATAATACAGGAAAGTTTGATTTTGTTAAAAATTACAATATCAAAACTTGTGAATCCACAGTAGCCATTAATAGTTTTGAAGAGACTATTAAATTATTATCTATTCAAGATATAAATAGATATAAGAAAAGTTATAATTTTCTCTACATAGAACTTGTCCAAGTTGCTGTCAAACCTGTATATAGACTAGGTTTAGACACACCTTTATGTCTCTTATTAAGAGATGACCGGTTATTAAACTTTGAAGATTCATTATTAGGAGTTTTACAAAGTAACCTAGCCAATGGCCCAGTTTACTTTAACTGTTATCCAAACTATTCGGTTGATATCAATGATCAGAATATATCGGATACATTAACTCTTAATATCAAAGCGAAAAATATGAATAGCAAAGTTAATACAAAAGAAATAGTTGTAATATATGTGTATATTGTAGACTAATGAAAACAACCTTAGCTCCAAAAGCTAAAATAATAAGTCAAAAAGGAGTTACTGTGCTCGTGGAAGCAAATCATGCACATAGTAGTACCTTTGTTCCAAGAATGATTAAATGGAATGAAATCCTATCAAAAGATGACTGACACTTTGATGCCATTACCCAACCAAAAGCTCAACCTGAAAGTTCTGCTATAGACCATGTTATACAATATCCTGATGGATCCATTGACTTAAAGTTTCTTAGATCCAAATCAGTTAATTAATCATCTTCAGGTAGTCGAATGTCTTTTTCAAGACCTTCATCAAGCCAACGAATGTCTTTTTCAAGACCTTCTCCTTTCAAACCCCTGGAGGAAGGTAGTAGTCAAAGTCATGAAAATTTAGTGGATGAAATTAATAGGAAAATTGTTGGGGTAGATTTCACAGAAACCATCCCTAAAGTTTACTATCATCCACAAACAGCCTTTGTAAACCCAAATAGTCCAACAACTAGTGAGGCTCACTAGACATGCTTAGGACAGATGAATTTAAACCGGATCTTAAAAGCTTAAATAAAGAATTGAAAGATCCAAAAAATAGAATAAAAGTAGATTGGTATGTTAATACCTATAATTTTGAAACAAGATTAGCTTTTAAAGAAAAATGGCTTAGAGATTTAAATGTCATATAAATTTCTTCAAATGGTTTGAATTGACAGGGCAAATTCCAAACCAAAAGGAATCTTTGTCCATGTTAGTCAACAAATGGTATACAAAGACCAAAATAACAATAGAATCCATTGTTCCTCCGTTAGAAGAAATTGTAATACCTGTAGGTAAAGAAGTAATTACTGCTTCTCCTTTTAAGCGAGAAGGAACCAATATTGATGGTGATCCTAAAACTATGGATATTAACAAATTAATTCAACAAAGTAATTGTACCAATCAATTGCTACATGCAGTATCTAATCAATTGATAAAAGATACTAGTAAACAAGCAATTCCATCAAAGACTATAACAAATTCTAAATTGGAGAAACATCCATTATTCAAACTCCCAGAATTTTCAAAAGAAAAATTCCCTGAATTACAAGATAAATTCAATCTTAAAGATGATTTTATTGAAAGAATTAATAAGAAATTAAAAATATCTTAGCCAAAAGCTTCAAATAATACAAGCACTAGTAAAATTAAAACACTCAGTATGAAAGAAAGAATTAGCCAAATTAAATAATTTGAAAAAATTCGCCAAATCGTCTAAAACGATACAAACAATATCAAATGTCCCAGAAAAGGAAATTCAACGTTTAACCATTAACCCAAGTCATTCTATAAAAAAGAATTATTATAGCAGGCCTTCTTTCCCAGATGTCCAATTTGAAGAAGATCAGTTTCTCAGTCATTCATCACATAATGGATCTGATATAACTGAATGGAATATAGATGGGTTAGTAGAAAGCCAAATTTATAAAAAATTACATGAAATGGGTATTGTCAGTACAACATACAAGGTTAAAAATGCTAGGGATAGATATGCAGCAACCTTAATTATTGTTGGTTTCACAGGAACATTAAAAAATTGGTGGGATAATTATCTCTCTGAAGATAACAAAGCCAAGATTCTAGGTGCTATATCAATAGACATTGCAGTAAAAATGGAAGGAAATAATCAAATTACTGCTGAAGAGGCACGAGAAGATGCTTCAGCAACATTAATATATAGTATTGCTAAACATTTTATTGGAGAACCAAAACTCTTCCAAGACAGAAGTTTATAATTACTAAAAAATCTTAGCTGCCCAAAATTAGATGATTTTAGGCGGTATAACGATATGTTTTTAGAAAAAGTCATGATAAGATAAGATTGTGGTAATGATTACCTTCATTATTTGCCGAAAAGGTTAGAACCAAAATCAAAGATAGATTTAATGGAAGACTCCCTTATGAAAACCTTACTTATGGAGATCTAATTAGTTTTATTAGTGTGACAGGACGAAATCTATGTACATATTTAAAACTAAAGAATTTTCTAAAAAAGGATCAACAACAATCTTGACAGGATTTAGGTAGTTTTTGCCAAGACTTTGATTTTGAGAAAATCTTTGCCCCATCCAAAAGATCAAGTAAAATAACAAAAAAGCCTACTACATCAAAAAGTCATTATAGGAAAAAGAAAAATATAGATAAACCTTACAAAAAGAAAACGTTTAAAAGATCATCAAAAGAAAAATTTGGTGATAAATGTTGGACTTGTGGCAAATCAGGTCACAGGCCAAGTGATTGTAGGGTCACTAATAAAAAGAAGAAGAAGATAAATCTTCTTGATGTCGATGATAAAGTAAAAGATAAACTTTATTCAATCCTTGAACAAAATGATAACACTTCATCTTCTTCTAATAATGAGTATAATAATGATGAAATCAGTTCAGATTATAGTTCAGATAAAAACTCTTCTGAAACTGAAGACTGTCATTGTACAGGAGCTATATGTACATGTAGCCAAAATTCAATTAGAGTAATTACTAGTGAATCAAAAGAATTCCTTCTTGATCTAGTCAGTCATATTAATTGTTACACCTTGGAAAATTTCCTGTTAACGCACAGTGAACAGGCTAGCGAAGGGCATAACGTATATGATATTTTGATAAGTAAGAAATAGCATTTGATGATCCTAATTGAGATTCAAAGACATTTGACGTAAGGGAAGAAGGTTGTCAAGGAAAGCAAGGGATATGTTGCGTGTCAGGTAAGAATTATGAGCGATAAGTGAATGATGGCTTAAAGATGTTTCGAAGAAGAGTGATAATGTCCCTTAGATTGGTATTGAGGTGTTAATCAAGTGTCAAGAAGGGTCCATAAGGATTGGAGATCAAACGAGTCAACGAGAATGAGTTCGGATGAACTGGGCATTATACGACCCAACATACTGGCCGTATAATCAGCCCAGAATAGCACACTTCACTGGACCAGATCTACGGCCAGACATACGGTCAGTATAATTTATACAGACCGTATGTTTGTCCGTAGAATCTGGTCGGGACAGATTTTAAAACGATATAAGGACTCTCTCTCTCATTAATTCATTTCATTTTCTCTTCTCCACACTTCAAGAATCCTCTCCACTCTCCATCCACAAGAACCTAAGAGAAATTGATGATCAACTTTATCAAACCCACAAAATCAAGTGTATGAAACATATCAAAGTTCATCTAAGCCAAGAAATCCCAAGGGAAGTGGACTAGGGTTTTTGTGCAAAAAGAGAATTCCCACTCAAGTCTTATTCTTCCATTATCTAAGGTGAGTTTTATGATCATTCCTTGTTTTTAAGGTGTTGAAAGTTAAAAAACTTGGATTGTAGAAAGATATAGAAAATGGGTCATAAATGTGGGAATAGTGTCATTGTTAGGTAAAAGCTTGGATTGAGTCATGATTATCGATATGTTGTGATTGTAAGTATGTTATGAATGAAATTTAGAACATGGAATAAGTATTATATGTGAGAAAATGCAATAATGAACTATGACCATGATTATGGAGAATTGGAGTGAAAATGCGAAATGTGGGTAATGTAGATGAATGATGATTGTTGCTTGTGATATTATGAATGTTGTTATCGATGTTTGGGAGTTGATATGGAATATAGGGAAAGTTGTATAAACAAAGGAAATGCTTCCAAATTTTCTTTAGCTTTAGTAAGCACGTTCAAGTAATCGATTAGCTAATGTTAATACGAATTCTCTTGAAGGTAGAAACGTGGGCATTGAGGAGAACAAGCAAGCGATAGATTAGTTAAACGAAAAAGGTATGTGAGGCTAGTCCTTTATTTCTAAGGCATGAATCCTATGGCATGATTTTTCCTTCTTCTCCATGAATCTCCTACATCTCGGAAAACTAAGAGTCTATGTTCATGAATAGCCATATGAGATAAGAGATACATTATGAGCCCAATAATGAAGATGATGAGCTTAAGTCTAAAGATTCTAGAGTTCATGATATGATTTTCCTACAAAGTTAATGATGTTGTTTATTGTATACACTCACCTTATATACTATTTCCTTCAAGGTGAGGCAGAATGCTTATAAATGCTCCATAATGGAATCGGGGGTTCACGACCTTATGTCACCTCGATAAAGTATAGCTGTCTTTGAGTTTCTATGCATGCATTATAATGAGTACATGTCGATGATATTACACCGCGCCTATATGGCCGGGCAGACACCGCTAAGGCGGGCAGCGTATACACCATGTCTAGACTGCATGGGCAGACACCACTAGTGGGCGGCATGAGATGGTACCCCGGACGCGGGAGGCTTGGACGCAGGCTAATGATTATCACACCATACCTATATGGTCGGGCAGCTTATACATATATGCATACATGATATGATGATGATTATGAAGTAAGCCAGCATGCATTATTTCTTTTATAATTTACAGTCAGTTACAGGTTGCTCCTTATTTGATGCTTCCTTTATCTCATTGACGTATTATTATTACTTATGTCTCTCATACTCAATACAATGTTCGTACTGACGTCCGTTTTCTCTGGACGCTGTGTTCATGCCCATAGGTAGACAGGGAGGTGATTCAGACTCGTAGGAGCTATTAGCTGACCTGAGAGCACTCCATTGTTCCGGAGGTGCCTTTGATTTTTTTTTTGTGTATATATGTATATTTTGGGCACGACGGGGTCCTGTCTCGTCCCTATGTCTAGCACTCTAGTAGAGGCTCGTAGGTATGCTTGCGTGGGTAGTATGGTCTCATGATGTTACTATTGTATCTATATTATTATTTTGATAGTCGAAGGGCTTATGTATATAAAAGTAATTATGTTTCCAAACGAAAAATGATTTTTCTATGATTTGAGTATGAATTTGATAAAAGAACGCTTAATGAGTATGATGAGTAATAGAATGAGTGGTGCTCGGTGGTTAGCCCCGGGTACCCGTCACGGCCCCTAGTCGGGTCGTGACAAAAGTGGTATCAGAGCAGTTCAGTCCTAGGAAGTGTCTACGATCCGTGTCTAGTAGAGTCTTGTTTATGATGTGTTGTGCGCCACACTAATAAACAGGAGGCTACAGGGCATTTAGGAAAAATGACCATCTTTCATCTTAAGAGATCGTGCGATAGAGCTGTATTATAAGATTATCTCCTCCTTAATAGTGTGCTATGATTTCAGAAATGCCGCCAAAGGGAAAAGCTACAGCCGCCCAGAAGGGCAAGACTACGATGAAAAAGCGGGAAGAAAGGGAGCCGCTAATGAGCGTAGAAGAGGGTGAATCACATAACGAGGCTCCATTTAATGCTTTTTCCACCCCACCTATTACAGAAGAACAAGAAGGGGCTTCAGCTCCGACTCCTACGTCTCCAGTTCCCCCACCGGCTACTTCGGGTCAACAAATGACCGAGGCTATCCATTTATTGACGCAGTTAGTTGCCGCCCAGGCACAGCGGCAGACTGCGGGTTCAAGTGATCGGGAAGCTAGTACTAGAGCCCGTGATTTTATGAGTTTGAATCCTCCGGAGTTTTTCGGGTCAAAGCCGGATGAAGACCCGCAAGGTTTTATTGATGAGATGTTGAGAACATTGAGGATTATTCATGCCTCCGAAACTGAATCTGTGGAGTTGGCATCTTATAGACTCCGAGATGTTGCGGTATTGTGGTACAATAATTGGCTAGCATCAAGAAGAGAAAATGCGCCTCCTCCCGTGTGGCAAGAATTTGTAGATGCTTTCATCCGCCACTATTTGCCACCCGAGGTCCGCCGAGCTAGAGCGAATAGGTTCTTAAATCTAAAGCAACAAAATATGAGTGCCCGGGAATACAACCTTCAGTTTAATTCATTGGCTAGATATGCTCCGACTATGGTGGCCAATATGGGAGATAGGGTACACAGGTTTGTGAGTGGCTTAGGGCCACATTTATTTAAGGATTGTTTGACGGCTTCGTTGCAAGATGGGATGGATATTTCCCGAATACAAGCCCATGCCCAGAATTTAAAAGGACAACAACCTCCGCAAAGGGGTAATCGTGATATTGATAGAAGGAAAAATAAGAGGGCCAGATCTATGGGGGCAGGAAGTGATTATAGAGGGGGATCAAGGCAGGCACATTCTAGACACTCAGGCCAGTCGGTGACTAGTGCACCTCCACGATTTACGGGTAGGAGATTTGATCGCTCCTTTCGTCCAGGACAGGGTCAGAGTTCGAGGGCCTCAGATTCTCAGTTTGGGGGAGATTATAGCCAGAGGAGACCCCAGTACCACGATGCAGCCAGTGCGATAGATTGCATTCCGGACAGTGTCGCCAAGGTTTGGATGCTTGCTATGCCTGCGGCCAGGTTGGGCATATGATGCGAGATTGCCCATCGGTGAGTGGTAGCGTTGGGGTTCAGCCCACAGGATTAGCGGCTGGTTCCTCTTCAGTGCGCCCGATAGGGCAGACTTCCCAGATTCTAGCAGGCCGAGGTAGAGGCCGAGGGGGAGCATCTACTTCAGGTGCCACTCATCCCCATGTGTATGCTTTAGCCGGACGACAAAATCTCGAGTCCTCCCCGGATGTGGTTACAGGTACATTATCTGTATTTTCCCATGATGTGTATGCATTGATAGATCCGGGCTCTACCTTGTCTTATTACTCTGTATGTTACTGGTTGTATTGGGGTGAAACCTGAGCCAATTAAACCTTTTGAGGTATCTACTCCGGTTGGTGATCCCGTGATACCTAGACAAGTGTATAAAAATTGTGTACTTGTGATATGCAATCGCTAGACCAAAGCTGATTTAATTGAGATGGAAATGTTAGATTTCGATGTGATTATGGGTATGGATTGGTTGGCCTCATGTTATGCTAATGTTGATTGTCGGATGAAATAGTTCGATTCCAATTTCCGGGAGAGCCCGTGCTTAAATGGAAGGGTAATACAGCATCTCCAAGAGGTACATTTATTTCCTACCTTAAAGCAAGAAAGATGATTGCTAAAGGCTATATTTATCACCTAGTCCGAGTTCATGATACCAAAGCAGAGTCGCCAACTTTTCAATCCGTTCCGGTAGTGAATGAATTTCCGGATGTATTTCTAGATGAAATTCCAGTCCTTCCTCCAGAAAGAGAGATTGATTTTGCTATTGATGTGTTGCCGGACACCAAGCCTATTTCCATTCCTCCTTATCGAATGGCTCCGGCAGAATTGAAAGAGCTAAAGGCACAGTTGAAAGATTTTCTTGAGAAGGGGTTTATTAGACCCAGTTTATCACCGTGGGGAGCACCAGTCCTATTTGTAAGAAAGAAGGATGGCTCCCTACGAATGTGCATCGATTATAGGCAGTTGAATAAGGTGACAGTAAATAACAAATATCCTTTCCCAAGGATTGATGATTTATTTGATCAACTACAGGGTGCCAAGTGGTTTTTCAAAATAGACTTGAGGTCAGGTTATCACCAAGTGAGAGTTAAAGAAGAAGATATTCCCAAAACAGCTTTCAGAACAAGATATGGCCATTATGAATTCCGGGTGATGTCGTTTGGGTTAACCAATGCTCCGGCAGTGTTCATGAATTTGATGAATAATGTATTCAAGCCTCTCTTGGATTTATTCGTAATAGTATTCGTTGACGATATTCTGGTATATTCTCGCACCGACTCAGAACCTGCCGATCACTTACGTATTGTTCTTGGAATTCTTCGAACTCGAGAATTGTATGCAAAATTTTCCAAGTGCGAGTTTTGGCTGAATTCTGTGACATTCTTGGGTCATGTTATTTCAGATGATGGTATTCGAGTTGACACTCAGAAAATTGAAGCTGTGAAGACTTGGCCAAGGCCTACGACGCCTACAGAAGTCTGTAGTTTTCTTGGATTGGCAGGTTAGTATATAAGGTTCATAGAGGGATTTTCCTCTATTTCAGCCCCATTGACGAAGCTAACCCAGAAGTCAGTTAAATTTCAGTGGAATGATGCTTGTGAACGCAGCTTCCAAGAGTTGAAGGGCAGATTAACCTCAGCTCCAGTCTTAACACTTCCAAAAGGGCCAGATGGTTATGTGGTGTACTGTGATGCTTCCGGTGTTGGGTTAGGATGTGTGTTAATGCAGCACGGTAGAGTCATTGCCTATGCTTCGAGACAGCTGCAGAAACATGATAATAACTACCCAACTCAAGATCTCGAATTGGCTGCAGCTATTCATACATTAAAGATGTGGAGGCATTACTTGTATGGTGTGCATGTTGATATCTATACAGATCACAAGAGTCTTCAGTACATTTTCAAATAGAAGGAGTTGAATCTGCGGCACAGGCGGTGGTTAGAGTTATTGAAAGATTATGATGTGAGCATTTTATACCACCCCGGAAAAGCAAATGTAGTAGCTGATGCGCTTAGCCGCCAATCAATAGGCAGCCTATGTGAAGTTCCTCGGGGAAAGAAAGAGATGATTCATGAGCTTCACCAGCTAGCTAATCTTGGAGTACGTTTAATTGATTCAGGTAGTGGAGGAATCGATATTAATGATCCCACAGTTTCGTCCCTGAATATGGAAGTGAAAGAGCGTCAGTATGAAGATCCTCATTTGTGCCATTACAGAGACACATTTCATGAAAAAGAGAAATCTCCATTTGAAATTGCTATGGATGGAATTCTCAGATACCGAGACAGGCTATGTGTTCTGAATGTCGCAAAATTGCGCCGTCGAATTCTAGAAGAAGCTCATTATTCTCGGTATTCTATTTACCCAAGTGCAACAAAGATGTATCATGATATCAAGTTGATATATTGGTGGGATGGCATGAAGAGAGACATAACAGAATTTGTATCTCAATGTCCAAATTGCCAGCAAGTGAAAATCGAACATCAAAAGCCAGGAGGATTATTGCAAGCAATGAAAATCCCTACTTGGAAGTGGGAAGTGATCAACATGGATTTTATCGTAGGGTTACCTCGTTCTCGAGGCAAGTATGATTCTATATGGGTGATTGTGGACAGATTAACGAAAGCAGCTCATTTTCTTCCAGTCAGAACCACGTACTCAGCAGAAGATTATGCGAGGTTGTATCTCAAAGAAATTGTGCGACTCCATGGTATTCCGATATCCATTATCACAGATAGAGGAGCGCAATTTACAGCCAAGTTCTGGAAATCTTTCCAAGAAGGTCTAGGTACTCAAGTAAAGTTTAACACGACATTTCATTCGCAGACTGATGGGCAAGCCGAACGTACCATCCAGACCTTGGAGGATATTCTAAGAGCATGTGTTCTAGATTTCAGTGGTAGTTGGGATGATCACTTACCTCTAATCGAGTTTGCATACAACAATAGCTACCATTCCAGTATCCAAATGGCTCCGTATGAAGGTTTATATGGAAGGAAGTGTAGATCCCCAATTGGATGGTTTGAAATAGGAGAAGTACAGCTGATAGGCCCTGAGTTGATTCAGCAAGCGATAGAAAAAGTCAAGGTGATTCGAGATTGATTACTGACAGCCCAAAGTCGCCAAAAATCGTATGCGGACAACCGCCGGCGAGACTTAGAATTTCAAGTTGATGATTGGCTATTTTTGAAGGTGTCGCCAATGAAAGGGGTGATGAGATTTGGCAAGAAAGGGAAATTAAGTCCTCGATACGTCGGACCCTATAAGATTTTCCGCAAAGTGGGTCAAGTAGCTTACGAATTGGACTTGCCTTCAGAACTTGAATCGGTCCATCCAGTTTTTCATGTTTCAATGCTCCACAAGTGTGTTGGAGATCCCACGAAAATTGTTCCAATAGATGATGTTCAAGTGACAGAAAAGCTAATCTATGAGGAAATGCCCATTGCCATATTAGATAGGCAAGTACGAAGACTTCGAAATAAGGAAGTAGCTTAAGTCAAAGTCTTGTGGCGAAATAACAACCGAGCAGAAATGACTTGGGAGGCGGAAGATAAAATGAAATCCAAATACTCGCATCTATTTCAGCCTTCAGGAGAGATCCAAGATGAAACATTAACATTATGAGGTATGTATGCTTTCTTTTCATGCTTTTGGTCGTGTGTAGCCAACTTATATTGTTATTGTGGTGTGGCCCTGTGAGGCAATGTTATTGTTGGCTGTTGTGACAGAATGGTAGTGCCATATTACAGGGGAAACTCTGGCGAAATTTTCGTAGAATTCCCGATTGTTTAACATTCGAGGACGAATGTTCCAAAAGGGGGGAAGAATGTTACACCTTGGAAAATTTCCTGTTAACGCACAATGAATAGGCTAGCGAAGGTTATGACGTATACGATGTTTTGATAAGTAAGAAATATCATTTGATGATCCTAATCGAGATTCAAAGACATTTGACATAAGAGAAGAAGGTTGTCAAGGAAAGCAAGGGATATGTTGCGTGTCGGGTAAGAATTATGAGCGACAAGTTAATGATGGCTAAAAGATGTTTTGGAGAAGAGTGATAATGTCCCTTAGATTGGTATTGAGGTGTTAATCAAGTGTCAAGAAGGGTCCATAAGGATTGGAGATCAAACGAGTCAACGAGAATGAGTTCGGACGAACTGGGCATTATACGGCCCAACATACTGGCCGTATAAATTATACTGGCCGTATGTCTGGTCGTATAATCAGCCCAGAATAGCACACCTCACTGGACCAGATCTACAGCCAGACATACAGTCAGTATAATTTATACGGACCGTATGTTTGTCCGTAGAATCTGGTCGGGACAGATTTTAAAACGATATAAGGACTCTCTCTCTCATTAATTCATTTCATTTTCTCCTCTCCACACTTCAAGAATTCTCTCCACTCTCCATCCACAAGAACCTAAGAGAAATTGATGATCAACTTTATCAAACCCACAAAATCAAGTGTATGAAACATATCAAAGTTCATCTAAGCCAAGAAATCCCAAGGGAAGTGGACTAGGGTTTTTGTGCAAGAAGAGAATTCCCACTCAAGGCTTATTCTTCCATTATCTAAGGTGATTTTTATGATCATTCCTTGTTGTTTAAGGTGTTGAAAGTTAAAACACTTGGATTGTAGAAAGATATAGAAAACGGGTCATAAATGTGGGAATAGTGTCATTGTTGGGTAAAGGCTTGGATTGAGTCATGATTATCGATATGTTGTGATTGTAATTATGTTATGAACGACATTTAGAACATGGAATAAGTATTATATGTGAGAAAATGCAATAATGAACTATGACCATGATTATGGAGAATTGGAGTGAAAATGCGAAATGTGGGTAATGTAAATGAATGATGATTGTTGCTTGTGATATTGTGAATGTTGTTATCGATGTTTGGGAGTTGATATGGAATATGGGGAAAGTTGTATAAATAAAGGAAATGCTGCCCAATTTTATTTAGCTTTAGTAAGCACGTTTAAGTAATCGATTAGCTAATGTTAATGCGAATTCTCTTGAAGGTAGAAACGTGGGCATTGAAGGAGAACAAGCAAGCGATAGATTAGTTAAACGAAAAAGGTATGTGAGGCTAGTCCTTTCTTTCTAAGGCATGAATCCTATGGCATGATTTTTCCTTCTTCTCCATGAATCTCCTACATCTCGGAAAACTAAGAGTATATGTTCATGAATAGCCATATGAGATAAGAGATACATTATGAGCCCAATAATGATGATGATGAGCTTAAGTCTAAAGATTCTAGAGTTCATGATATTATGTTCCTACAAAGTTAATGATGTTGTTTATTGTATACACTCACATTATATACTATTTCCTTCAAGGTGAGGCAAAATGCTTATAAATGCTCCATAATGGAATCGGGGGTTCACGACCTTATGTCACCTCGATAAAGTATAGCTGTCTTTGAGTTTCTATGCATGCATTATGATGAGTACATGTCGATGATATTACACCGCTCCTATATGGCCGGGCAGACACCGCTAAGGCGGGCAGCATATACACCATATCTAGACGGCATGGGCAGACACCACTAGTGGGCGGCATGAGATGGTACCCCGGACGCGGGAGGCCTGGACGCAGGCTAATGATTATCACACCGTACCTATATGGTCGGGCATCTGATAAATATATGCATACATGATATGATGTTGATTATGAAGTAAGCCAGCATGCATTATTTCTTTTATAATTTACAGTCAGTTACAGGTTGCTCCTTATTTGATGTTTCCTTTATCTCATTGACGTATTATTATTACTTATGCCTCTCATACTCAGTACAATGTTCATATTGACGTCCGTTTTCTTTGGACGCTGTGTTCATGCCCACAGGTAGACAGGGAGGTGATCCAGACTCGTAGGAGCTATTAGCTGACCTGAGAGCACTCCATTATTCCAGAGGTGCCTTTGATTATTCTTTTGTGTATATATGTATATTTTGGGCACGACGGGGTCCTGTCCCGTCCCTATATCTAGCACTCTAGTAGAGGCTCGTAGGTACACTTGTGTGGGTAGTATGGTCTCATGATGTTACTATTGTATCTATATTATTATTTTGATAGCCGAAAGGGCTTATGTATATAAAAGTAATTATGTTTCCAAACGAAAATGATTTTTCTATGATTTGAGTATGAATTTGTTAAAAGAACGCTTAATGAGTATGATGAGTAATAAAATGAGTGGTGCTCGGTGGTTAGCTCCGGGTACCCGTCACGGCCCCTAGTCGGGTTGTGACATTAACGATGAAGAATTCAGGAAGAAGTATTTAACAGAATTAAAAAATATTGTTATTAACCAAACCTTCTATTGAACCTTTTAACATGAAAAATGTTATGTATAGCTTTTCTTCTAAAGAGAAAAAAAACCTGCAGTCCAGGATTTACAATATGAATTAATCTCTGCCAAGAAAGAAATCAAAGATGTTAAAACAAGACTAAATAAAGTTTAAATGGATGTTCTCACGGATCAAATATTATCTCAGACAAGAAAAGAAACTCTTGCAGAAGATAATGATGACAATAATTCAAATGACAATAATTCAAGACTTCCTGATAATGAAGAGGTCATTGAAACATCAAACAATAATGGTGGGGTTGATTCTATACAAATAGTTAAAACCCATAGTTGGCATATTCCTATCACCCTAAAAGTAGGAAATGTTACACTCCACAAATTAGCTTTATTAGACTCCGGAGCAGATAAAAACTGCATAATAGGACTATTACCAATCAAGTATTTCGAAAAACGTACTACTAAATTATACTCTGCCACAGGAGAAAAGTTAAAACTAAATTATAGATTATCCAAAGCCCACATTTGTAATGATGACATTTGTTTTATAAGTGATTTTGTAGTCACGAGAGACATAAATGAAGAAATTATTTTAGGAACTCCATTTATAACTTAGATAAAACCCTACTATGATGGATTAGATGCAATCTACACCAACATATTAGGAAAGGAAATTAAATTTCCTTATTTACCAACTATTTCTCAAGACGAAAGTGATTTTGTTAAATCAAAAGCCATTTTCCGAATCAATTTAATATCAAATCAAATTTTATACTTTAAAGAAGAAATTAAGATTCAAAAGATTGAACAAACTTTATAAACCCCGGTGATAAAAGAGAAAATCAGAAGTTTTCAAGAAAAACTTGAACGAGAAGTTTGTTCAGATATACCCAACACTTTTTGGGAAAAAAAAAAGCGGCACATAGTTGAACTTCCATATATTGGAAATTTCAATGAACAAGCCATTCCTACAAAGGCAAGGCCAATACAAATGAACCATGAATTAATGGAAACTTGTAAAAATGAAATAAATGATCTTTTACAAAAAAATATAATAAGACCTTCTAGATCCCCTTGGAGTTGTTCGGCATTTTATGTAAACAAAAACGTCGAAAAAGATAGAGGATCCCCTAGGTTAGTTATAAATTATAAACCTTTAAACAAGGTGTTACAACGGATTAAGTACCCGATACTTGTTAAAAAGAACCTACAACTGCATTCAATGTTCCTGTTAAAAAGAACCTACAAAGCAAATATCTATAGTAAGTTTGACATAAAATCAGGATTCTGGCAAATTCAAATTGCTGAAAAAGATAAGTATAAAACTGCATTCAATGTTTCTTTTGGACAATATGAGTGGAATGTTATGCCTTTTGGGTTAAAAAATGCCCCATATGAATTTCAGAATATTATGAATAATATTTTTACTCCCTACAGTAGCATGGCTATAGTATACATAGATGATGTATTAATATTTTCTGAGGACATAGAGTCTCATTTTAAACATCTAAACACTTTCTTTAAAATTGTTAAACATAATGGTTTAGTTGTCACGACCCTACTAGGGGCCGTGACGGGTACCCGGGGCTAACCACCGAGCACCACTCGTTCTACTACTCATCATGCTCATTAAACGTTCTTTTATCAAATTCACACTCAAATCATAAGAAAATCATTTTTTATATGAGAGCATAGATACTATTATATACATGATGGAAATCTCGTGAGACCATATAACCCACACTGCGTATCTACGCGCCTCTACTAGAGTGCTAGACATAGGGACGGGACAGGACCCCGTCGTGCCCAAAATATATATACACAAAAGAATAATCACGACACCTCCAGAACGATGGAGTGCTCTCAAGTCAGCTAACAGCTCCTACGAGTCTGGGTCAAGCTCACCTCCCTGTCTACCTGTGGGCATAAACACAGCGTCCAAAGAAAACAGACGTCAGTACGAACATTGTACTGAGTATGAGAGGCATAAACAATGAAAATATGTCAATGAGATAAAGAAATCATCAATAACGAGCAACTGTATATGACTGTCACTTATAAAAGAAATAACACATGCTGGCTTACTCATAATCATCATCATATCCTGTATGCATAAATGTATAAACTGCCCATCCATATCGGAACGGTGTGATAATTATTAGCCTGCGTCCAGGCCTCCCGCGTCCGGGGTATCATCTCATGCCGCCCACTAGTGGTGTCTGCCCATGCCATCTGGACATGGTGTATACGCTGCCCGCCTTAGCGGTGTCTGCCCGGCCATATAGGCGCGGTGTGATAGCATCATGTACATATCTCATATATTTCTTATCATTTTATCATACCATTATCATAATACATGACTGGAAACTTAGGACAATGGTACTCTATCGGGGTGACATAAGGTCGTGAACGCCCGATTCCATTATAGAGCATTTATAAGTATTCTGCCTCACCTTAAAAGAAATAGTATATAAGGTGAGTGTATACAATAAATGATATCATTAGCGTTATAGGAACATCATATCATGAACTCTAGAATCTCTATACCTAACTCATCATCATCATTATTGGACTCGTAACATATCTCTTATCTCATATAGCTATTCATGAACATAGGCTCATAGTCTTTCCAGAATGTAGGAAATCATGAAGAGGAAAGAAAGTCATGCTATAGGATTCATGCCATAGAATGAAAGGACTAGCCTCACATACCTTTTACGTTTAACTAATCTATCGCTTGCTTTTTCTCCTTCAATGCCCACATTTCTACCTTCAAGAGAAGTCGCATGAACATTAGCTTATCGATTACTTAAACGTGCTTATTAAGGCTAAAGAAAATTGGGCAGCATTTCCTTTATTTATACAACTTTTTCCCATATTCTATATCAACTCCAAATATTCATAACAACATTCACAATATAATAGGCAACAATCATCATTCATCTACATTATCCGCATTTCGCCATTTCACTCCAATTTCTCCATAATCATGATCATAATTCATTTTCGTATTTTCTCACATATAATACTTATTCCATGTTATAAATGTCATTCATAACATATTTACAATCACAATATACCAATATTCATAATTCACCCCAATTTACTACTCAACAATGACACTATTCACTCATTCATGGCTCATCTCTATATCTCTCTACAATTCAAGTGTCTTAGCCTTCCAATACCTTAAACAACCAAGAATGATCACAAAACTCACCTTAGATGATGAATGAACAACCCTTGAGTGTAACTTCTCTTCTTGCACCAAAACCCTAACTCACTTCCCTTGAGTTTTCTTGGTGTAGATGAACTTTTGCTAGGTTTCATACACTTAATTTCATGATTTTGATGTAGTTGATCATGGATTTCCTTTGATTTCTTGTGGATGAATAATGGAGAGTGTTCTAGAGGTTTTTTGGTGTGTGGAGAAGTGGAATGAAATAAAATAAAATGAGAGAGGGGTCCTTATATTAAACACTTAAATCTGTCCCGACCAAGATATACGGACCAACATACTGTCCGTACATTTTATGCGGGCCGTATGTTTGGTCCAGTAAGTGATGCCCCTCTTGGCTAATTATACGGCCTAACATACGGCCAGTATAATTTATACGGCCAGTATGTTGGGCCGTATAATGCCCAGCTGTTCCGATTTCGTTCTCGTCGACTCGTTTGATCTCCAATCCTTATGGAACCTTCTTGACACTTGTTTAACACCCCAATACCAATCTAAGGGGCATTATCACTCATCTGCAAGACATCATTATGCCATCATTAACTCGTCGTTCATAATTCTTACCCGACATGCAACATATCCTTTGCTTTCCTTAACAGCCTTCTTCCGTTATGTCAAATGTCTTTGAATCTCGATTAGGATCATCAAATGCTATCTCTTACTTATCAAATCATCGTATACGTCATCCTCTTCGCTAGCCTATTCACTGTACGTTAACGGGGAATTTTTCCAAGGTGTAACATTAGTTGTGAGTGCTAAAAAGATAAAGTTGTTTCAAACAACAATTAGATTTTTAGGACATAACTTATACCAAGGCACATATAAACGCATTTGTAGAGCTATAGAGTTCTCTTCAAAACTTCCAGATGAAATTCCTGACAAAACTCAGTTATAGAGGTTCTTAGGAAGTCGTAATTATGTTGCAGACTTTATTCCAAACATTAGGAAAATCTGTGAACCCCTTTACAAGCGTCTCAGGAAGAATCCAGTTCCGTGGAGTCTAGACTAGACAGAAACAGTAAGAAAAATCAAGACTATTGTCAAAAAACTCCCATGTCTAGGTATTCCAAAGCTAGATGCTTTTATCATAGCAGAAACCGATGCTTCGAATGAAGGATACGGTGGAATTCTCAACCAAAGAGTCTCCCTAGAATCTTCACAACAATTCGTTCGTTTTACTTCAGGAATCTGAAATTCCGCACAAAAGAATTATAGTACCGTTAAAAAAGAAGTTTTATCGATAGTACTATGTATTACAAAATTTCAAGATGATTTAATAAACAAAAATTTTCTGTTAAGAGTTGATTGTAAGTCAGCCAAAGAGATTTTACAAAAAGATGTTTAAAATCTTGTTTCAAAACAAATCTTCGCCAGATGACAAGCTTTATTATCCAGTTTTGATTTTAAAATTGAATTTATTAAAGGGGAATCAAATTCTTTACCAGATTTTCTTACAAGGGAATTTTTATAGGGAAACAATGAGGTTAGGAACCTCAAAATCCCCTTTCCAACAGAAAATCAATAACAAGTACTCGGTTTTACCTAAATTCCCCAACCTAATCAGGCCCATGAGGCCTACAGGACCAGTTACAAACCAATAAAAATTAACCATTCTTGGAACTATTCCTAAAATAGAACCACCACAGTCACCATTCCAGAAGATGCATAGACCTACCAGCTTAGCCGCAGGTACTATCCAGACTAGCGACTATTATGAAATGAAGACCCCGGAGTATTTCACCCAAGCAATTAATCCAAACACTCTTTCAAAAAAGGAAAGTAAACAACAGGCTTCTCCAGAAGAATTCGCCATTATTGAAAAAATAAGGTTGACTATTATGGCACTAGATAAGCATTACGAAAATTGGAAGGTTGAGGATCTACTCAAACCTTGCTACACTAACAGGGATTATATTGAAACAAATGATCCCATCAAGACTAGGAGGTATTATGAATTTATCCTGACAGATATAGGATCCATAACAATTGAACATCACTTGAAGAATGATTTTGACCCGAATAGCATTCTATATTTAAAGTTCACAATAAACAAAATCATCAGCTCATTTGAATGGAAAGTTGATTATCTTCACACCCCGATTTTGTTATCCAGACAGCATAGGCCACAGACCTACAATTAGTATGATTATAAAGCAGCTTGGTACAACTTTTTGTATGTACGACCCAATTCCCATACATGGTTCGTCAAATACAACGAACAAATGACCAAATCAATAATTCCACGATGGTTTTACAATTGGTGGAAGACATTTGGAGGCAATGAGTTGACAATTCCCAAAAGCTTCCATGTTCATTATGAAAGATTCCAGAGGGAGCAAGAAATTTCTACCCTACCGGATCACATTAAATTATGCACGTATTGTATTGTTAAAAGATTTTCTTATAGTATCAGCTGGTCATTCGATATAGCTGAAATGACTAGGATTAAATATTTAACTAAAACCATTAAAATTAAAGGATAGACTCCAGATACTAAAAATCTAAAGCTCAAAAATCCAAGACCATCCAGCAGCAAGACAGGATCGACATAATCCAAGGCAGAATTAAAGAAAAAGCACTTAAAAGCTTTAAATAATATTGATGACACTAATCCAATAGAAATTCAATAATTGCTAGATACAGCATCATCATCAGCAGAAGATAATGAAGACATGATGGACCGTCAAGGCATGGCCCAGGCATATCTTCACTGCCGAGAGGAGTAAAAGTAACTTGCCCCTTTAAAAAAGCATGAGGTAAAGGATAAAAAGTAATTTGCCCCTTCAGAAAAGAAGAAGACAAATTGAACAACAAAAGCAGAAGAGTGGCCTTAAACTTTTAATAAAGTAGCCGACTAACTTTTCAAAAGTAAATCAGTAACTTTTAACGTTAGCAGAAGACATCTTTAAAGATAGCCATCCACTTATAACAATCAAAAAGGTGCTAATTATTTCAGAGGTCTATAAAAGACTCTCAAGATGTAACTTCTAAGGCATTCGAAAATCACTCCCTACTTTCAACTAGCCTTCTCCATTCCCTTTGTAAAATATTTCCCATGTTTGCTTTCTCATGTTTTGAATAAAAGCTTCAATTCTTGTAAGTATTTTCTTTAAATTCCGCATTTTTATTACTTTACTATTTAGCCGTAAGATCCAGTTTTACATTGTATCAGAGCCAAGTATGAGTGGCTAAGTTCTCATACTATCCTAGGGTTCCGTCAAAATCCTGTTATAATCCTTACATGTTCCTATACTGTTAAGTAGTTAGTGTTTACTGTGGATCTTTCTTAATTCTAATTAACCTGTTTCTCTAGTATCTTAAGTGACTACCCTTTTTTCTATGTGGTCTTGGGGACTGGATCATCAACCGTGTCCTGCTCCTACGGCCCTCCCTGGCACTTGAGTGACGACGGCATTTTAGGCTAACCAACGTCTTATCCGAGAATTACTCGGATGCCTCACAATAAGACTCAAAGTGTACAACAATTTTGGATCTAGAGAATAAAGTTAATAAGAAGTGACCTAGAAGACTTTGATGGATCGTGCAGCTACAAAGTTTGCACGATAGATGTATGATGTTGGGCTTCCTTTCAATTCTGTTAATTATGCGGATAGCTTTTATGTTTTCATTGAGGTTGTAGGCCAACATGGTCCGGGAATGAGGTCCTCACCTATCAAGAAGTTAGAATTCCTTAACTTAAAAAAGAGGTTCAAAGAGACGAACTATCACGACTCGGCTAGGGGCCGTGACGGGTACTCGGGGCTAACCACCGAACACCACTCATCCTACTACTTATCATGCTCATTAAACGTTCTTTTATCAAAATTATACTCAAGTTATAAGAAATCATCTTTCATTCGGGAATATAAATGCTTTTATATGCACAAGCCTTTTGGTCATTGAAATAATATATGGATATATATACATGGTAGCAACCTCGTAAGACCATACCACCCACACTGCGTATCTACGAGCCTCTACTAGAGTACTAGACATATGGACGGGACAGGACCCCGTCGTGCCCAAAACATACATGTACATAAAAGAATAACCATAAGCACCTCCGAAATAATGGAGTGCTCTCCAATCAGCTGACAGCTACTACGAATCTGGATCAAGCTCTCCTCCCTGTCTACCTGTGGGCATGAACACAACGTCCAAAGAAAATGGACGTCAGTACGAACATTGTACTGAGTATGAGAGGCATAAACAATGATATTACGTCAATGAAATAAAGGAAGCATCAATAAGGAGCATCTGTATCTGACCGTCAAATATAAAGGATATGATGCATGCTGGCTTACTCATAATCATCATCATGTCATAGATGCATAAATATATAAGCTGCCCGTCCATATCGGATCGGCATAATAATCATTAGCCTGCGTCCATGCCTCCCGCGTCTGGGGTATCATCTCATGCCGCCCACTAGTGGTGTCTGCCCATGCCATCTGGCCATGGTGTATACGCTGCCCGCCTTAGCGGTGACTGCCCGGCCATATAGGCGCGGTGTTATATCATCGTCATAATATTCTCATCATAGTGCATGCATAAAGACTCAAGGAAAACTATGCTTTATCGGGGTGACGTAAGGTCGTGATCCCCCGATTTCCTTATGGAGCACTAATTAACATCCTGCCTCACCTTGAAGGGAGTAGTATATGAGGTGAGTGTAAGCAATAAATGACATCATTGACGTTTTAGGAACATCATATCATGAACATCTAGAACTTCTATACTTTAACTCATTACCTTATGTAGCTATTTATGAGCATAGGCTCGTATTTTTTGGAACTTAAGAGATTCATGGAGAGGAAGGAAAGTCATACTATAGGATTCATGCCATAGAAAGAAAGTACTAGCCTCACATATCTTTTGCGCTTAACTAATCTATCGTTCGCTTGGTTTCCTTTGGTGCTCACGTTTCTACCTTCAAGAGGAATCGCATTAACATTAGTTAGTCGGCTATGAGAACATTTTATCATTTCTAGGGAAAATTGGGCAGCACTTCCTTTGTTTATACTACTTTTCCCACATTCTATATCAACTCCCAAACATTAATAACAACATTCATAATATAGAAACAACAATCATCATTTATCTACACTTACCATAATTCACCATTTCTCTTTGATTTCTCCACAATTATGATTATAACTCGTGATCGCGTTTTCTCATATATAATACTTATTACATGGTCTAAATGTCATTTATAACATATTCACAATCACAACATACCAACATTCATGATTCATCCCCAATCACTATTCAACAATGACACTATTCACACATTCATGACCCATTGAGTTTTCTTGGCTTAGATGAACTTTTAATGAGTTTCATACACTTGATTTCATGAATTTGGTGTAGTTTCCCATGGTTTTCCTTTGAATTCTTGTGGATGAATAATGGAGAAAGTTCTAGAGGTTTCTTTGGTGTCTGGAGAATGAAAATGAAATGAAATAAAAATGAGGGAGGGTCCTTATATTAAATCATGAAATCAGTCCCGACCGAGATGTACGGTACGATCGATGGAGCATCGATTGGATCGACGGAGTGTCGATCTGGTCGTCGAAGTCGTTAAATTTCTAGTGAGAAATCTGTCGTTTCCTTTCATTCTACGGTGAGAAGAACGGTCCGTCGAACTGATCGACGGAGCGTCAACCTGTTCGTCGAATGGTCTTCGTTCTAGCTCAACTCTACGGCACAATCGACGAAGCGTCGACTCGTCCGACGGTACAAAGAACGACCGTCGAACCCCCTTTTGCAGAACTGCGTTGGAGTTTCATTTGACGAACTTTTCTCTCTTGCCTTTAACTTCTTTGGAATCTTAAATAGAATTATTAAGTATCCCTTCTTACTTGTAGGGACATCATGTTCACCTTAACTTACGTTAGTCCCTTCACCGCTCAGCAACCCAAAGTTCCGAGGTGTAACACGAACGACATTGTTGAGGAATAAAAAGTACAATGGAACAAGTTTGGACGTTTCATTATGATGGATAAGTGGATAGCAAGAAACGGAAAGATTATCATCATTGTGTTGATGAATTCTCCGAAAAGTTCGAAGAAAATATCGACGAGAGGATAAAGAATTAAAGAGTCTTAATGAAGTACAACTGCAATTTTTTGAGCACACATCAAAGGGAACCGTTAACCATGTTATGCAACAAACTGCTTCCTTGAATTGCTCCAGCAGTTTACTGCTCATAGTTTCTAGTTGTGGTGTAAATTTTATCCTATTGTGTTTTCTATAAATATGTAAATAGGATTAGTTATTTGGGATATGTAATTCCACGTTTGAAACTATTGAATTTTGGAGTCTTGTCCTCTCATACAGACAGCTTTATTTTGTGTAATTGTCTTAAAAATTCTTGCACAATATATTGCCAATAAATTACCTTTTATGTTCTATTTTTCATGTTCTCTAGTTCTAGTTGCTATCAGAGGACCAATCCGATCACTTGCAATACAAAGTAGGTATATCAAGGAGTACAAAGAGTATGAGAGGACTTTTATAGGAATGTTGGATTACAAATAGTCAATAGACCTAGAAGTAGTTTCGATGATTGAGATGCTGCAGTGATGTTCCTTTATGTGAAGCCTTTCCAAAAATATTTAGAATCTCTCGTCAGCAGGCAGCAGTAGTCGCTTAGATTTGTAAGGAACAAGACGGAGGATATTATTGGTCCTAAAACGTAGGGATAACTTTAAAAGAAAGGGAGATCAAAGGCATTCCACTAGCATCATTATGGATCACTAAACGAGGAAACTGTTAGGGGTGGGCATAAATACCGAAAACCGAAAACTGAAAAACCGAACCGAATGAATTCGGTTTTTCGGTTTTCGGTGTTTCGGTTCGGTTCCGGTTTTTTTAAATAGCAAATTCGGTGTTCGGTTCGGTGTTCGGTTTCGAATTTTCGATTTTTCGGTTTTTCGGTTTAACCGAAAATTTAATATAATTTTTTTTTATATCAATATCATTACTTCCATGAATCACAACAGATATCGTCTCAGTCCACTCCTATCGTCACAGATATAATCTGCTGCTGGTGCTGGCTGCTGCAGCTGCTGGTTGCTGGCTGCCGGCTGCCGTTACGGGCTGCTGCTGGTGGTGGTGGCTGCTACTAGTTAGTTATAATTTAAGTATGTTTGAAGAAATTAGGAAGATTACAGCTTCGTCAAGGAGTTGAAGGCAAATAGAAACATGCATCAAAATTCAGCTAGCACTACAGGTTTTAAAAAAAAAAAAAACGTGAAACCCCATATAGATATACAATCAACTTGGTTTTTCTGGTGCCAAGGGTCTGTGCATATAGGTACTATCTATTAGAAAAGTAGCCCGTGTTAGTCCATTCACTAGCTCCACCTAATACCACAGCCATTGCACATCAATATTGAGTGTCTAAGCATGCACTATTGCCAATTGTAACTAACTAGTCCATGTAAAAGTTAGATGCAGAATGAAACGTGCATCACACTCCATCCAAAGTAAATAAATAACACATAACGTAGCATATTCAGCACAAACAGGAGTTGAAGGAACGAAGGATGAAACAAATTTCTGCAATCCTCTAGTATTACCATGAACCTCTTCACCTTATATCCTAGGTTTTTAATTGGAAGAACTATGGAGCCTTAACTATGTTTTCATAAGGACAGATGTACAGCAGATATTTAAGTCATATGCAAGCCTAGGAACTTCAAACAGATATATAAATTAAGATGGTAAATCACACTATTGCTTAACCAATGCCAAAAAACCGAATTAGAAAATCGAAACCGAACCGAACTTCAAAACACCGTACCGAACCGAACTAATTCGGTGCGGTGTTCGGTTTCCACTTTAAAAAAACCGAAACCGAACTTTGAAAAAACCGAACCGAACAATCGAACGCCCACCCCTAGAAACTGTCCTTTACGAGGACAGCAGCATGGGAGTCCTCCTAAAGGTAGAGAAAGTGACAACACAAAATTTACATCTCCTGATGCTTTTCATCTAAGAAAGTAGGAGGGATGCCAATTATTAATCACTTTTTTGTCCAACAGCACATAGGCTATGGTGCATAATATGAAATATGTGTAAAGTCAAATTGATTATTTCATAAACCACCAAAGAATATAGGCTACGGTGCATGATGTGGAATATGTTTATGTCAACCATCATAGATATAATGGTAGGGTGACATTTTAGGAGAGTGGAGGAAAATAGCATAGGATGCAGTCTCTTTGGCACTTATGTAAAAAATAAGGAAAGAAAGGAAAAGAAAAGCGCTTAAAAGGGCACAAGACGCCTCCGTCAGATTATTAATAAAATAATTTAATACAAAAGAAATAATAATAATAATAATAATAATAATAATAATAATAATAATAATAATATATTTTTGGAGCATATACAGTATCTGGACGACTTGATAGACTTTCTAGAGAATCATATTTTTTCAACAAAATTTCAAAATTTTGTATACATCTTGATTCTTGTATGTGTAGAGTTCCCCACTACATCAATAAATAGGCAATTTCATCAAAGTAATTTGCTTGTCAATTGCCTTGCATGCTTACATCTTAATGGAAAATTGTGAGTTAGCCAGCGCATCAGCAAATCTAGTCTGTAAGTCTCCCTGAAGAGTTGGTGCCTGCATGATAAACTTTCTAGCCTCCAGTATTCCTCCCTACCCAGGTAGCAGAACCTGGAATAGAGCAAGTTTCCACAGAGCAATTCTTGATATAATAAACAATAAATGTGGACCCATCTAATCCACAAGCAGTCTTTCTTTTCAGCAACTGCCCATAGTTGCTTTACTGTTGCAGCTCTGTTCCAGGAACATAAGTTCATAACATTTTGGCCACCTACTGCCTTTGGTAGGCAAGTTTTCTCCTGTGATACTAGTGCTGTTCTGGAGATAGCTGCAGCATCAGTCCACAGGAAAGATCTACATAAGTTGTTAATCAATTTCATGATCCTCTTAGGCAGGATGAATATCTGTGCCGAATATGTTTGAATGCCAAAAATCACAGGTTTGATTAGTTGGAGCCTGCCAGCATAAGATAATAGTGTTGTAGACCAACACTTGATTCTTTCAGTTATGCTGTCTCTAAGGGTAGACACCGAGCAGTCGACAACTTTTTTGAAGACAAAGGCACTCCTAGGTACTTAAAAGGAAGAGATCCTTCCCAGAATCCCAAGCTGTTGAGAATTTCCTTTTTAAGAGAAGCATTTACACTAGACATAAAGATTGAACTCTTGTCAATGTTAGTTTATAAGCCTGAGGCAACTGACAATCTGAAGAAAGCCTCCCGGAGTAGCTTTATAGAGGGGATATCAGCGTTGCAGAACACATTAACAGGTTATCAGCAAAGCAGATGTGCATCATCCCTAGTTTCTTACACCTAGGGTGGAATTTGAACTGCTGATTTGTGGCAAGCATGCCTAGTTCCCTTTGTAGATATATCCTAGCTAATGGCAAGAATAACACCAATATTATCAAAAAAACAAATGGCAAGAATAACACTAATAGGCTCTAAAGAGTGCAACAATGTGATAAATCAAAATTTGTGCATAGGTACTGTTAGAATATTGTAGATTCTAGAATTTTCTTAGATCTTATATAGTATAGCTTGATTTACTCTTATAATTATGTATTTTTTTTAATTCTTTTTCTTTTCTTAGAGTATGCGTACTTGGCTTTTAAAACCTCAACAGCTTGAGGAAATAACCAAATTGAGTTTTCTCTTAAACTCTCTTATTTCTCACATGGTATCAGAGCATTTAGTGAGAAAATAATTATCTATAAGAGAAAATCAATTGCTGAGCACTTTTCGACAACTACCACCACTGTTTCGAGTTTCCTTTCTCTAGGGGTAATGTGCCAGTACCACCAATAGGATCGGAACCCTCGTGC
The DNA here is from genome assembly GCF_019175385.1 of Lycium barbarum. Lineage (NCBI taxonomy): Eukaryota > Viridiplantae > Streptophyta > Magnoliopsida > Solanales > Solanaceae > Lycium > Lycium barbarum. Next base: position 7,355,105 of record NC_083348.1, on the reverse strand, counting down.
GGCCCTACCCAAGAAATTCAGCTGCAGTAGGTTCCCTCACGCGTGCTCAAGCCACCACCAGATTCAAATTTCCAGTGTTACGCGCCTTACACGCAGGGGCGGACCTAGGTTGGGCCAAGAGGGTTCATCCGAGCCCCCTTACACTATATATAGTGACCTAAGTTGCTTGAACTCTTCGCTTTCGGCGCCGCACCCGTGTCGACACGATGTGGGTGTGGGATCCGTACCAGATTTGGTCAACTGATTTTGGGTACTCTGACCAAAATCGACGGAGAAATTCGGGACAGATACAATGATTTCCGAGCAACTTATATATATATGCAAGGTTAAAATTATTTTTTATGTGGATATAGTAGATGTTGAACCCTGACTTTTTCGTATGTTTACTTCTTTATATTTTTGAACTCTCTTAGTAAAAATCCTAGCTCTGCCACTGCTCATGCGGAGTTTTCCGGCCACTTCGGGTTTCTTTCTTCAGTGGGTCCACCTCTTTATTCTGAGACTGCCCATTCAAGTTACGTGAAATTTGACCACTTTTGACCAAGCAGTTAACTTTTGGGGAAGTTTTCTCTGTTTCTACAAGCTCCTTCTGCTCTGGATTGTTTTCAGTATTTGATATAATTATTATTCCTTGTTTTTGCTTCGGCAGATCTAGTTTGGCTATTGCTCGAGGTTATGTGCTAGTTTAATCTCGGGGGGTTGGGAGGAGAGGAACGACATACCTGGTAAATCCAACACATTGTTTTATATATTTTGAATTGTCTCCAAGGGGATGGCCTAGTGGTGGAGGCATGAGAGTAACAACCTAGAGATCCAAATTCGAAATCCCAACTACAGCACCTGGTCTAAGTGGATCTGTTCCAGTTATAGTGGGCAGGTTACCTTGGTAACGTATGTTTATGCATTGTACAAGCTGCATGGTAGTTTAGTCGAGGTTCGAACAAATTGATCTGGACACGAGCGATATATATGTGTAATGTTCCATCACGAATATGACACATGAAAGTTCCATCAAAATATCTCCCTTTCTTGAGAATAATAAACAATCCAGGGAAAATCCTATTAAGAAATGAAGAAAAGAAGATTGGAAATGATTTTTTTTTTCCTTTTTCCAAAACATTGTTTTGTTTATAAATTAGAATGATTAGTTTGCTTGTTTTGAAGATGAGTTTTTCTAATTGACCAGCTTTTCAAGTGAATTTTTTCCCTCTCACTAAACTTCAACTCAACTCTTTTTCAAGTGAAATGCATTTTCAAACACAACTTCAACTTTCAAATACTAGTTTTCAACTTCAAATTCTACCTTCTTTTTTTTAAATAGCACTCAATTCATGTCCAAACGCCTACCTAAACTCTATGTTGACAATAAACAAGAGAAGCATAAACCATATATATGGCCATCCTTCCGAAAAACATAGCTGAAATATCCTCTTGGGCCGCTTCTGGAATACTTGGAGAAGTAGTGAGATGGTGAAACAATTTGAGAGAGTAAAACATACGTTGACATTGAGTTTCACTTGCAAAACACACTTTTCTCAACTTCTGCTCCAAGGCTCTTTAAGGTGGTTGCTTAAAGAGATTAATTTTTCAAAAGAGAAGTATGTAATATTTGACAATTTAAATATACGTGAAACTTATGAGTTATGAGGGTATCTCCGCTGTAACAATTTCTTTTTTCTCGGATGGTAGGGTGTGGATCCAGCCATAAGGCCAGAAGTTTGGGAATTTCTGTTGGGCTGTTATGCTTTGGGCAGCTCCGCGGAGTACCAAAAGCAGCTGCGGACAGCTAGAAGGCATTAGCTTTCCAGTTACTTCCATATTCTATTGAAAATGTTCTACTCAATTTGGTCAATGTGAGGCAGCTTCATGTTTTCAGTCTTATGATCCATTTTGGTAAAAGATCTTGTTTATGCAAAAGTCTAGGTCTATGTTAAAGTCACCTTTTCTGTCTTTATTTGTTTGCTGTCCTTGACTTTAGGTAGTTTAAATGTAAGAATGCTGAAACGTGTATGTCTCTATGCTCCCACAACATCCAAGGCCCCCTGGAAGAATTTTACATTGCTCCAGAGTATACATCCAAGATACAGATTCATAGTTTGGTTGGCAATGCTGAGAAGATTGGCTACTGTTGATAGATTGCTCAAATTTGGTATTCAGGAGGCTCCTTCATGTGTTTTCTGTGATTCAGCTGTTGAGACCCTTGACAATCTTTGTTTTGATTGCTACATTGTCAAAGCCTTATAGCAGAGACTACTTACATGGCTGGTAATTCAAAGAACTGTTGGGAGTTGGCAGGAATAGGTACAATGGGTGACAAGCTGGGCTAAAAGGAAGTCTGGAAAGGGTGCTACAATCAGTTGTATATATGCCATGGTTATAGCTGTTGTTTGGAGGGAAAGAAACCTGATTAGATTTCAAAAAGGCAAATACCAAGCTGATAGAATATGCAGAGAAGTTGCACTACACATCCACATTCGAGACAAGGACTTGAAGAAATGGCAGCCACTGTTGCTTTAGCTCAACTCCTTGCCCTGAGAGTTGAAGTTGCAACTCTATCACTGGTTTTGGCTCTTTACTTTGTCTGATAATTGTTCTATGAACATGAGACTGTCTGTTTTGTTTTTCAGATTTTTTTCAAGGGTCTATATTAGATTGATGTAGTTAGACTCCTTCATGTTAGTTTTTGAGTCTATCTTTAAATTTCTAAGGAACAGGTGTTCTGCCCTGTTTGGTTTTGTAATTGCCACTTTTGCTATTAATAATATTTACCAAAAACAATTAGCTGGGATATATTCGTCGTATTCTATTGGTGGTCTGAGAAGGTGCCTTATACAACTGATCAAAATCAACCACTGTTATGGAACCAAGAATATATGATCATTTTGTTACTACAGATCTTTAGATGTTGCGTAAACAGTCTCATCAAGTTTTGTTTGAAAATGATAACCAAATTAAAACAAACTATAATTTTTATTCATCTTTCTCTTCAATTAGAAATAAAGTATTTTTATCAGAGAGGGTAGAAATCATTTTTCCCTCCAACTTTGCTTTAAAAATCAAACACCTCCCCAACTTTGAACAATTGACATTCTCCCCTTCCATCCTATGCAACGCCTAGTTTGCCCTTGTCATTATCAATCTTATTTACTATTTTGCATTTCAATAAATTTTGAACTAATTGCCCATGCCATATTTATTTTTATTTTATATTATATGTAATAAAAGTTAGGCTATATCTTATTAGAAATTGTAATCTAAGTTCATGTAAAGTGAAACTAGAATACTACTTGCATTTATCAAGGTTTTTTTTTTTTTTTTTTTTTTTTTTTTTTTTTTTTTTTTTTTTGTAAAAATCTACCACTATATTGATATTTTGATATTAAGTGAATTTAATATATTTTTCCTGATGCCTATATAGATTTTGGAGTTTTGCCATCCATTATTGTAATATCTTTAATTAAATCATAATTTTAATATTCATTTAAAATATAACACAGAATTGTTAGGAATTTGTTATAAAATACATGTTTAAAAGCTTTTATTCTCTTTCATTCTCAATTGTGTGAATAAATTTTTGAGTTATGGTTGTTATTATCAAAAAATACTGATACGAACATGCTGTTCTAATTAAATCTTTTTGTGCTCAATTATTTTGTTATTTCAATATTTTATGTGCTTGAAAACTATTTTTCACGTTTTTACTCCATAAATAAGATTTGTTTGTTCAATAGGTAAGCCATAATATAGATCAGTGTTGTCAAAGGCGCGCTTAAGCCCTGAAGCGAGGCTCAAACCATGTTGAGTGCTTCGCCTCGCTTTATGTGTGCTTCAGTGTCATCATCAAGGCTCTAAGACATACTTTTCCTTGCCAATGAGCCTCCCTTGAAGGGATGACATTAGATAATTCATATTTCACTTTATCGTAATATTTTTACAATTCCTTTGTCCATATATTTGTTGTTCATGCTTATTATTATTAGTCTTGGACTAAACATATAGAGATTTGTATTTTGCACCATTGCGCCTTTTTTCATTAAAGCTCACGCTTTATTTGCGCTTTGCGCTTAAAGCCCCAGCTAACCTTAGAGCTTTTTTGCACTTTTCGCTTTTGATAAACTGATATAGATTAAAAAGAAAAGAAAATATCATAATATCATAATATTTAAAAAGCAAAAAAAGACAAAGGTTGATAACTTAGAGGATAAAATAGGTAAGTAAAATGTTCAATTGAGAAAAAAGGAGAATGTCAATTGTTTAAAGTTAGGGGAGATGTTTGATTTTTAAAAGCAAAGTTGAAGAGGGAAAATGATTTTCACCCCTTTAGAGATAATCTCTCTCTTTTAATTAGAGATAGGGTTTATCTATAGTAGTTAATGCTCCTTTCTTTCCGGACTGTTCTACCATGACTTTCTCGCTTTTGTTATTCCTTGTTTTCATATTGTTTTCGATATGCTTGGTCCTATCTGACTTTTTGTCTTGTTTTCCTCTCTTGAGCCGAGGGTCTTTCGAAAACAGTCGCCCTACCTTTCAAGGTGGGGGTTAGGTCTGCGTACACTTTACCCTCCCCAGACTCCACATGGTGAATTATACTGGGCTTGTTGTTGTTGTTTGTTGTTGTTTAACGTAGTCCTATATTTTCAGATGGACTTCTAGTACTAAATTGTTCAGAACATCGTATAAATAGGTTATATACTATTATTGGGGAAGTCTTCAATAATAATGAAAACTGATGAATTGATTTGATATTAAAATCTTTCTCTATTCTTTTTATTTTTTTTATTTTTTATTTTTATCAAGGTATTTTCATTCATACACATGGCCAAACTGGCCGTATACATGGGATAAACCAAAAGATAATGAATCTACAAAATATGACTCTCTACAAACTCCGACCAATCATTTATACAACAAGAAACTTTCTGTTTGCACCAAAATAGAAACCTTACCCCCAATATGATCAATAATATTCCTAAAACCATGTACCTTCCCATCCTTATCAAAGATAGCCTGCCACCTGTCAGGCCTAAGCATTTTGCTCATCTATATCATCAAAAGCAGAAGGAAAATATTCCCAGCAAGAATGTTGAGTTTACCATCAAAGGCACAAAGAAAAAGTCAACAGCATAGAAGTTGAGTTATGAAGCAAAAATTCCTAGGTTGTTATTTACCCAAAAAAAAAAAAAAAGGAAGGAAGTAGCACACCTACGAATAAATATTCTATTCCAAATACTTTCTCTAAAGAAATCATAATATATTCTGAACAGCTAATATTAGCATTCATAATATCCTTATCACCAGTGGCGGAGCCAGGATTTCCGCCGAGGGGGTTCAAAATATAAAAAAATAAACATACGAAGAAACCTAAGGGGGTTCAACATCTACTATATATACATAAAAAATAATTTTAACCTTGTAAACACAGTATTTTTTTCCGCCGAGGGGGTTCGGATGAACACCCTTGGCATAGTGTGGCTCCGCCACTGCTTATCACCATGATCACCATCATTAGTGAGCAAGAAATAAACAGGAATTCTCCAACTTAAGTAAACGTACACAAATCCAAAAGTGCCTCTTGAATTCTTCTAAATGCCGCTTCACTACATTAAAAGGGTGAACCACTAGAGATAAGCCTTCTGGTGAACCACTAGAGATGAACTTTCTTCAGATATATTCAAAAGGCCCTCTAATGACGGCCAATTACTCTTTTTTCTTTTTTGATAGCAAGCAAGCAAATTAGTGTTGCAACTTGCAAGTGGCAGAACTGCCAAATTCAGGATATTCTCCTGTTGATTAAAAAATTATGGGTATTTACAACTTCACTGAAGCTAGAAATCTCACCCAATCCTTTCCCTAGAGTATACTGATATCATGATGTTCGAGGGGGATTCTTCATTAAGCTGCATTTATGGATTTATTTACTACCTCTCACTTGTAAGTTCTGGTCTGGGTATTTTATTTGATGGCCAGCATATTGTAAAAACTTCTTTCTCCTAATAAGTTCACTATGAAAAGAAAATCTTTGCCAGAATTTGGGTTGAGACTTGTGAAACTTGCCTGATTCTGCATAACTTATGGGTAAGGAAGAGAATTCAACTGCAAAAATTCAAAACAAGCGGAGGCAAACGGAATGTAACGGTTGTCGTGATGTCATCCCTTTGACATACTGCTAAAGAGTATCCTTCAAAGAACAGCAGCACCACAATGCCAGTCCACAGCTTCGCTAATATAGGAGAGAAGGGTGAAACTGAAGGCAGTGACAACAGTTAACTTTACACAACGCCAATACATACAGGAGGTCAAACTTCATTTCAACATTACAGCAAAGAAGCTTGTACTGGTGGTGAAAGCAGAGTTAGGATTTATAGGGCTCTAAAGTAGGCAGCAACAGAACTTGCCCAGCATAAAAAATAAAAGGATTTATAGGCTCTAAAAAATCTTGATACTGAAGCAAGGGAAAAGAATATTGTATCTAGACGGGTGAATCCAAGATAAGACAGGATACAGTCTGACAGTCCCCAAAGGATCCCGCATGCTGAACCATTGAAATAGATTTGTTAACTGTATTAATAACGATGATATCGACATTGATTTGTACACTGCTACAGTCATGAATCCAGTGGAAGAAGAAAAGACTGCAAGCTCTAGGAAGGCTTATCTATCTATCTATCTATATTATTATAAAAGTGGGAAGACTCTGAAAGTAGAAAATGTTGATAGACTAAAATAGCTAATGTTGAACAACCTTTTTACCCTTTAAAAATAACATGATCATTTTAATATAAGGTACAAATATGTAAAAACACTTCATAGTAATTAAATAACAATCCTTATTAATTCCTGTTAGGACTCTTAATTGCTATAAAACCACGCTCGTCTTTCTTCCTCTCAAAGTAGGGAAACTTAAGGAGTTATAGTAATCTGAAAGGTCATTAAAATCAACAAGAACCAAGGAGCAGTAATCTAAATGGTTACAAAATGGAAAGTAGTTCAGCTTAGCGAAACGATGCTTGATAATGTGGTGTGAGTGATACAGTAATATAAATAAAGTGGAATTCCTTGGACGTGGACATAGCAGCGAGCACGTTTATTTCCACCCTTTACATTCAATTAGGACTCCTACATTGTTTTGTACTGTACCAGATCATTAGGCTCTGAGTATTACTCTTTTGTTTGACAGAATCCTTTCTCAAAGAGTTAAAACTTCCCAAAGAGGGTGGATTACTTCGCTCCTATTGCGGTGTCAAAATACTCGAGTTAATTAAATTCCAGAAGTTTTGTTGGGTTAAACTTCTTGGATGCTCCATATTCACCAAAGGCAATAAGCTTCCATTGTAGGTTATTTTTACTCATTTTCTTATACCTGCACTAAGTGTTATATGTTAATTCCTTATCCTATACAAAATTAAAAAATGTTATAGAGGAAAAGAAAGATACAGATCAAGAGATATCCATGTCATCTCAATTGTTCAATCCATGTACATAACTAATACCCACATTCTTATTCCACGTTCTATCCCGTATAAAATAATATACAGAATTCTTGCATAACTTATGCAGGTAATATTTGTGTTATTAAAGGGGAAAAAACATACAAAACAGTGTATAACTTATACAACATTTAATGCGGGTGAGAAAGAGACAACCAAAAATTGTACTGGTGAATGTTGAGTTTTATTTTGATGACAAGGGAACCCGCAGCCGCTAACCTTTGGGCGCGCACAGGGTAAGTGAATGTTGAGTTTTATACATGTATAATAAGTGGCAATGAGTCCTAACAAGTGGCCCCTAAACATCTACTTCATTTCATTATATTTTTTGGCTGAAGATCAAATAATTTCCTAGGAAGAAGCATCAAGAGATGCAATCAATCATACACCATCAAAAGTTTCTACAATCCAATTTTTATATAAATTGACAAAGTAAAGTAACAAATAGAGTAAAGGCAGAACAGTGGAATAAACCAGTTCAGTCTGAGACTTCACATACAAATTACTCAATGGGCACCTACAAATAAAGTAATCACTACATTCCAATGCTTGATCAAACTATTAAACCCAGAAACTTAACACAGTATCTTCTTTCATTTGAATACTCCAAAATGCATATAAACCCAAAATGGAATCATTTCAAGTACCCAAAACAGATCTAATTCCAGATATGATGAACCCATTGTCCGATCAAGAATCAGAAGAAGAAAAAAATACCATCTTCTTAAATACCGAATCCAATAAGCAGTTGACTAAAACGAAGATAGATGACAATATTTAAGTAAAAAATGAGAGGGAAGGATTACCTGAGTAAAGAATGATCAAGAATGGAGAACAATGAAGAATAGAGGAGATGGGTGATTGGCCATTATCAGAGAGAAGTTTGTTTTTGCTTTTCCTTTTCCTTTTCTTTCAAGTTTTGGGTTTGGGTTTTGCATTATATACACTCCGTATATATCATTGTCTTCTGTTTGATGTTTTTCCAAAGAAAAGCGAGACTGCTTCACTGCTTCCTACTTTTGCAAATTCGTTTTGGACCTGGTAATCACCAAATAGACTTTTCCATGGTTTTGACCTTTTGTGTTCTATACTATTCTTACTTTAAACAAATATGATATTTTATCCTAATTTTTACTTTATATTTTACTGAGCTTTCAGTATGTACAACAATAACATACCACAATGTAATCCCAAAAATGAGGTCCGGGAAGGTACAGTATACGCGGACCTTATCCCTATCTTGACAAATAGAGAGGTTAGTTTCGATAGACCCTTGACTCAAGTAAACAAACACAACAATTATAAAAACATACACGGTAACAACAGCTACATAGTAAGAAAACTGAAGCAGAAGATAGTAAGGAATACTAGAATACCAGAATAATGAAAATGACGAAAATACTACCAATCTTATTGGTACGGAAAAACAAAATGCGTATCTACTCACTACTAGCCTTCTACCCTAATCTTCGACCTCTACACCCTCCTATCTAGGGCCATGTCCGCGGTAAGCTAAAGACTTGCCATGTCTTGCTGGTTCACTTCTCACCAATACTTCTTCGGCCTATGTCACGACCCAACCGGAGGGCCATGATAGGCACCCGGAGCTAACCTACCGAGCACCACATACATGCAACTCTTAGTCGTACCTGAGTGGGCCGTAATGCTAACTCGTAGATACATAAGTTGTATAGGAGACAAGCCCAAAACATAATATACATGCGTCATCAAGCTAATCCCAAGTATACAAGCTGTGCCAGAATGTCACATACATCTAACTCTACATACTGTCTACAAGCCTCCACCGGAGTACATGACATAATGTGGCCGGAACAATGCCCCGCCATACCCATGCAAATGCATATGTAACCATGCTGACTCAGAGAGCAACTCTGGAACAAGTGGAGTGCCAGAATAGTGTCTGTTGAGCTGATATCCTACTGGGAGATCCGTCAACCTGTATCTCAAGACCTACGGGCATAAAATGCAGCACTCCCAGCAAAAGGACGTCAGTACAAATAATGTACCAAGTATGTAAGGAGAAAATATAACATAAATACATAATGAAAAGAAGGAGAATAAGAATCAACCTGGCACTTCAAACTTACCAATGAGATCTAGCATGTATGTGTCTCTATACTCTCTTGTGCTTAACTACATCTATATACAATATTGTGTCTCTAACCTACTTATCACCCTCCTGCTATCTGCCCAACTGATCAGTGGTAACTGCCTATCTGATTATCGCCTGATGGTAGAGCGTATCTGCCCGACTGATTGGTGGTAACTGGCCAACCAACCGTAGCTCAGTGGTAATAACTGTCCAACTAGCCGTATCATGATGGTAAATACATATCTGCCCAACTGGCCGTAGACCAGTGGTAAATATGAATGCATTAGTTGTGGAACGTGCAACCCAATCCAAATATGAATGCATGTGCTGCGGAACATGCAGCCCAATCTAGATATGAAATCATGTGCTGCGGAACGTGCAACCCAATCCAAATATGAATGCATGTGATGCGGAACGTGCAGCTCGATCCAAATATCCCCTATAGGTACCTTTTACACGCTTCTAGTGTTCATTCTTTATCTTATAGCTTCTATGCACTTTCCATGATTATTAATTATCCATCAATGCCTACGTGATTACATAAGACTTATAAGCACATTTCTAGGCTATTATGACTTATTCCCGATTAACTAAACCTTAGTCAATCCCTGGCTGCATCATAGGCCTATCTTCTAGCATTAAATACCTCGTTAGGGATCTCATAACTAGCATACTATTCATGTCTTACAAAACATTCCTTGAGAACACATTTCTAAATTCATCGGAGTGACGTAAGGTCGGTAAACCTCCGATTTCCATTATGGAGCTAACATCATTGGAATATCTCACTTTGAAGGAACAATAATCATAAGGTGACACTACAAGAAAATAGGCCTTTAGCGAGGGGAAATCCAGTCATTAAAAGTCCCAATCCGATCGCTATTAGGTAATAATGACCCGAAAAAATCCTGTCGTCGCCGGTCACTAAAAGCTCCGTCGTTAAAGGTTAACGACCGAATTACAAATCCGGTCATTAAAGAATTTGTAATCCGGTCATTAAAGAATCTCTAGCGACAGCAAGAGATCCGATCGTTGTACCTCCTTTAGCGACCCCATTTTCCCTTCATTGATTGTCATTCCAGTCGTTAAATCCATTAAATACAACAACAGATCCGGACGCTAAAAGTTCTTTTGCCTTCGCTAATTGTTTCTTAATCCTCTACACTAGCCAAAAATTCAGTCATTGTTTGATAATCTATATAAATACACATCCAGAAACATATCAAAAATCGATATTCATATAAATTTTATGGTCATTACAAAGAACAAGAGAATCATATTACAAAAAATGTACCCATTCAAATTGATGACATTATTTTTGTCAACTCCTAACAAAGAGAATAGATTTGTAGAATGTACAATCGAGAACATCTTAAACAACTCAAACCAAATAGATCTCTGTTGTGCTTCAACTTGTTCTTTAACATTTTCAATTGCTTATACTTGCTCAACACTTTCTTCTAGGACAAGTTCTTCAAACATCAAAATCTTGACCTGTTAAAAAACAATGTTAAAAGAATTTATTAACAAAAAGAGTTCAAATCTTTTACAAGCATATATACATAGATATACCACATTAGTTTTGTTCCTGTACAATAAGCCAATAAATTAGAGCATCAACTTGGTTAAGTAATAAAGTGAAAAAGCTAAACCATGAATAAAGTTGTCTTTTACTGTGAAAGGAGGGGGCATAATCAGTGTATAATTTGAGTTCAAGAACAAGTATTCTGATGAGGAGGACAATAATCTCAACTGTACATTAATATTTTCTATGTTTTAAGAACTGAACCACTAGATCAGAATTTCTAAAGAAAAAGGAACATTAGTAGTTCGGACAGTTAATACTCCATAACAGATTCAATCAAGTGAATCATGAGTTATTAGGTCTAATAAACATGATTACTAAAAGAAAATCTGAGATCATGATTTCAATTGAGTTCAAAGAAAATACTATATTTCTCAATGGTAAAAACAGAGAAACAATTTGAAAGGAAGACATGACCTTTGAAGCGTGAACACCAAAAACAAAAAGACTAGATACCAAGAAGATAAATTTAAGTCGAACAAGGACAAACAAGATACAGTGAGATATTCAGATCTGAGGCTCAGATCTGTTGACATTGCAATTGAGCAAAAAAAAAATGAGGATGACATGGTGGATGAAAATGTTGGTTGCATCTAAACAGCCGGTCATCCGGGCCTTTGCCAATCGATGAATCACTTCATTTTCATCTCACTAATGTACTAAAGAAAATTGTCATCACAGGCCCAAATCTCGTAAGTGCTGCACTTGGCATTTTTATAATATTTTGCAGCTTGCCTGTAAAGAGTCTAAAGTTAAAGATACCATGAAAATTTGATTCTAATAGTCACGCCCCGTTGATTTGTTCAAGATTTTTCAAATGAAATTATAATTAAGAGAAAGCAGTCATTTACTTTCAAGTTACCTGACACATGAACGTCAAACAAACTACTTAATCCTTCTCTCGTTCATTTTCAGATTATTTTTCCAGCTTGACAAAAGTATTCCTCATGATACCTCTCATAGCAGCATACCTTTTTTCTCTTCTTTCTAGTAGTATAATCAAGATAAGACTTAAAAATCCATCACTTGTAAAATCAGCCACCACAATAAAGTTACATAAAACCAGTAAGGTAACCCAAAGATGCAACTGTTTTATTCTCCTCATACAATGCTCCAAACATCTAACATCCTATCATATCAGGATCAATTAACCGATTAATTTGCTTGCACACAGAATCTGTTCCAAAACTCTGTATGATTTTTTGATAAGTAGATCTTTACTTCTTATGTCACTACCTAATTTCTCTTCACATGTCAGTTAATAATAGAACTAATATCTATTACTTTTTACTATTTATTTTCCACAAAATCAAGATTACGAAATATCTAGAAACTATAAATATAAATTTATTCAAAAGAAAACTAAATTGAAAGGGAACTGTCCAGAGAAAGACATCACAATTTATTCGACAAGAGAGCTCCAGGATCAGTGAATGTAAAACATGGAACTGGAATAAAAGGGGAGATCAAGACTAGCCACACTGAAAGTAGATATAGAGCCTATTTGGATGGGCTTATAACTTATGGCTTATAAGCATAAGCCATAAGTTAGGAATCCTAACTTATAGGTTTGGCTTATTTTGTTAATTTTGGCTTAAAAACACTTTTCTGTCTTACCCAAACACTACAAAAATGCTTAAAGCACCTAAAATAAGCCACAATCCAAACAGGCTCATACAGTAGATATTTTCTCAAATTTATGACCCATCTATTATGTCACGACCCAGCCCTGTGGGTCGCGACTGGTGCCCTATTTGGACACCCAAACAGACTTACGTACCAGATCGATATATCAAAGACTTATTCAAATTTAATATACGTTATTTATACGGATACTGAGAAATAGACATCATCTTAAGCGGTCACCTGTAGCAGAAATATCATACCAAAAGCCGGCAGGCTGGCGGAACACACATCGCCCAAATATACATACATATACAAACATATGGGCCGTTTTGGCCATAATAGCAAACAGGACCGCTTAAGGCACAGATCACGAACATAATCGAACAAACATGACCCATGACCCACATATATGTCTACAGGCCTCTACAAACCATAACAGAAACATATGACAGGACAGGGCCCCGCCGTACCCCAAATAGTCATATACATATATACATACAGAAATATGTACAGTGGAAGATATGTACCAAAAATATGGGCTCCGGATCAAAGGGAGCACTCCGAATAGCAAAATAAGTGCCCTACACTGGCGGGTCACCAGAACAAACGTCTGTACCTGCGGCATGAACCGCAGCCCCCCAAATTAAGGGGGTCAGTACGAAATATGTACTGAGTATGTAAAGCATGAAATACAGTAGTCCGGATCATAACTGAAGTGAGAAGTACAGAAAATGGATACAGAATTAGTATATCAAAACCTGTGCTGAAAATATAAATAATACAAATAAAAATCATGCATAGGGCTCAGGAACGCGGTCGCCACTCCGACGCTGGCGCCACAACACATCATACTCCAAAAGGTTTCAAATTTCTGTACAATCCCCGAACATATCGTATCATCATAACATATCACATCATAACGCCGTATACAAGCGGTACCCGGCCCTATGGCGAGGTCTCGGGAATCGTAACACATCATACTGCCGAATATAACATAGTGCGCACGATCACAAAACCGGCCCGGGATCCGGCGAACGATATCATAGTAGTATGCACGAGCGGAGTAGTGAGGGAACCATATGCATATAAGTACATAATTAAATTTCAAAACTCGATGGACAAATATATGTACCCGCGTGTGAAAGCTCAAAACAAGTGTCGGGTCAATCGGAAGTAGTATAAGAAAGTTACAGAACCTTCTAAAACATTTCATAAGCCATTTTTGAAAAGTCAAGTAACAAACATATTAGGTAAGTTTCAAATATCAATACGGGTCAAACCAAATAGGGACTTTAGTGCCATATGTACATGTCAAAATATTTATCGAAGACTTATGTCACATCGATTTTCTTTTCGAACAATATCTAGAAATATGCCAACTAGAATCTTCGAAGTTCACATATACATATCAACCATATGGAACACTTGTAGGAATCAAGGACATTGGCCATCCTAATGGCTCTAAGAATAGAATTTTCTTTAGAATCATACATATACGTTACTTGTTCGTTTCATAAAGGTCATGCCAAAAGAAAGAAAGGTAGGCTTTACATACCTCAATCGCTCGCTAACCAAATTCCGACTCAAGTCTCGGGCTCTCCAATATCTACAATAATATTATCAATTACCAAACATTAGCTACAAGTACTTAGAAATCCAATTCTAACTAGTACTTGTCTACAGAAATTTCAGCAGCATCTCCCCTGTAAATTCAACATCTCCGAGAATTTAACTTGGCCAAATTCATCAACAACCATACCAACAATACCAACAACCATACCATTAACATCAAGAATCAATTTAAAGCGCATTCTAATATTGGTAGCCTTCTATCTCTACGTAGCTTATCACATTCAATTTAACTACGCATTTTCAAGCCAATACCAATGCTCACATATTCATTACTAATTCAAGATCAACCAAATACAATTCAAAAGCATTTCATACAATTCTACAAAATATTCAATAATCCCACTAACACCATATTCCACTCGGAACCTCCACAAATGCGACAAGGTCACATCGTCGCATTTTCTTCTTCCAATTTCATCAACAACAACAACAATTCATACTTTAGCAATTCCATTTCCATAATTACATACAAACTATAATAAAATCACATAATTTCCTACAACAACTTACAACTAATTTTCATGCCAATCTTGAACCATTATTCTTCCATTTACATCACAAGGCTACAATCAACACAATTAACATACTAAATAAAATTTGTTCACCTTCCTCCACCAACCATACCACACGGCCACACACACACTCACACACATCCACACGGCTACACCCACAACACCCAATTTTCATATTTTTCATTCTTTTACACATACTACAACATATATGTAAGTCTTCCATAATATAAAAAGGATAGAATTTTTACCTTTTCTTATCCACTTGCCACAAAAGTAGTTTTCTCGCCTAAAAAATTATACCACGTTGAAGAGGGTCTTGAACTTAGTAGGAATACTAGAAAATTACAATTTTTGGATCAACGATGGAAGCCCTCAAATTTTTTCTTTCTTTTTGTTTTCTTTGGCCGAAGGCCCCTTTCTTGGCTCTCTCTCAAGTTTTGTTTTTTGTTTTCTTGAATCTTCTAAATGAAGATGACTAGTGGCCCCTTTATTTATTTGTTGGTCTTGAATTAAATTAACACATGGGCTTGGGCCCTCTTTTCATTGCCATGGCCGGCCACCCATAGACTTGGGCCTCTTTTTTTTTTTTTTTTGATTTTCCAAGCCCACTTCTTATGGTTAATATTTGAAATTCATAAAACAAATTTCCAAAATTCCAATTTTGCCCTTAGCCTTCCTTGGTATTTCCGCATCAATATTTTCCATGAACAACATTTATATTAAATAGAATCAAAATATTGCCTTATCTCTTACTAGTCACAATTATTTCAATTTATCCGAATGTGCAAAATTACGGGATATAACATCCTCCCCCCCTTTAGAATATTCGTCCTCGAATGTTAAACTAGTCTTATAGGTCTTACAAGCATTTTGGGGGAGGTTCTTTATATGGACAGCACATATAAATCATTCATTAATCAATATAACCAGTTACGGAATTTAGATTACCTGTGGGCATAGGAAACAAGTGAGGATACTTTTTCTTCATCTCGTCCTCCGCTTCCCAGGTCATTTCCTCTCTGTTATTGTTTCACCACAAGACCTTAACAGAAAGTACATCTTTGGTGCACTGTCTCCTCACCTGACGATCCAAAATAGCTATAGGCTGCTCTTCGTTGGACAGCTCTTCAGCTACCTGGATATCTTCTATGGGGAATACTCTCGAAGGATCGCCAATACACTTACGGAGCATTGATACATGGAATACCGGGTGTACTGCCTCCAGATCAGATGGTAAGTCTAGCTCATAGGCGACCTCGCCTATCTTCCGAATAATCTGATAAAGCCCAATATTTCGCGGACTGAGCTTTCCTTTTCTGCCGAATCTCATTACACCTTTCATAGGCGACACTTTCAGAAATACCTAGTCACCAATCTGGAACTCTAGAGGTCGACGTCGTTTATCTGCATAAGATTTCTGTCGACTCTGGGCTGCTAATAACCGCTCTCGAATGAGTTTGACCTTATCGACTGCTTGCTGAATCATATCTGGCCCAATCAATTTAGTTTCACCCACATCAAACCAACCAATCGGAGATCTGCATTTTCTACCATATAAAACTTCATACGACGCCATCTGAATACTGGAATGATAACTATTATTATAAGCGAATTCAATAAGCGGCAAATGATCATCCCAGCTACCTTTGAAATCAATAACACAGGCCCGTAGCATATCTTCCAGCGTCTGAATAGTACGCTCAGCCTGTCCGTCGGACTGAGGATGGAATGTTGTACTAAGACTCACCTGAGTCCCCAATCCTTCCTGAAATGACCTCCAGAAATTTACTGTAAACTGAGCACCCCTGTCGGTTATAATAGACACGGGAACTCCGTGAAGCCTTACTATCTCTTTAATATACAATCTGGCATAATCCTCAGCCGAATAAGTAGTCCTGACCAGAAGAAAATGGGCTGATTTTGTCAGCCTATCAACAATAACCCATATAGAATCATACCTGCGTGGAGTGCGCGGTAAACCTGTAATGAAATCCATATTGATTATTTCCCATTTCCAAGATGGAATTTCCATTACCTGTAACAGTCCACCGGGCTTCTGATGCTCGATCTTAACCTGTTGACAATTTGGACACTGAGCAACGAACTCTGCAACGTCTCTTTTCATACCATCCCACCAATATAAGCATTTGAGATCATGGTACATTTTCGTGGATCCAGGATGAACAGAATACCGAGCATAATGTGCCTCTCCCATAATCTGTCGCCACAGCCCTACAACGTCAGGTACACTTAACCTGCCACTATATAATAATACTCCGTCAGATGTAATCTCGAACTGGGTCTTCTCTTTATCAAGGGCCACATCTCTGTACTGTACCAGAATAGGATCCTCGAACTGACGTCATTTGGCTTCTTCTATAATAGATGATTCAGCAACTTCTCGAACAGAAACCCCAATATTTCCAGAATCGGCCAAACGGACTCCAAGACTGGCTAGCTGATGAATCTCACGAACTAATATTTTCCTTTCTGGCTGCACGTCGATCAAACTGCCCATAGACTTGCGGCTAAGTGCATCTGCTACAACATTGTCTTTTCCCGGATGATACAAAATGTCGACGTCATAGTCTTTCAGTAATTCGAGCCATCTTCTCTGCCGCAAATTTAGCTCTTTTTGTTTAAAAATATACTGAAGGCTTTTGTGGTCCGTATAGATATCAACATGGACCTCATATAAGTAATGCCGCCATATTTTCAAAGCATGAATTACCGCGGCTAGTTCCAGATCATGAGTAGGATAATTTCTCTCGTGTGGTCTGAGCTGCCGGGAAGCATAGGCTATAACTCGACCATGCTGCATTAGTACACAACCTATCCCAATACCGGAAGCATCACAATAAATAACATACCCATCTGGCCCCTCGGGAAGAGTTAGAACCGGAGCTGTAATCAATTTTTCCTTCAGCAACTGGAAGCTGCGTTCACAAGCATCGGTCCACTAAACTTTTGATGCCTTCTGAGTTAGCTTTGTTAATGGTGCTGCAATAGAAGCAAAATTCTCCACAAATCTCCTGTAATATCCGGCCAACCCCAGAAAACTGCGTACCTCAGTCGGTGTCGTAGGCCTAGGCCAATTCTGTACAACCTCGATCTTCTGTGTATCGACCCGAATACCATCTGCTCCGACAATATGCCCCAAGAATGCCACTGAGGTTAACCAGAATTCACACTTGGAGAACTTAGCATATAATTTCTGTTGCCGAAGTGTGCCAAGTACTGTCCTCAGATGATCTAAATGCTCCTCTGCTAATCGTGAATAAACCAGAATGTTATCAATAAATGCAATCACGAACATGTCTAGAAACGGCCTGAATACCCGATTCATCAAATCCATAAACACTGCTGGAGCATTAGTTAGCCCAAAAGACATCACCCTGAACTCATAATGCCCGTATCGGGTCCTGAAGGCAGTCTTTGGAATATCTGCCTCTCGTACCCGCACCTGATGATAACCCGAGCGCAAATCTATCTTCGAAAAATATTTAGCACCCTGCAACCGATCAAATAAATCATCAATCCGGGGAAGGGGATATTTATTCTTTATAGTCACTTTATTCAACTGTCTGTAATCAATGCACATCCGCAACGACCCGTCTTTCTTTCTCACAAACAATACCGGCGCTCCCCAGGGTGACGTACTGGGTCTGATGAAGCATTTTTCTAATAGATCTTTCAGCTGCTCTTTCAATTCTTTCATTTTCGCAGGTGCCATTCTGTAAGGAGGAATAGATATAGGCTGAGTATCTGGCAGCACATCTATTGTGAATTCTATCTCCCGTTCGGGTGGGAGACCTGGAAGCTCATCCGAAAATACATCTGGAAATTCATTAACAACCGGAACTGACTAGAGAGTAGGTGTTTCTGCTTTAGTATCATGCACACGGACCAAATGATAAATATTCCCTTTCTGAATCATCTTCCTGGCCTTGAGCTATGAAATAAACTTACCCCTCGGCGATGCTGTATTTCCTGCCCATTCTATAATTGGTTCCCCTAGAAACTGGAAACGAACTACCTTTTTCTGGCAGTCAACATTAGCATATCAAGAGGCTAACCAATCCATACCCATAATAACATCAAATTCCATCATCTCTAATTCTACCAAATTGGCCTTAGTGCAACGGCCACATATAATCATAGAACAATCTTTATATACCTGCCTCGCTATAATAAAATCCCCAACCGGTGTAGCTACCTCGAACAGCTCTATAGGTTCAGGTGTTATCACAATTTTATTAGCAACGAGGGGATAAATGTATGATAAAGTAGAACCTGGACCGATCAATGCATATACAGCTCTAGAAAAGACCAATAATGTACCTGTGACTACATTTGGCGACGCTTCCTGATCCTGTCGGCTAGCCAATGCATATATGCGGTTCGAGGGACCGCTAGAATCAGAAACCCCGCCACGGCCTCTACCACGGCCCACTGGTGTTGGCATACCTCGCCCCGCAGGGCGCATAGCTGAAGGAGTGGAAGACGAACCGGCAACTGATCCCGTCGGCTGGGCTGCACCACCGGAACCACTCGCCAATGGACAATCTCTCATAATATGGCCCTGGCGCCCACAAGAAAAATAGGCACCCGTAGCTCTATAACACTCTCCTGGGTGCGACCTCCCACAATAAGAACACCGGGGCATGGGCGGCCTCGCTTGGCTGGAACCTTGGCTCACCTGAAGCCCTGGAGATCTGGCCCGCTCCTGAGTGCCCTGCACCGTCAAATCGTCTGCCTGTAGACTGTGGACGTGTACTCCGGCCTGACTGAGGGGGATATCTGCTATACTGCTGCTGAGGCTGCCCGCCTCGAGACTCCCCTGAATAACTGGCTGATCTAGCCCTCTTGGGCTGCCTCCTGTCACGATCTCTATCAGGCTGGCGTCCTCTGTGCCGGTCCTCCATACCCTGCGCGTAGGCCTGTAACCGGGCAATGTCCATCCTAGTCTGTGATGCCATCATCATACAGCTATCCACCAAATAATGATCCAGCCCTATCACGTACCGATGCATCCGGTCAGCCATATCAGCTACTATGGTAGGTACATATCTGGCCAGAGAATCAAACTCCAAGTTGTACTCTCGGACACTCCTACCTCTCTGCCTCAGCTGTAAAAATCTGTCAACTCTCGCCCGCCGCAACTCTAGGGGCAAAAAGTGGCTGAGAAAAGCTGCTGTAAACTCATCCCACACGGCTGGGGGAGCATTATCGCCTCTGGACAGCTCCCAAAACTCGTACCAATTAATCGTCACGTCCCGCAATCTGTGTGAAGCCAGCTCGACAGACTCAGTCTCAGAAGCCCTGACTAGTCTCAGTGTGCGCTGCATCTGTCGAATGAAATCCTAGGGGTCCTCTTCGGGCTTAGACCCGTAGAACTATGGGGGATTACATGTCAAGAAATCACGGACCCTCAAACTGTCACGTCTGTCACCATCATCACCCCTAGCCCGCGTCTGCGAGCCTGTCCTGCTACTAATGTCGTCAATAACTGCACAGCATCTCTCATCGCCCTGTTCTCCGCCCCTAGCTGAGGAGCTGGAGGCTCGGGCGCTGGAGCCTCTGGGGCTACTGGTGGAGCCGCCCCCTGATCCATGGTGGCAGCGGCTGCTGCTCCAGGCTCCTCCAATGGTGGGGGCGTAGCAGAACCCTCTGACTGGGGTGCAATATCAGGCATAGTCTGAACACGAGCCCGAGTAACTCTCTGTATCTGGCTGGTCTCTCCTGCCACTGCTTTGCCCTTCTGGGCAGCCGTCGCCTTCTTCGGAGGTATCACTGTAAACATGACAATCAGTCATAAAGAAATCATCCTAATAGCACAGCTCTATCGCACGATCTAAGATCCAAAGAAAGGTAACACCCTATATGTCTTGTAGCCTCCTGTTTATAGATGTGGTGCACAACACACCGATAAACAAGACTCTACTAGACAGGGCCTGTAGACATTTCGAGGACAAATTGCTCTGATACCACTTTTGTCACGACCCAGCCCCGTGGGTCGCGACTGGTGCCCTATTTGGACACCCAAACAGACTTACGTACCAGATCGATATATCAAAGACTTATTCAAATTTAATATACGTTATTTATACGGATACTGAGAAACAGACATCATCTTAAGCGGTCACCTGTAGCAAAAATATCATACCAAAAGCCGGCAGGCTGGCGGAACACACATCGCCCGAATATACATACATATACAAACATATGGGCCGTTTTGGCCATAATAGCAAACAGGACCGCTTAAGGCACAGATCACGAACATAATCGAACAAACATGACCCATGACCCACATATATGTCTACAGGCCTTTACAAACCATAACAGAAACATATGACAGGACAGGGCCCCGCCGTACCCCAAATAGTCATATACATATATACATACAGAAATATGTACAGTGGAAGATATGTACCAAAAATATGGGCTCCGGATCAAAGGGAGCACTCCGAATAGCAAAATAAGTGCCCTACACTGGCGGGTCACCAGAACGAACGTCTGTACCTGCGGCATGAACCGCAGCCCCCGAAGAAAGGGGGTCAGTACGAAATATGTACTGAGTATGTAAAGCATGAAATACAGTAGTCCGGATCATAACTGAAGTGAGAAGTACAGAAAATGGATACAGAATTAGTATATCAAAACCTGTGCTGAAAATATAAATAATACAAATAAAAATCATGCATAGGGCTCAGGAACGTGGTCGCCACTCCGACGCTGGCGCCACAACACATCATACTCCAGAAGGTTTCAAATTTCTGTACAATCCCCGAACATATCGTATCATCATAACATATCACAACATCAGAACACATCATATGCCATATCACATCATAACGCCGTATACAAGCGGTACCCGGCCCTATGGCGAGGTCTCGGGAACCGTAACACATCATACTGCCAAATATAACATAGTGCGCACGATCACAAAACCAGCCCGGGATCCGGCGAACGATATTATAGTTGTCACGACCCAACCCCGTAGGCCATGACTAGTGTCCGAGTTGGACACTCATATTATCTGTTAACTATAATCATTTATAATCAGCATTTCATGATCTCATTTGTATAAAAAGGTAGGGTGTTATTTTAAAGCTGTCAAAGTTTTGTATGTCGTAGGCACCTGTCTCCTGAGGAGTTACAATTTTTAAACAACAACATATATGTATTCCTACGCAAGCCGACAAGGCTGCCACGATATGCAACATACCAAACATACATATTTATGCAAGCCGACAAGGCTGCCATTACGAATGGGTACGCCCCAAGCATAAGTCATAGTCATAAAACGCATCAACAACCACAAACAGACCCACACAAATGTCCACAGACCTCTAAGAGTAATGACCGTATCATATGGCGGGACAGGGCCCCGCCGAACCTAAATAAACACTTATACATACAACAAAGGAAGTTATACCACAAGCTAGGCTCCGGAACAAAGGAGCAGTCCAAAATAGCTGAATAGGTACCCTAAGCTGGCGGATCTCCAAAACGAGCGTCTGTACCTGCGGGCATGAACGCAGCCCCCCGAAGAAAGGGGGTCAGTACGGAATATGTACTGAGCATGTAAAGCATGGAATGTAATAGTGAACTCATACTGAGACAAGGTGTGTAGAACCCAATGCAACAACCAGATTTTTATAAGACTTGCCTTTGAACATATTTCATCTGTATCGTTCTCATATCAATGCCAATATAAAACTTCGTAATCACAGCTGCATAATCATTCTGTATATAACATATATAACGTGTCCCGGCCCTTTAATGAGGGACTCGGTAATTAAAATCATAGCATCATAAACATAAACATATACGTGTCCCGGCCCTTTACTGAGGGACTCGGTAATAAGGAATATATGCCCTCCTGGCCACCGTCTCCATATCATCATATCATCATGTCATCATATCATCATATCATCATATCATCATATCATCATATATATATAACGTGTCCCGGCCCTTTAATGAGGGACTCGGTGAATAATATAGTAAACATGCGCACGAAAACGTGTCCTGGCCCGGGACTCAGTGAAGGGTATAGCGGTAGGCACGAGCAGAATAATAGGCAACCACATATATGCAATTCATCTTTTTAGACTCAGTAGATAAGCAACTAACCAGCTCTAAAGTGTTGGGATAATAACCACATTCAGTTCTTTTCAACTTTCATTACAAGCCATAGCAAGGAACATTTCAGCTTTCATGTACATGTGTAAATATTCATGATGTAGTTTTTGAAGGTCAAGTATACCTCTATTCATGCCATTCTTTTAAGAGTAGGAACTTCTATACATCTTTCATTAGTCAATCATATAGTAGGCTCGTGACAATAGCATTAAGGAAATATAGAATCATAAGTCAGGCATGGAACTAGAGAATAGAATTTACCCCAAGGTTCATGTCATTTCATACTTACGTCTAGGACATGCCAAAAGAAAGAAGGAATAGGCTTTACATACCTTTAGCGTTTAGTCGTATTCTAACTTGTACTTGCTGCCCAAAAACACTTATCCTATATCAAGATATAAAGAGCTACAATTAGTCTACAAGGGAATTCAATACGTATTTTGACGCTCACAATCCCTTTCTAACATTTAAACGACGTTTCGTTTGCATTCAAACCAACTAGCGCTACAAGCTAACATTGCTAATCGTTCTTTCTTATATTAATCCAAACTTGTTTAAACATGACTTAGGGGACTTTGGGCAGTTCATCCATCATACAAAACTGTCCCATACACACGGCAAAACAGCACATACCACAATACCTTTTTCACTTAGCAATTTTCCAGTTTTAACCTACAACGACAACGACACGTTTAACAATATTACCTTTGCGATTCTTGGAACTGCTTTGGTATCATTTTCATTCTTACAACAGCCCACAAACCATCCCAATTTCAACTTGAATCATTAAGCTTTACTTTCACTAAACGTTCACAACAAGAATCAACATTCAACATGCACTAATTCACTTCTAACCTTAAAACAGTCCACGGTTTGGACTGCTTGTACACTTCAACATAATTCATTTCTTTAACACCTCAATTCACATATTCAACATGCATACAATACACCACAATGTCCATAACAACAACAATCAAAATGTGACACAAAACAGTCCATAAATTCCCCCAAACCAGCCCCTACACGGCTCCAACAACTTCATGATTTTCATTCATTTATTTCATTCTACAACACATTCAATCCATTCCCAATACATGCACAAGGAGATTAAGCATTATTTCATATGAGTCAATGGCACACGGCCCACTTCAACTTCAACAACAACAATCCAATACCAACATGAAAAGTTATACACATCCAATTCATCATCTATACATGTTCATAATGCCTCCAAACTCATTCTAAAACGTAAAAGAAGTGATCGATTCTTACCTTAACAAGTTGGTTCCTTAACCTTGCTAGTCACCTAAATATCCACAACACTTGAGACACAATTTACACTTGGAACTTCAACAGAAATCTGTCCACTGCTCAGCCATGCAATCTGGCCGTGAGTTTAGAGAGCATGCATGGCATGTTCATGGTTTCTTCTTCACTTGAAACATAATGGTAAATGTGTAGAACACTTTAGGGGTTTAATGGTGAGAAAGAAATGGAAGAGCTGGCCGTTTTTGGTGGTGGAACAGCCATGGAAACCGTGGCTCTCTCTTTCTCTCTATCTTCCAAGTTTCTATGTTTGTGAAATGGAGCCTCTCTCTCCTATTCCACTTTGTGTAGTTGGAAAATGAGTTGTGGCTCAACTTTGGTCAACAAGGAGACAATTTTTCTGCTCAAGATAGTGTTACACGTTCCCCCAACTAAGCATGGGCAATAAATCAGACTTTGTCATGTGTTTGTGGGGCCCACATGGCCACTAGTGAAAAATTTGTGAACATTTAAGTCTTAATCCTCACTCAGCCCAACTTGCATCGTCCATATCTCTTTATCCCGATATCATTTTGACGAGCGGTTTGTTGCGTTGCAAACTAGACTCGATAAACTTCATTTTAGGCTTTTGAAACACCTTAAAACTCCTCATATACCGGGAGATACGCCTCCTACAATATAGGCTAAAACCGGGTCTGAGATTTTACTGAAGTTGTTCCGATTCATTTCGTTTAACTTCTAATCCTCTTCCAACCTCATGTAACCTCTTATACATACATATACACACTCATATATATTTATAACAATCCATATACGCGTCTCGAAGGGTCCGGAGAATCACAATAACCTTAAACATAACTGGAGAACTCACAAAGCTTCGACGAAACTCCAATCGCAAAAGTATATTCCTATCTTTTGTCCATCTTCTATATCATTGCTAAAAATCTCAAATACTTTAAAAGGTCACTCACATTACCTCATATACATACTCATAACGCGATTTCAAATCCTTTAGGTTACCATGTCACCTCGGCATACTTAAGGCAACCATATATATAACGATATTCTTACTAACTCGATTAGCTTTCCTTGAACCTTCTTAACTTATTCTTTCTTGTTTTAATTCAAGTAGCACAGATTATTATGGAGTGTAACAATAGTAGTATGCACGAGCGGAGTAGTGAGGGAACCATATGCATATAAGTACATAATTAAATTTCAAAACTCGATGGACAAATATATGTACCCGCGTCTGAAAGCTCAAAATAAGTGTCGGGT
Source organism: Lycium barbarum (assembly GCF_019175385.1). NCBI lineage: Eukaryota > Viridiplantae > Streptophyta > Magnoliopsida > Solanales > Solanaceae > Lycium > Lycium barbarum. The sequence goes on along the minus strand of NC_083348.1, from coordinate 7,329,458 downwards.
CAATCGGAAGTAGTATAAGAAAGTTACAGAACCTTCTAAAACATTTCATAAGCCATTTTTGGAAAGTCAAGTAACAAACATATTAGGTAAGTTTCAAATATCAATACGGGTCAAACCAAATAGGGACTTTAGTGCCATATGTACATGTCAAAATATTTATCGAAGACTTATGTCACATCGATTTTCTTTTCGAACAATATCTAGAAATATGCCAACTAGAATCTTCGAAGTTCACATATACATATCAACCATATGGAACACTTGTAGGAATCAAGGACATTGGCCATCCTAATGGCTCTAAGAATAGAATTTTCTTTAGAATCATACATATACGTTACTTGTTCGTTTCATAAAGGTCATGCCAAAAGAAAGAAAGGTAGGCTTTACATACCTCAATCGCTCGCTAACCAAATCCCGACTCAAGTCTCGGGCTCTCCAATATCTACAATAATATTATCAATTACCAAACATTAGCTACAAGTACTTAGAAATCCAATTCCAACTAGTACTTGTCTACAGAAATTTCAGCAGCATCTCCCCTGTAAATTCAACATCCCCGAGAATTTAACTCGGCCAAATTCATCAACAACCATACCAACAATACCAACAACCATACCATTAACATCAAGAATCAATTTAAAGCGCATTCTAATATTGGTAGCCTTCTATCTCTACGTAGCTTATCACATTCAATTTAACTACGCATTTTCAAGCCAATACCAATGCTCACATATTCATTACTAATTCAAGATCAACCAAATACAATTCAAAAGAATTTCATACAATTCTACAAAATATTCAATAATCCCACTAACACCATATTCCACTCGGAACCTCCACAAATGCGACAAGGTCACATCGTCGTATTTTCTTCTTCCAATTTCATCAACAACAACAACAATTCATACTTTAGCAATTCCATTTCCATAATTACATACAAACTATAATAAAATCACATAATTTCCTACAACAACTTACAACTAATTTTCATGCCAATCTTGAACCATTATTCTTCCATTTACATCACAAGGCTACAATCAACACAATTAACATACTAAATAAAATTTGTTCACCTTCCTCCACCAACCATACCACACGGCCACACACACACTCATACACATCCACACGGCTACACCCACAACACCCAATTTTCATATTTTTCATTCTTTTACACATACTACAACATATATGTAAGTCTTCCATAATATAAAAATGATAGAATTTTTATCTTTTCTTAAATTTTCCACTTGCCACAAAAGTAGTTTTCTCGCCTAAAAAATTATACCACGTTGAAGAGGGTCTTGAACTTAGTAGGAATACTAGAAAATTACAATTTTTGGATCAATGATGGAAGCCCTCAAATTTTTTTCTTTCTTTTTTTTTCTTTGGCCGAAGGCCCCTTTCTTGGCTCTCTCTCAAGTTTTTTTTTGTTTTCTTGAATCTTCTAAATGAAGATGACTAGTGGCCCCTTTATTTATTTGTTGGTCTTGAATTAAATTAACACATGGGCTTGGACCCTCTTTTCATTGCCATGGCCGGCCACCCATAGACTTGGGCCTCTTTTTTTTTTTTTTTTTTTTTTGATTTTCCAAGCCCACTTCTTATGGTTAATATTTGAAATTCATAAAACAAATTTTTGAAATTCCAATTTTGCCCTTAGCCTTCCTTGGTATTTACGCATCAATATTTTCCATGAACAACATATATATATTAAATAGAATCAAAATATTGCCTTATCTCTTACTAGTCACAATTATTTCAATTTATCCGAATGTGCAAAATTACGGGATATAACATATTAACTTAATCAATTTTAACCAGCTCAAATTTAATGCTATCCGCTCATATCCCATCTCTAGTTGCTATACCTCTCTTCTACTTTTTTCTTTTCCTATATGACATATCATACAACTAAGTTGAATCTGTAGGATTAAAGCACTCCCTACCAAAAAAAAATTCATTCTACAATGAATATCAAAATAGAAAATACCATACAGGTGTAAATGCCGCACGTAAATTGTATAGAACAAAAACTTAAAAAAGGAAAAAACAAAATACAAATACCTAAAAGGAATGTGAAGCAAATGGAGAAAATCTCTCCAGTCCATGTCCTAAATTTCTCTGACAAACTTATTTATTCACCATACAATTCTACGAAGTTTCCCAATCATATATGTGTACAAATGAAAATCTGTTCAAGATTTCCGTCATGCCATTGTTTCCAAAAGAACTGCAATGAAAAAGATAGATACATGTGACCTCATATAGATAAATTCTTGCAAACCAACCTGCCAATGACCATGTTAATATCGTATTACAGTAATTAAAAACATTGATATCGAAGTTCCATGACAAAACTCCACTCCTGAGCTAGAAATCAGCACAGAAATGGTTTGAATATGTTAGAATCACACTTCCATAGAAGAAATACATCGAGATGTAATTTAGATGTATGACTATCATTTAGTGTTTTCCTGGCATTTCCTATGTATTTATCATTAAAAGGTGCAAAATACTAACTCTAATATTATGGTTCTTCCTGAACACATGCCTATCCTTTTGGAATTGCTGGCAGCTCAAAAGTGTCTTTTTTGAATAATATTTTCAAGGACATACCTACAGATACAACTTACTTGTATGGCATGCATGTTAATATCCAAAGAACTATGATAGCAAAAATAGCAAGCTTAGCAAAAGATGTTGCAATTTAAGGAGTGCAGAAATCTTGCAGAGTGAAATTCTAATTCTAGAAGTGTAGAAATCTGGCATTTAATAAATTATATGTTCATGGAAAAAGAGTAAATACCCATGAAGCTGTTACAATCTTATTTCTCGGAGACAGAGCAGCTCATATATGTAGTTGAACTATCACCTGACATCCCCTCAACTATTCATAATTAGGGATGGCAATGGGGCGGTGCGGGTGCAGGTTTAAACATATGCAGGTACGGGGTGTGTCGAAATAAGAAAATTAATGTTCTACGGGTGTGAGTGTGGGCACGGCGGTAGCTTATACTTTGAAGTGAAGAGAGTATCATTTGTTGATACAATTTAATGTCATCAGGGAAAACAAGCTCTTGCTACGTGCGATTATATTAGAAAAGGATAACAACTTGAAAGTTGAAGCCATACTCACTCTCTGAAGTGAATGTTTAGGTTGGAATCTTTAGGTTACTGTTTCTATAGATTTGTACTAACACCAGTCAAATTTGGCAATGTTTGTTTAAAAAGTGAGAAATGCACTTGGTTTGTCTTGATTTTGCTAAACAGGATTCCAGACATAGAGCCAAATTTTACTACTCAGAACATTTTTGAAAAATACATCAAGTTCTAAAGATCTTTACTATTATTTTTAGACTGTAAGCAGTTTTAATCCTATTTGCAATATACAGGTGAAACTTAACAAAGCAGCTACATTAAAAGCCAAAAAAAAAGAACTCAAGAACGGTCAACCTTAAATCCTTAGAAGACATGAAAAAGTTCAGCCAAAAGAACAAAAAGAAATAAGACTAACAAAATAAAAAAGAAAACACTTCAGTGGGGCGGGGCGGGGCGGGTTGAACTTTTGCAGGTTAAGAAACAATCACACCATACGACACCATTTCGATCCCTACTCATATTTGTTTAAAATTCTATTATTTTTTAATCTTAGAGAATATCTAAACTTGAATCATCTGTCTAATTGAATTTATAATTAATGAAAATGGTATCTATACAAGTTCCAGAGTTATCCTTAACTATTATAGTTCTTCTACTATCTCTTTTTCATACCACAACCCCTTAAAGACTCATCAAATATTACCATTCAAGTCCTATCAATAGGAGTCAGACAACAAGAAATAGATGAAATTTCTCTTTTAATAGGTTCACATATGCCCAAAATCAAACCATACACACAAAATTTTCCTTAATGTCCAAGAGAGCAATCCAAAACATGATGAAAATTAGGATTAACACCATTAAGTATAAGACTGATTCACTTCTGCATGCATTAAGTTAGAGATAAATAACATACTATATATGGAGATGTATTATGTAATTCTCTTCGGCAAAACCATAATCCATATGTCTTAAATTTATTCAGACATATGTGAACACACTATGGCATTTGATTCAGAACTCGAAGCCTCTCATATTATAACACATAATCGATTAGTAAGAGACAATAAACAGATACACTCCTACACAAATGAAATTTATGGGCTTTACCAGATTAAGCAAGATGACAATAGGATGACAACTTCAGGAAACAGAGGGAAGAACAACTAGAACTGAAATTGGAGATCTAGCAGAAATTAAAAACCAACGGAAAATCAAAGTAGAACCACGTAGTAAAGTGAACAAACTCACCCTAGCTTTGTGTCGCCACTGTAAAGCGGTGATAATTGGAGATAGAAGCACTGTAGATTGATCAGTGGCACAGATATGGAGAAGGGGCTTGGGGAATGACCAAATCGCTGAAACTGTTTTGTTTGTGTCTTAGGGTTTTTCTTGTTTTTTTTAAGAGGGGAGGCGTTTGGGGGGAAATTTTGAGGGAAACAAATGTGGCGCTCTTTTTTTAGTTTAGTAACGACTGGATGTCATGCTTTTTAAGACCAGATATTATTTTCTCGTTAGAGTTGAGCTAAAAGTTAATTTTAACAACTGATTTTTTTTCGGTCGTTATATGTATATTTATAACGACCGGATTCATCTCCCTTCGTTAAGAAATGGTCGTTAAAAATCAAGTTTCTTGTAGTGTGAGACCAACATCAAGAATGTAAGCTTTTAGCATTTCTATGAGAGGAATCATTGTGGACATCATTTGTGAAAGTTCATAACAATAGGATTATACTTTAAGAAAGAAAGAGACAGCCTTAACATAACTCAAGTTGCTCAAGCAATCCAACAATCGGGCTAATTACAACTAGCGCGCCATTCCTATAACAAGGAATACATATATAAACTTAGATGGTGCTAATATATCACGTATATCAATGACAACTTGATTCTAGAGTAAAATCGGCAGCATTTCTCCTTACTCTCCAATCACCTCAACATATACAACAACCTACAATAACAACAAGAAGCTTACAAAAGTCCTTAAATACTCCTTTTACTGCCCTTACAAAGAATGTACATCAAACAACCCAAAGTATACCAATATATAATAACAATATACACTTCCTTTCTTCCTAATCAAGGAGCATAATCTCATCAACACACCAATAACATTAGATATATCTATATACATGGAAATTAGCTCAACAACGCAGTCACAACATGCTCAAAACAGTCCATAAACTCAACAACTACAACACAACACTTTATGATCTTTCCTCCATAACTATTTTCACTTTTAAGACTTGCTAAACCTTCAAATCAACTCAACATAAGAAATAGGATGAAGAACATACCTTATACTTAAAGAACTTTAGCCACACCAAGTTTTTTCAAGACCAAATTCACCATAATATCAAGTAGAAGCAAGAATAATCACTTTTCATGAACTAATTTAGTGTAATCTTGTTGAATCCTTGATCTAAGGGGCTATAAGTGTTTAAGAAATGTTTATGGAGGTTTCTAGAGCTCAGGGTAGTGTAGAATGATGATAAAATGAGGGAAATTAGGTATTTATACCCCTTGAAGGCTGGTTCCACCGCCTTCCAAATGGGGCCTGCGGAGAAGCCATCTGACAACCTATCTTAAAATGCCTATAAATTTTTACTCCGATATCGTATTAACGAACGTCTTGTTGCATTGGAAACTAGACTCAATGAACTTCAATTTACACAGGTTATTCATTCCATAACTCTTCATATTCTAGGAGATACACCTCTCTCAATTTGGACCAGAATTTCTTGTCCAAACTTCTGCCAAGTTTTCCAAAATTTCGACAAACTTAATTTCGTCGATTCGCTTGATCCCAAAACCTTTACACACTTTCTTAGAACTTGTTAAAAGCATTCCTAACCTTATAAGGGTTCTATGACCTCTCCGAGCTTATGTTAGTATACTTACAATGCAAACGACGTAAAAAATTTTGAGGAGTGACAGCCTACCTCTACCTCTTCTCTAGCCTTCCATCAATAACCTCCCACACCTCCTCACTGACGCATTTGTTTCTCTCCTCTATACATTGCAGAACCATCTCAACTCGCCTCCCCCATCTTGTCCGCCATGGTGGCTACTCCCACCTTATCTCGAATATCTTCAATTCTGACTATATTTCTCCTAGTAAACCCAAACATCCATCTCAACATCCTCCTTTCCGTAACTTTCATCTTCTGGACATGAGAGTTCTTCACTGGCCAGCACTCCACCCCATATAGTAGCGCTGGTCTAACCACTACTTTGTAGAACTTACCTTTAAGTCTTGGTGGCACCTTCTTATCACACGGGACACTAGATGGGAGCCTCCATCTTAGCCACCCCCACTCAATTACGATGCGTGACATCCTCGTCAATCTTCTCATTACCTTGGATAATATCCCCAAGATACTTGAAACTCCATCTCTTTAGGACAACTTATGAGTCCAACCTCACTTCCACGTCAGCTTTACTCATCACAATACTAAACTTCCACTCCACGTACTCTATCTTAGTCCTACTCAACCTGAAATCTTTAGACTCCAGAGTCAGTCTCCAAGCCTCCAGCCTGGCGTTCACCCCGCTCAGCATCTCGTGGATCAGTATAATATCATCTGCAAATAACATGGACTAAGGCACCTCCCCTTGAATGTGACTCGTCAATAAATCCAACACCAAAGCAAATAAAAATGGGCTAAGGGATGATCCCGGATATAACCCCATCACTACAAGAAAGTGTCCTGAGTCTCCCCCTACTATCCTTACCCGGGTTTTAGCTCCGTCATACATATCCTTGATCACCCTATAAGCTAGCAGGACACTTCTAGCCTCCAAACATCTCCATAGGACCTCTCCATATGCAAATCCCTCTTCCTCTCCCTGTACTGCTCCATCAATCTCCTCTTAAGATGGATGGCTTCTGTAGTCGATCGGCTTAGCATAAATCGAAATTGGTTCTTGAATATAGACACCCTGGACTCCACCACCCTGTCCTAAACTTTTATGGTGTGGCTTAGTAGCTTGATACCTCTATAGTCGTTATAGTTTTGAACATCACCCCTTTTTTTGTTTAATGAGATATTATAAAATAATATTAATATTATTAAAATATAGTTTTGAGTAAATAATTTGTAACGACTCTTGGTTGTTTTATGCTTTTTGACCCTTTTTCTCCGAAATACCCTTCACGTAGCTTCATCAAGGTATTTATGACTTGCGGGGATGGGTGGCATGATTCCTGAGGGAATCGGGTTAGTTTTGGATTAGATTTAGCAAGTTTGAAAGTTCTTTAGTTGAGAAATTGAAGAAATTTGACCAAAGTCAACATCACCAGTAAATGGTTCCGTATTGAAGTTTTGTCGATTCCATTAGGTCCGGATTTATGACTTAGTCAAATAGTTGGTTCGGGTCTGAGAGGCTCGGGTGTGATTTGGTCCTTCGGTTGGAAATTAGTTAAGTTTAAAGTTAAGTGTTGATCACTGACAAAATTGGATCAAAACGACTCCGTGATGATGTTTTGAGTGTATGAACGAATTCATAGCGTGTTTCATGACTAAAATTCATATTTGGTTTTTGTCTAGGAGGTTCCGGATAAGTTCCAGGGGTTGAGTCGGGGAAAATTTCATGGCTGGTTTGCTAGTTTTTTTGGTGCCAGTGATCCTTCTTCGCGATTGTGGTCGTGGAGTAGCGGTCATGGAGAAGGAAATGGAGGAGCGTCGTGATCGTGGCCGGTCCTCCATGTTTGCAAAGAAAGAAAAAGAGAAGCACCGCGATCGTGGCCAGTCCTTCGCTCCTGTGAAGACGGAAGGGGGTCTGGGCCAAGTTGGATCGCTAGTATTCTAGTTCGCATGCTAAACCTCGGGTTCGCGAAAAGGGTTTTCTGGGCCTGGTCAAGCTAGGCCTTCGCGTTTGCGAGAGAGTCCTTGCGTTTACGAGGGAGGCCTCACGTTTGCGAAGGAGGCACTGTAGTGAACAGTGAATTAAATCCCCAACTTGGAAAACATTTTTGCATTTTCATATGTCAAGTTCTAGAGCTCGGTTTGAAGTGATTTCAAAGGCCACTTGCACAATTTAGCTCGGAACTCTCATTTTGATATTTCCTCATGAATTCTTCTTTTAATTTGGAGTTTAATCCATGATTTGGGTTGGGAAATTAGGGGTTTTATCTTTTCTTTTCCTTAATAAATTATAGCCCCAAGGGGCTGATTTATATAAATGAAAAAGTAGAAAGTTCAAAACAGAATAAAAGAAAATGAAAAAGTCCAAAAGGCAAATTATAAAAATTACATATGTGAAATAGGAAAGTAATTCCTAAATCCCTAAAATATGTCTCATTTCTCAAGAACATTGTTGGCGTTTCTCTCTGGAGCTTGTTTCGATGGTTGATGATTTCACTCTAATCTGCAGTTGTTTCTTGTTCTTCTTCATGCGATACAACTGCTGAATGGTTAGTCTCTTTCCTTTTCTTCATTTGTTTCGTCAGTTGTTGATTTTATGTCTGCAATCTGTTCATCTCCCTCTCATTTTCTTTGTTGATACTTCATTCTTGCTCTAATCTTTCTTTTTTCCTCAAGCTGTAACTGTGGAAAGCTTCCCATCGTGATTCCCATGATGTATCCAGCTAAATCATGGTCTGATTTTCCTCCATTGAAGCTTTGTTGATGATTTCCACCTACTAATTCTGGTAAGCAAAAATCCTCCCATCACGATGTGCTTTTTTATGACCTGTATTTCTTGATTTGCTCATCCACTCTATTTTTGTTGAAGGATCTTGGCAAGTTGGCCCTTCGCTGTTGTAGATCTTGATATCTTGTGTTCATGTGGTGTTGTATCCTGTTTGTTTGGTTCTTCTAGTGGTTCTATGTGTTTGTATGATGTTGTTGTCTTGAGATATGTGTTAATACATGTTGTGTTCTTTGACCTATGGTACTCATTATTATGTTGTGTTGGTGACTTCTACTTATACATATATTCATACTCAGCATCAATTTCTGGTTCCAACCTTTAAATAAGGAATTTGTGTCTTGTCACTATTGAGTACTTTCCTCTTGTCTACCTCTAGTTCTTAAGAACTTTAGCATTGAAAATAACCTTTGTCAAAGGATTGTTTTACCAAAGCATCTGCCAATTGATTCCCCTTTCTTAAAATATGTGTCAAATTGACAATTATGTTTCTGTTGATTTCCTTGATCTTATCCACCCATATAACAATACTCCATGGTTGTTTCCAACCATCAAATAGGATTTTCTGCACTATTTCTTAATCTGTCTAGACAATGATATTGTCTAGTTCCTTTACTCTGCAAACTTCATAGCCTCTGATATTGCTATTATCTCTGCTTTAGTGCTGGTAGTGGTTCCTATGTCCTCTGCTTGAGCATAAACTAAGTCTCCTTCTAACTTTCTTAAGCAAAAGCCGTAAGCACTTCTTCCTGGATTTCCTATTGATGCTCCGTCAGTGTTTTACATTAGCCAACCAGATGGAGGGAGCTTCCATAGAACTTTTGTAACCTTTAGTTGTGTTCTCCTCCTTCTAGCATCTATATCAGTTCTTCCCATCTACTAGGTGCATTCCTGATTGAAGGATTTCTACTCTAAACTAGTCTCTATATTGTAGCAAAAACTTGATAGACGACTCTTTCAACTGATCTTTTCTCTCCATGTTTTGTAGAATTCCTCCTATTCCACAATTCCCAAATGATAATGGCAGGGATTGCTTGGTAGATTTGTTTCAATCTCCCTGCTATTGGTGCTTGGCTCCATTTCACTACCAATTATTGTAGTTATAGGCCCTCCAGATTTATACCTCAAAAGAACAAAAATAGGACCAAGTCTTGTTAGCAAAAAAAAAAAAAAAAAAAAAAAGGTGGCAACCAGATGCTAAATTGTCTACCCCCTAGGATTTGAACAACACCAACATCTGGATACCATGTTGTATTTCATTCTTCTCAAAACATCATCCAATGGCAACTTATATATCCAACATCTCTATAAAAAGAATGATATTTTGAAAGGCAGTCCTTTTACCTCACATATATTTGTATGTGTCCATTTGTTGACCTTTCAGCCTCACAAATTCCCATGCTGATTTTACTAAGAAATCCCCCTAGTATCCAGTAACCATCATGGCTTGTCTGGCCTTTTGTCCCACATAGGAGGTGTTACTGTATCTGTGACATGCTGAACAATGTCCTTAGGTAGTATTTATTCCAGTCTATTAGTGTTCCACCTCCCTTCCTCCATTAATTCGTGTACATTTTGTATACTATCATTATATCCTCCTTCAGGTATTGCACAATACAGGGCCCCCCAATCCTGTCCAATTGTCAAACAAAAACTGAGAGTTTCCCATCTTTGTTTGCCTCCAGATTTGACGTTCTGTTATATCCTTTGCTTGTATCATCTTCTTCCATGTTTGAGAACCATACTTGTATTGTACTACTACAAAATTCTCTTTCTTACAGTATTTGTTGCTAATAAATGCACTCCATAAAGAAGGTTTTGTCCTAAAGTTCCGCCATAACTTACAATATAAGGTTAATGACACATCATGAAGTGACCTGAAACCAAGGGCCCCTTTTTTTATTGGTGCGCATAGGTGGGTCCATGAGGCCCAATGTTTATTCTTTCCTCCAATAATGTTACTCCAAAAAAATTGAGCAAACATCCTATGCATTTGTCTGATGACACAATCAGGTGGATTTACCGCTGAAAGCATATCAATTAGCATACTCTGCAGAAGATGTTTAAAAAGTTCAGCTCTTCCCCTAAATAATAACATCTTTCCCTTCCAACTCTATAGTCTGCTCATTATCTTAACTAGTATAGCATTGAAAAAGTCCTTCCTCCTTCTTCTATGATAGATTGGACATCCTAGGTAAATAAATCGAAAATCCTTTCTACCAACACCAGTAGCAATTTCCCCAGTAATGCTTACATCTCTTGGGACATTCTCATGCATGTAGATTGAAATCTTCTCTTTGTTAATCTTTTGACCAGATATTTTTCATACTTCCTCAATATCTCCATAATTAACTGTAAAGATAAACATCTTTTGACAAGAAGGTAATCATGCTATCAACATAGGCTAAATGATTCACCTTAGGACTCCACTTAGACATCTCAAACCCCTTGAACTGTGGCACTTGATGTAATAGGTTCCTTGTAAGCACTTCAGTAGTGAGAATAAACAAAGTAGGGGATAAGGGATCCCCTTGTTTTACTCGCCTTGAAGATTAGAAGAATCCTTGTTGTTGCCCATTTATCAAGACTGAATACCAATTATTGCTGATAATTATGAAAACCATGTCTATTGATCTTTCTGAAAAACACAATTTCCTCAATAGCTTAGTTAGGAATAATCAAGATACCTTGTCATATGCTTTAGCCATATCTAGTTTCATAACTATATTGGCTGTCTTGGTTCTCAATCTTATGTTTGATATAATCTCTTGGGTGAGTAGTATATTTTCAACTATACTCCTCCATTTCACAAATTGGTTTAGTGATATAATATCAGATAGCCCATCCACCAGTCTTTCATGAATTAATCTTGAAAGAATTTTGTTCACAAAATTACTCAAACTAATTGGTCTCACTTCTGAAAGTGTACTGATCACATCTTTCTTTGGTAATAAGATCAAGTTAGTATAAGTAATGAATTTAGGAAGCTCAGCACTACAAAAAATTCTCTTACCATGTTAGTGACATCCTCTTCTATGATTTTCCAGTATGTTTGGTAAAACAGGCCAGTGAAACCATCTAGTCCTCCTGTACTTTCCCCATTTACACTGCAAACCACCTTCTTCACCTCTTCTTTAGTTGGCATGTCAGCAATAAAGTTATTATGTTCCTCTGATCATCCCTGGCACATGATCAATATTTTAAAATCATTAGGATCCTCTTCGTTTGTGAACTGCTCCCTGTGTAACATGATAGCTTCTTCTGATAGTTCTTCATCAGTTTCTATCTAGTTCCCACTATGGACTTGAACTTTGTTTTAGCTTCAGTCTTTTTCTTCTACCTTTCACATATGCATGAAAAAAGTTTGTGTTTCTATCCCCACTGTGGAACCATTGCATTCCAACTTTCTGCTTCCAAAACTCCTTCTCTAATTGTAGATACCTATTCAAGTCTGCTTGCACTCTATGTGATCTCTCACTATTTGGCAAGGGTACTTTGTAAAACTCCTAATAATTTGTTGTACCCTTTGAGTCTTAGTGTGACGCATCCGAGTAATTCCCGGATAAGGTGTTGGTTAGCCTGAAAATGCTTCGTTCACTCAAGTGCTAGGGAGGGCCATAGGAGTAGGACACGGTTGGTGATCCAATCCCTAAGACCACATAGAAAAAAGGGTAGTCACTTAAGATACTAGAGAAACAGGTTAATAAGAATTAAGAAAGATCCATAGTAGACACTAACTACCTACAGTAAAGAACAAGTAGGATAAAGATAACAGTGATGATAGACAGACACCCATAGGAAAGTATCTAATACTATATCTCTTTCTAAAAAAGAAAAACTTTTTATGAAAACCCATACTTCTTTTAAAAGATTAAATTGGTAAAATAAGTTTAATTGGACACTTTTATAAGATAAAAAAAGAAAAACTAGATTACATAAGTATTCTAGAATCAGAAATCAGGTTTCGAAATCAATTAAAGGACCCAAAAACTCTTTATTATTATAACAGAGATAATAATAGAAACACTTCTCTAGAAGACGTTTTGCTTGATATAGAACGTATTCAATGGTTGTTAGATTTCAACAAAGAAAATCTATCTTTTACTGAAAATAGTATTAGGTGGTGTCAAAACCAACTTGATATAATATCTGCTCAGTATTAGTCATGGATTTTGAAAAACAGAATATGTTAAATAGTGTTAATATATCAGCAGAAGCTACAAAGATAGCTAAAGTTGAAAGGGATTTACAAAATTGGAATATTCCAAAGGAACCATTTCGAGTTATTTATAATATAGGAAAGTTTGATTTTGTTAAAAATTACAATATCAAAACTTGTGAATCCACAGTAGCCATTAATAGTTCTGAAGAGGCTATTAAATTATTATCTATTCAAGATATAAATAGATATAAGAAAAGTTATAATTTTCTCCACATAGGATTTGTCCGAGTTGCTGTCAAACCTTTATATATAGACTAGGTTTAGACACACGTTTATGTCTCTTATTAAGAGATGACAAGTTATTAAACTTTGAAGATTCATTTTTAGGAGTTTTACAAATGTCACGACCCGACTAGGGGCCATGATGGGTACCCGAGGCTAACCACCGAGCACCACTCATTCCATTACTTATCATACTCATTTAGCGTACATGCATTAATATAATACTCAAATCATAGGAAAACCATTTTTCATTTGGAAACATTATTACTTTTATATACATAAGCCCTTCGGCTATCAAAATAATAATACATATACAAGAGTAACATCGTGAGATCATACTACCCACACATGCGTATCTATGAGCCTCTACTAGAGTACTAGACATATGGACGGGACAGGACCCCGGCGTACCCAAAATACATACATATATACACAAAAGAATAAACCAAATAACACACCTGGAGTAATGGAGTGCTCCTGTAAATCTGCTGATAACTTCTACGATCCTGGATCACCTCCTTGTCTACCTGTGGGCATAACACAACGTCCAAAGAAAACGGACGTCAGTACGAACATTGTACTGAGTATGTAAGACATGAATGAAATGAACATAATAGAAGAATCATAAGACATAGGACGAAGATATAACCTCCGTGAGCTTTATGGGTGAATACATTTCATACATATATCATATATTTATATAATCATCGTACATGTATCATTATAGCGCATATATCATCGCATCATAATCATCATCGTTAACCCGCGTCCGGGTAACCATCATATGCTGCCCACTAGTGGTGATCATGCCCGGCCCCCTAGGCTCGGTGTAAACATAGCAGCCCGCCTTAGCGGTGACATGCCTGGCCATTTAGGCATGGTGGAATCGTATGCAGCCCGCCTTTACGGTGACATGCCCGGCCAACTAGGCGCGGTGGAATCGTATCATCGTATAATCAATCATAAATTTAACATTTTCATACATTACATAGGCATAACATAAACTTACATTATTGTACATCTCATAGACATATCATGACTTAGCATCATTATACATTTATCCTCAAAACATACATTAGAACTTGAAGGCAACTATGGCTATGTCGAGGTGACATAAGGTCGTGAACCCCCAACTACGTTATGGAGTAATCATCGTCATCATATCTCACCTTGAAGGGACTAACAATTTAAGGTGAGTGTATACAAGGAAAACATCAATAAAACTATACTTAGAATCATTAGCTTCATGGACATATTATATTACTCTAGGATTCTTCATACTTATATTCATCATCATCATTATCATGCTTGTATTGTATCTCCTTTCTTTATCTCATACATATATAGCTCATTACAGCCATGGACTCAGAATTCCTTTATTTAGGAAGATAATTGGAAATTAGGAAGATTCATGTCATAGGAGTCATGCCTTAGAAATAAGGGACTAGCCTTACATACCACTTTTGTTTAACAGTTTTATCGCTTGATCGTTCTCCTTCGATGCTCGCGTTTCTACCTTCAAGAGGATTCACATCAACATTAGTCAATCAATTATATGAACGTGTTACTAATGCTAGAGAAAATTGGGCAGCATTTCCTCTGTTTATACAACTTTCCTCACTTTACATATTAGATCCCAACATCCATCACAACATTCACAATATTATACACAAAAATCTTCATTCATCTACATTATCCACATTTCACAATTTCACTTCGATTTCTCCATAATCGTGGTCATAATTCGCTATCATGTTTTCTCACATATAATACTTATCCCATGTTCTAAATGTCACTTATAGCATACTTATAATCACAACATATCAATATTCATAATTAACTCCAAACTACTACTCAACAATGACACTATTCCCACATTCATGACCCATTTTCTATATCCTTCTACAATCCAAGTGTTTTAACTTTTCAACACCTTAAACAACATGGAATGATCATAAAACTCACCTTAGATAATGGAAGAATAAGCCTTGAGTGGAAATTCTCTTCTTGCACCAAAACCCTAGCTCACTTCCCTTGGGATTTCTTGGCTTAGATGAACTTTGATATGTTTCCTACACTTGATTTTGTGGATTTGATGAAGTTGATCATGGATTTCTCTTGGGGTCTTGTGGGTGAAGTGTGAAGAGGATTCTAGAGTGTTCTTTAAGTGTAGAGTGAGAAATGAAATGAAATAAATGAGAGAGAGGGTCTTTATATCAACTTAAAATCTGTCCCGACCTAAACATACGGTCCGTATATTTATACTGATCGTATGTCTGGACCGTATGTTTGGTCCAGTGAAGACCCTCATGCTGGGCAGAGCATACGGTTGGACATACGGTCCGTATGTTTTATACGGCCAGTATGTTTGGCCGTATAATGCCCAGCTTTCCGAAGTTTGTTCTCGTTGACTCGTTTGATCTCCAATCCTTATGGAACCTTCTTGACACTTGTTTAATACTTCATTAACAATCTAAACATCCCTATAACTCATCCTCAAGGCCTTACCAACAATCCTTAACGCAATAATTTACGAAACCTTTCTTAAACCCCACTTATACTCCACTTGTCCTTATCAATCCTCAATTCATCAATTCATATAACTTCAAAATCTTAACATATGCATTCTAAGACCACTAAATATCCGTCTTATAGTCTTAAGAACTTCCTGTTACCCTTAAGCTCGCATTGGTTCATTCACTACACGACGACATGAAATTTCCAAGGTGTAACAACAAAGTAATCCAAACTATTTTGTTCATATCAATGATCAAAATATATTGGATAGATTAAATCTTAATATCAAAACAAAAAATATGAATGGCAAAGTTAATACAAAAGAAATAGTTGTAATATATCGTGTATATTACAGACTAATTAAAACAACCTTAGCTCCAAAAGCTAAAATAATAAGTCAAAAAGGAGTTACTATGCTCATGGAAGCAAATCATGCACATAGTAGTACCTTTGTTCCAAGAATGATTAAATGGAATGAAATCCTATCAAAAGATGACAGGCACTTTGATGCCATTACCCAACCAAAAGTTGAACATGAAAGTTCTGCTATAGATCATGTTATACAATATCCTGATGGATCTATTGACTTAAAGTTTCTTAGATCCAATCAATTAACGAATCATCTTTAGTTAGTCGAATGCCTTTTTCAAGACCTTAGTCAAGCGAATGAATGTCTTTTTCAAGACCTTCTCCGTTCAAACCCCCAGAGGAAGGTAGTAGTCAAAGTCATGAAACTTTTTGTGGATGAAATTAATAGGAAAATTGATGGGGTAGATATCGCAATTTTTCCTAATGTTTGGAGTCTGCAACATAATTAAGATTTCCCAAGAACCTCTGTAACTAGGTTTTGTCAGGAATTTCATCGGGAAATTTTGAAGAGAACTCTATAGCTCTACAAATGGGTTTATATGTGCCTTGGTATAAGTCATGTCCTAAAAATCTAATTGTTGTTTGAAACAACTTTATCTTTTTATCACTCACAACTAAACCATTATGTTTAACAATTTTAAAGAAAGTGTTTAGATGTTTCAAATGAGAATCTATGTCCTCAGAAAATATTAATACATCATATATGTATACTATAGACATGCTACTGTAGGGATTAAAAATATTATTCATAATATTCTAAAATTCAGATGGGGCATTTTTTAACCCAAAAGGCATAACATTCCACTCATATTGTCCAAAAGGAACATTGAATTCAGTTTTATACTTATCTTTTTCAGCAATTTGAATTTGCCAGAATCTTGATTTCATATCAAACTTACCGATAGATATTTGCTTTGTAGTTCTTTTTAACGGGTCTCTTTTATTAGGTATTGGGTACCTAATCCCTTGTAACACCTTGTTTAAATGGTTATAATTTATAACTAACCTAGGGGATCCTCTTTCTTTTTCGGCATTTTTGTTTACATAAAATGGTGAACAACTCCAAGGGAATCGGGAAGGTCTTATTATCTTTTTTTTTGTAAAAGATCATTTATTTCATTTTTACAAGTTTCCATTAATTCATGGTTCATTTGTATTGGCCTTGCCTTTTTAGGAATGGCCCATCCATTGAAATTTCCAATATATGGAAGTTCAACTATGTGCCGCTTTCTTTCCCAAAAAGCGTTGGGTAGATTTGAACAAACTTCTCGTTCAAGTTTTTCTTGAAAACTTGTGATTTTATCCTTTATCACTGGGGTTTCTAAAGTTTGTTCAATCTTTTGAATCTTAATTTCATCTTTTAAGTATAAAATTTGATTTGATAGTAAATTGACTCGAAAAATGATTTTTGATTTAACAAAATCACTTTCGTCTTAAGAAATAGTTGTTAAATAAGGAAATTTAATTTCCTTTCCTAATATGTTGGTGTAGATTGCATCTAGTCCAGCATAATAGGGTTTTATCTGAGTTATAAATGGAGTTCCTAAAATAATTTCTTCATTTATGTCTCTCGTGACTACAAAATTATTTATAAAATAAATGCCATCATTACAAATGTGGGTTTTAGATAATTTATTTTTAACTTTTCTCCTGTAGCAGAGTATAATTTAGTAGTACTTTTTTCGAAATACTTGATTGGTAATAGTCCTTCTATTATGCAGCTTTTATTTGCTCCGGAGTCTAATAAAGCTAATTTGTGGAGTGTAACAATTCCTACTTTTAGAGTGATAGGAATATGCCAACTTTGATTTTTAACTATTTGTATAGAATTAGTCCCACCATTATTGTTTGATGTTTCAATGACCTCTTCATTATCAGGAAGTCTTGAATTATTGTCCTCTGAATTATTGTCGTTTGAATTATTGTCATTCGAATTATTGTCATCATTATCTTCTGCAAGAGTTTCTTTTCTTATCTGAGATAATATTTGATCCATGAGAACATCCATTTCAACTTTATTTAGTCTTGCTTTAACATCTTTGATTTCTTTCTTGATAGAGATTAATTCATATTGTAAATCCTGGATTGTAGGTTTTTTCTCTTTAGAAGAAAATTTATTCATAACATTTTTCATGTTAAAAGGTTCCAGAGAAGGTTTGCCCTTAGTTTGGTTAATAACAATATTTTTTATTCAGTTAAATATTTCTTCCTGATTTCTTCATCGTTAATATGACTGACTAGATCAAGAAGGAATTCTTTTGATTCACTAGTAATTACTCTAATTGAATTTTCGCTACAAATACATATAGCTCCTGCACAATGACAGTCTTCAGTTTCAAAAGAGTTGTTATCTGAACAATCATCTGAACTGATTTCATCATTACTATACTCATTATTAGAAGAAGATGAAGTGTTATCATTTTCTTCAAGGATTGAATAAAGTTTATCTTTTACTTTATCATCGACATCAAAAAGATTTATCTTCTTCTTCTTTTTATTAGTGACCTTACAATCACTTGCCTTGTGACCTGATTTGCCACAAGTCCAACATTTATCACCAAAATTTTCTTTTAATGATCTTTTAAACTTTTTCTTTTTGTAAGGTTTATCTGTATTTTTCCTTTTCGTATAATAACTTTTTGATGTAGTAGGCTTTTTTTGTTATTTTACTCGATCTTTTGGATGAGTCAGAGATTTTCTCAAAACCAAAGTCTTGCCAACAACCACCTAAATCCTTTCGGGATTGTTGTTGGTCTTTTTTCAGGAAATTCTTTTGTTTTAAATCTGTGCATAGATCTAGTTCTGTCACATTAATAAAACTAATTAGATCTCCATAAGTACGGTTTTCATAAGGGATTCTTCCATTAAACCTATCCTTGATTTTGTTTCTAACCTTTTCGACAAATAATGAGGGTAAACTGCTAATAAATCTTTCTTTCGAGAAATGCTATCATGACTTTTTCTAAAAACATATCTTTATACCACCTAAAATCATCTAATTTTGGGCAGCTAAGATTGTTTAGTAATTCTAAACTTCTGTCTTGGACGAGTTTTGGTTCTCCAATAAAATGCTTAGCAATACTATATATTAATGTTGCTGAAGCATCTTCTCGCCCCTCTTCAATAGTAATTTGATTATTTCCTTCCATTTTTACTACAGTGTGTATTGATATAGCACCTAGAATCTGGGCTTTGTTATCTTCAGAGAGATAATTATCCCACCAATTTTTTAATGTTCCTGTGAAACCAGAAATAATTAAGGTTGTTGCATATATATCTCCAGCATTTTTAACCTCGTATGTTGTAATGGCAATACCCATTTCATGTAATTTTTTATTAATTTGGCTTTTTGCTAACCCATCTATATTCCATTCAGTTATATCAGATCCACTATGTGATGAATGACTGAGAAACTAATCTTCTTCAAATTGGACATCTGGCAAAGAAGGTCTGCTATAATAATTCATTTTTGAAGAATGTCTTGGGTTAATGGTTAAACGTTGAATTTCCTTTTCTGGGACATTTTATCTTGTTTGTATCGTTTTTGACGATTTGGTGAATTTTTCCAAATTATTTTATTTGGCTAATTCTTTGTTAATTCTTTCTTCCATACTTAGTGTTACTGTTCGCTTTTACGCGAGTTTAGGGCATAAAGGCTACTACGAACTTGTTGGTGCTCTTTCAAACTTGTTTCGAAAAAGAGTCGCCACCTAATTTTTAGGAAATTAGGAAAACCAGTTTTGAAGGGTTTATTCAAATACCGTGAAAAAACCTTCGTAATTCAGAGTTCTAGGTAAGGGTTCTGATGATCCTCTGGGGAAGGTGTTAGGCACCCCAGTATTAAGGATCTGTACTATAGGGTTGACCTTCGAATCTCAGTGTATGAGTATTTGCTTTAACTGATTGTTTTATGTTTATTTTCCTGCATTTAAAAGAACTGTCATTAACCGATCACATATCATATGTTCTTTGAGATTTTTTTTTAATATATCCCCTTTATATACATGGTATGGTAGTTTTGGATTTATAACATCTGGGTGTAAGTAGCTTCCTTTTATATATAAGGAATACATAGGTTTGTGAAAGAAGTGTAAAGAAAGTGTTAGTTTTATAAGTTTGAATATTATTATACTCATACACTTGGCCTCGGGTTAGTCCGTATTCGTGCGTTCAGTCTTATTCGAAACTTTATATTATGAGCTAGTTCTTATATAAAGGGCATTTTCATATGTCGAATGAGTATATCTCGCATGTAAATATTCTTATTTTTTGGGCCTGTCCTTGGGCCAAATAGATGCAACAGCTGAAAACCCCTTGTTGTTTTTAATTTCAGGCAAAAGAAAAAAAAAGCTGTAACTTGCTAAAATATCCTTCTACTTTTAGGTGTAGAAACTGATCTGTATTCTGCCTACTTTTATTGATAAAAATCGTGTAAGTTTAAAGGCTGTTTGTTTTTAAGCCAAGTTGGAAAAACACAGTTTTGTAGCAAGAGTCGTTTGAGTTTGATAACTTAGTCTTTGAAATATTATTGTTGCACAAATGTAATCACCGTTTGAGCTTACCAAAGATCAGTGTTGGTTTATTACTTTAAAGAAAAAACAGTTTGAAGAGTCTCATTTTTATAATTAGTCATAAAATGTTTGCATTCAAGTCTGGTTTTTTTTTAATCGCGTACGGGGACCTAAAGTCAACCAAACGGCATAAGTACTGTTGTCCTAAGACGTCTAGTTCCAATCACGAGTTTCCACTACATATATGAGTTTTTGAATACAAGTTTCAAACACAAATGCAACAATAAATACAATTAATTTAAAGGAGTCAAGTTAGACTAGGGGCGTACCAAGCCCCTAGTTGGCCATTTTCACCCATGGCTGGGCCTTCTATGCGCCTTGCTATTTTTTTTTTGCCTTCTCGGACTCGATTTGAAATAACATTCCAATTTGGGCCTTAGGCACAATGGGTGGGCTTTGAATTGGACCCAAACGGCCACGTTCGAGGAGGAGGAGGAATGAAGGAAGAAAAACACAGGTTAGTTTATAATCGCTGAATTATCACTAAGGTAAATGGCTAAAGTTATAAACACACACACACACACACACATGTATATAAGATAAAGTATACACACAAACACACAGACACAGACATAGACACACACACACACACATACACACACACACACACACACACACACACACATATATATATATATGTATGTATAAGTTCATCACACTTGATCCATACTTAACCCTTTGCCTATACAAATGGTGCTCAAATTATCCTATGACTTAGAATGGCATGGGCACTAGGTCTAAATCCCGTATTCCCGATGTTGCACAAGTTCCAAGAGGCCTTAAAGGACCCCAGGCATGGCTAACACCGGGGAGATTAAGACAACCCCGAATTACCACACTTGGTCCTAGATCTATTTGAATCTCATTAGAAAGGACAGAGAGAGTATAGAACCATGAGATCACTTAAATATACAAGTAATCATGCTGAGGGTTGGTACAGTTTTCATATAGTTACAGGGAAGAGTAAGCAATTACAGGAGACAATATACAAGTACATACACATGAAGTTCATATTATAGAAAACCTTAATGACACAAAACAGTAATAACAAATCAAACACACAACTCCTTTGAACGGGCAAAGGCAAGCCGTAACAGCAACTGTAAGCAAGGCAAAGGGAAGAAGTATGCAGTTGCTAAGGACAAGCAAGGCAAACCAGACAAATACCATCTCATGAGTGGACTTAGAGTCACAGCAAGAGCAGGTAACATTGAATAGTAAAAGAAAGTGTAGGCAGTAGATGCATGTGATCAGGGAACAATCATGATGGGTGAAGGTGCACCTTAAAACTCAATAGCAAGCTCAGTTCAAAGAGAAACATCTCATATTCAGCAAGTAATAGTCGACCCCAATCAGTTAAACCAAATATGACTAGACTTAGGCAGCTACATCAAGTATACACATTAAAATGAAAAGAGGCATGCTTAAACTTATTCAAAGGAGCATGAACACTAACCATGATCACATACTCAAGGAAGTTGATGAAAAGCAAATGAGTGCTATATGATGATAGCTATATCATCGCATCTCAAGAATGGTCGAAGGCAAATCAGGTTGACAACCAACTCAATACAACAATGCTAAGCTAAGTGGAGTGTGGTTTCATACAGTAAAGACACAGAGGGAACATTTTCAAATATGGGAAGGCACAACAGCAGACTTTTCAAAGGTTTGTCAATAATGGCATTGCGGCCATGATTATAAGTTTAAGAGAGGCATGAAAGGCAATGCAAGAGTCAACTCCAAGTATAGGATGCATGGTCGAGTGCATGTAGCAGGCAAGAATTTTGAAAAGGGCAGACCATATCAGCTATCCAAGGCACATAAGTCATAAGGTGAGTCAATTCTAGCATCATTAATGTGTGCCTAAGGTCACTAGGCATACTCACACACAGGGTTAATTTGAAGATAAGGGAAATGGGGACGGATACATAGGTGTACAAGAAGAGCAAGTAAACAAAGAAAAACAGGCAAGGAGTTTGAAGCACATGGTGCAGGGCCTTGACAACATAAGTATAACGTCCCAAAGTTCCAAGGCAAGTAATCCAAGAATTAGGACACTGGACCAGTTAATCATATAAGGTACAGGGGCAAACTAAGTGAAAACAGCATTCAAACTAGATATAAGGGAAAACACTCAGATATAATAGCAAAACAAGGCAAGTATGGGTGCAAATGATTCAGCTACAGCTCAATAGAATAGTCAAATGGGATCAATGCTATTTGATCAGATGACTGAGTGACAAGGCATAGTAAGACTTAAGGCAACACAAAAGGAAAAAGAACAACCCATGGTACATGATGACTCTGCGGTAACTTGGACTTTAAGTAAATCAACAAGTGAGTACAAATTTTGGTTTTTGAAGCTATTTACAACTGACAAGCATACACAGGCTGAACCAGTAATTAATTATTAAAGGGGCAAGGTCAAGCAACACAACAGGACAACCATGGGACACCACTTATCCGGAAGATTCAAAGACTCAATGTTATGCCACTAGACCTTGGAGGAACACAACCTATTCCCATGCCGATGCAAGACTTAACAACTTTTGCCAAATCAAGAAATCACCACAGAAAGGCAAACAAAATAGCAGTTTGGGCATGGTTCATAATACAAAGTTCCTAAATACAATCAAAACATGTGAAAACTTTCAAGTTGCATACTCTCATATGAGCAACCTGGCCACTAACAGCTCAAGACAAGAGAGATGTTGTCACACCCCGAACCATTGCCTGAGCGTAACACGACACTCAGTGCTTGACTGCATGTGACCGAGAGAACCACATGGGTTGCTAAATCATCATGAGACATACATGAGCGGAATGTAACATGAAACATGATGGGCTTTAAGAAAACACATGAATTCATAATAACTTATCTAATACTTTTTTAAAACATGAATGCGGAAATACCATGAATCAAGCCAAAGATGACTACACAACTCTGAATATCTGACATAATATAACTGATTGGCCTAGTCTATGAAACCTCGATCATGAGTCTGACTCGAAAATATACTTTCTGGGACAAGGCCCCCAGCATACCCTAGATGCATAGCTAATCATAAAATAAAGAGTTGACTAAACCCCGAGTGAGATGGGGCTCATCAATAAGCTGATACGAATGCGGTCCTACTGAGCAGATGCGACGTCCTGTAAATCAGTACCTGCATCGTGAAATGCAGGTTCAACACATTGAATGTACTGGTATGTAAAGCAACTGAAAGAATAAGCATGGCATATGAAATAACAATGATAAAAGCTGAAGCTGAAACTGAAGCCTAGTCATGAACATAATTGTCTGACAATATATATATATATATATATATATATATATATATTAACATGAGTAAAAATATCTATGGGGGAGCATTAGTATAACCGACATATAACCACCACGTTAGCACATAGCGTCTGATCTCTGCTCGATCAACTAAGCCATCTTATACCTTGCCGGGATACAAGACATGAACATGACATGAATGGATCCAAATCCCTCAATGGGGAAAACATGATGGAATCGTCCTAACTAGGGGGGAAGCGATCCTTATCCTACGGTGGCAAACGTAGTTCAGGCTGTCTGAGCCTTATCGGTATTCTGTGCAACTCCAAAAATTATGAACATGATATAGTTGGCTAAGAAGCCCATGATTTTCGTGACATAACTTGTAAACATGGTTTCATGGAAGCATGACTTGTATTTAGCATGTATGTACCTTGTATCATGGCATGAGAGTAATTATATAATATAATTGCATGAAAACTTGTAAAACATGTAGTTTATTTTCTTTAAAATATCATAATAGTCATAACTTTCATGTAAGAGCCCATGGAATGAAAAGTATGGGTTTTCACGGATTACAGACAGATTCTCAATAATCATAATGATGTAACAAGAACACAATGAAGAATTTATAGCAATTTAATACATAATATAACATGAGACGTGGATCTAAGGTTATCATGAACATGGTTAAAAACCCTAGTTTTAGTGTAACTTCATACTTTATGGAATAAGTGGTGTGGGGAAGAACAATGATGTTCCCACATGTAGATAGCAACCCTACATATCTTAATTGATCCAAAACTTGAACTTTGAAGAAGATTTCCAAAATCTTGAACCTTGAGATGGGTTTTCTTGAAAAACCTAGGTTAGGAGCAATGATTTATTATTTGGATTACAAGGATATATATTAGAATTGACTTCGAATGATTAGAATAGGCTTACCTTGGTATTCTTGATGATGGGAGAGGGTAAAAGGTCTTTTTAGGTCTTGAAGGAATGAAAAATAATGATTTGGACTGATATGGATGAGTATATATATATTGTCCTGGGTCGTAAATTATATGGCCACTAAATACGGTCCGTATTTCATAATATGGGTCATATTTCGGGTCATAATTTTGGACTGCTTTGTGACTCTTCAGTAAAATGGCCTTAACTTTTTGCACAGATGTCCGTTTGACCTCCATAATGTACCGCTGGAAAGATATTTCAAAGCTTTACAACTTTCATCAAGGAAGTTTTCCCGAATTCCAAGTACAACCATCAAATATGAGATGTATTTCAAAATATGGTTCGTATCTAACAATGTATATCCCCCAAGCTAAATTCCAGAATGCTCAGTGATTTAGTTGCCGAATTATGATTTGAAATACGGGCCATAAACTGAAATACGGTCCATATTCTGGGGCGTAACTCTCCATCTGACAACTGAAGAGAAATTTTTAATTCCCGCATTCTCTATCTGGTTTTCTAAGTCTAGAATCATGGTCAAATCGTAAGTCAAAGGTACGCGGTGTTACAATATCTCCCCCTTAGGATCATTCGTCCGCGAATGATGGGTCGTGGTTAAGATTGGGACTGGGCATGGCTTGAATACATGAACGTGAAGGAAACATGGGACATGAAATGACGTGATTACATGGAAACATGACTGAAGCATGAGACATGAGGCATGGGCACTGGATACATGACATGAACTTGAAACATGAGACATGGCATAACATGGACTATGAAAAGTTACCTTGAGTATTCTCTGCTTGCTCTTCAAACAAAAATGGGTACTTGGATCTCATATCTTCCTCGGCTTCCCATGTAGGTTCGTCAACTTTCTGACTTCTCCATAACACTTTTACTGAGGCCACTTCCTTAGTTCTCAACTTGCAAACCTGACGATCAAGAATGGCTACGGGAATCTCCTCATAGGTCAACCCATCCTTAAATGATATAGTATCAGCAGAAACAACCAATGATGGGTCTCCTACACACTTCCTCAACATGGACACATGAAACACTGGATGTACCGCAACCAACTCTTGTGGCAAATCAAGTTCATAATCTACTAGATCGACCTTTAGCAGAATTATGTAAGGTCTAATATATCTGGGACTAAGCTTTCCTTTCTTCCCAAATCTCATGATACCCTTCATGGTTGAGACTTTAAGGAACACCCAATCATAAACTGAAAATTCTAAGTCTCTTCGCCTCACATTTGTGTAAGACTTTTGGAGACTCTGAGCTGTTTTCAAATGCTCTTGAATTAACTTGACTTTCTCCATAGCCTGATAAACCAAATCTGGCCCTGACAATTCTACTTCACCAACGTCAAACCAACCATTCGGTGACCTACACTTTCGCCCATACAGAGCTTCAAACGGTGCCATCCCAGTGCTAGCATGATAACTGTTATTATAAGAAAACTCAATGAGGGGTAAGTGATCATCCCAATTGCCTTTGAAATCTAGGACACATGCTCTTAACATGTCCTCAAGAGTCTGATTAGTACACTCAGCCTGGCCATCTATTTGCGGATGAAAAGCTGTGCTGAGGTTCACCTTGGTACCCAATCCTTTTTTAAAGGATTTCCAGAAGTTCGCTGTGAACTGAGCACCATGATCTGAAATAATAGACACTGGGGTCCCGTGCAATCTGAGAATTTCATTAGCATATAACTTGGCATAATCCCAAATAGAGTCATGCCTCCTAGCTGAGCGAGGTAGACCTGATACAAAGTCTATATTGATCACTTCCTATTTCCAGATGGGAATATCAATATTCTGAGCCAAGCCACCAGGCCTCTGGTGTTCGGTTTTCACTTGCTGACAATTCGGGCACGTAGCCAAAAAATCTGCTACATTCTTCTTCATATCATTCCACCATTAAATCTCCTTAAGATCATGGTACATCTTAGTGGAACCTGGGTGAATGGAATACCTGGAGTTGTGAGCTTCTGACATGATTCGCTCTCTGAGCCCATCTATATCTGAAACACATAATCTGCCTTGATACCTCAATGTACCATCATCTCCCCCTTGTTCAAAAGTCATCGTTTTGTGCTTGTGAATCTCCTTTTTCTGCTGCAACAAGTAAGGATCGTTAAACTGTTTCTCTTGGACTTCAACCAATAAGAAGGAAAGAGCTCTATTCTAAACAACTACGCCGCCATCCTCGGAGTCCAAAAGTCGAACGCCAAGACTGGCCAAACGGTGAACTTCATTGGTCATAACTTTCTTATCTACATCAACGTGGGCTAAACTCCCTATGGAACGCCGACTAAGAGCATCGGCCACAACATTCGGTTTCCCCGATGATAGCAAATAATCACAGCATAATCCTTAAGCAATTCCAAGCATCTCCTTTGCCTAAGATTCAGCTCCCTTTGCTTGAAGGTATACTGCAGGCTTTTATGATCTGTTAAAATATCAACATGCACTCCATACAAATAATGATGCCATATCTTAAGTGCAAAAACTACAGCTGCCAACTCTAGGTCATGAGTCGGATAATTCTCTTCGTGAACCTTGAGCTGACGAGATGTATAAGCTACAACCCTACCATGCTGCATTAGACACATCCGAGACCAATTCCCCAAGCATCACAATAAGTCACGAACTCTTTGATCCCTTCTGGTAGTGTCAAAACTTGAGCAGAAGTCAATCTGTTTTTCAACCTTCAAAGCTTCGGTCATAAGCATCTGACCATTGAAACTTAACCTTTTTCTGAGTCAACTTAGTCAACAGAGCAGAGATAGAAAAAAATCCTTCTACGAAGCGTCTATAATAGCCTGTTAGACCCAAGAAACTTCTTATATCAGAAACTGAGGTGGGTCTGGGCCAACTCCTTACGTCATCAATCTTCTGAGAATCAACCTTCACACCTTCACCCGAAGTTACATGGCCTAAGAATGCCACTGACTTAAGCCAAAACTCACACTTTGAGAATTTCACAAAGATTTTGCGATCTTTAAGAGTCTCCAACACTATTCTGAGATGTTCTGCATGATCAACCTCACTACAGGAATACATCAAAATATCATCAATAAATACAATGACGAATAAATCAAGATACGACTTAAAGACCCTGCTCATCAGGTCCATGAAAGCAGCTGATGCATTTGCCAACCCAAATGACATAACAAGAAATTCGAAATGGCCATAACGGGTTCTGAAAGCGGTCTTCGGAATATCAACTTCCTTAACCTTTAACTGATGGTAGCCTGATCTGAGGTCAATCTTGGAATAACATTGGGAGCCCTGAAGTTGATCAAATAAGTCATCTATTCTGGGAAGAGGGTACCTATTCTTAATGGTGACTTTGTTTAACTGGCGGTAGTCAGTACACATGCGTAAGGAACCATCCTTCTTTCGGAAAAATAAGACTTGCGCACCCCAAGGTGAAACGCTGGGCCTAATAAATCCCTTATCATGCAGATCTTTCAACTGGGCTTTTAACTCATTTAACTCTGCTGGAGCCACTCTGTATGGCGAAATAGATATCGGTTGAGTGTCGGAAAGTAGATCAATTCCAAATTCAATCTCTCTGTTAGGAGGGACTCCTGGAAGATCTTCGGAAAAGACCTCTAGAAACTCATTTACAACTGGGACGGACTGGAGAGTTGGAGTCTGGGCATCTGAATCCTTGACTCAAACTAGGTGGTAGATATAACCCTTGGAAATCATTTTTCTGGCTTTTAGGTAAGAAATAAACCTACCTCTGGGTACCACTGAATTGCCCACTCTATAACTGGCTTATTTGGAAACTCGAATTTCATACTTTGGTTCTACAACACATTGTGGCATAACATGAAGCTAACCAGTCCATTCCCATTATCACATCAAAGTCTACCATTTCTAATTCTGCAAAGTCAGCTATAGTTCTGCGCTGATAAACTAGAACTGGACAACCCCTATAAATACGCCTAGCTATGACTGACTCATCAACTAGGGTGGAGACCTCAAAGGGTTCATGCAATTTTTCTGGTTCAAACCCAATTTTTTAGCAATAAATGGGGTTACATAAGATAAGGTGGATCCTGGGTCAATAAGGGCATAAACATTGAATGTGAAGACTGTTAATGTACCTGTGACCACATCTGCGCGAGCTTCTATATCTTGACGACCTATCAATGCATATAAACGGTTTCGTCCTCCGTCTGCGTTTCCGGACTTAGCTGCATTGTGCCCCTGCTGGGCCTGATTATTAAGAGGGACTACTGAATTCTTGGACTACGCCACGTTACCTCCGGTACCTTGCCTAGGTGACGGACAATCTCTTTGAAAATGACCACTCTGGCTATAACCATAGCATATATCTATACCCATACGACACTCACCTGAGTGTCTCCTATTACACTTGCCGCATATCGGGTTAGTATAAGTCAACTGACACACACTAGCCTGGGAGTAAGAACTTTATGGCCTAAAATTTTTCTTCTTATCATTACGGAACTTGGGAACTTGCTATGGAAGGAGCAGGTCCTGTTGACCTATTCTTAAAGAACTTTCTGTTTCTGTTCCTGCTGAATTGACCTGTAGATTTGGCCCTCTTGTTGAATTCTCTATCTTTCTCTTTCTGCAGGGCTTCCTCTTCCTTCAGCCTCGTCTCATTTCCTTGTACAAAAGCAACCATCTTGGAGATAGTTATCCCCCCGTTCTGTGCAGCAATATTGGCCCCATCGTACAAATAGAATTCAGACTACTAACAAACCTCCTCACTCGTGCCCTCATGTTTGGTATCATAAGTGGAGCATGCTTAGCCAGACTAACAAACTCCAAATAGTAGTCCTGAACTGACTTTCCATTCTGCTTAAGCTTCAGGACTTGCTCAGCCTTAGCTTCTCTGACTTCTATTGGCATGAATGGTCTAGGAATGCGCTTGCAAACCAAGATTCATACCAAGTGTTAGCAATGCTCTGCAGCTGATGAGATCCAAAAGTAGCTGCTTCGGTTTCCGTAACTGTCATAATCCTGAAGATTTTCTGAAGAGCATCAATGTAGTCCTGAGGGTCCTCGTCTTTCTTTGTCCCCGTGAAGACTAGGGGATTCATCCTGAGAAATTCCTTAGTCTTAGAAGACTCTCAATTATTCCCTGAACTTGATCCAGATTCCTGACGTTGGGCCTGACCTGCTACCAATTGTGTAAGCATGTTGATAGCACTCCTAACATCCCCATCTGAATCACTAGGATGTGTAACTGTAGGAGTGGTTGGGGCTGTTATCTGGGTCAGAACGGTCTCTTCTTGAGATACATCCACGGTAGCCCTCTGGCTGGTAGCTGTGGTCCTCCTGGTGTATTTTCTTTTCGGAGGCATTTTTTGAAAATACGTACACGCACGAATTAGAAAGGCATGCTGAGAGTACTGCTCTAACTGCACGATCTAGAGTATGAAAGAAGTGAGACAATCCTAAATGTCTTGGTGGTCAACTATTTATAGGTGGGGCCCTCACACATATAAAAGTGACCCCACTAGACACAGTTTCATAGACTCCCTAAAGACACTTGAACCTAGGCTCTGATACTAAGCTTTGTCACGCCTCGAACCATGGCCTGGGCGTAACACGACACTCGGTACCTGACTGCATGTGACCGAGCGAACCATGTGGCTTACTGAATCATCATGAGGCATACATGAGTGGAATGTAACATGAAACAAGATGGGCTTTAAGAAAACACATGAAGTCATAATAACTTATCACATACTTGTTTAAAACATAAGTGCGGAAATACCATGAATAAAGCAAAAGATGACTACAGAACTCTGAATATCTGACATAACATAACTGAATGGCCTAGTCTATAAAACATCTATCATGAGTCTGACTGGAAAACATACTTGCTGGGACAAGGCCCCCAACATACCTTAGATGCATAGCTAATCATAAAATAAAGAGTTGACTAAACCCCGAGTGAGATGGGGCTCACTAATAAGCTAATACAATTGCGGTCCAACTGAGCAGATGCGTCGTTCTGTAAATCAGTACCTGCATCGTGAAATGCAGGCCCCCGGGCAAAAAAAGGGGAAATATATGTGGGAGAGCATTAGTACAACCGACATGTAACCACAAAGTTAACACGTGGCGTCTGATCTCTGCCCGATCAGCTAAGTCATCTTGTACCTTGCCGGGGTACAAGACATGAACATGACATGAATGGATCCAAATCCCTCAACGGGAAAAACATGAAGGAATCGTCCTAACTGAGGCGAGCAATCCTTATCTTACGGTGGCAAACGTAGTTTCAAGCTGTTTGAACCTTCTCGATAATCTATGCAACTCCCAAAAACATGAACATGATATAGTTGGCTAAGAGGCCCATGATTTTCATGACATAACTTGTAAACATGGTTTCATGGAAGCATGGCTTGTATTTAGCATGTATGTATCTTGTATCATGGCATGAGAGTAATTATATAATATAATTGCATGAAAACTTGTAAAATATATAGTATATTTTCTTGGAAATATCATAATAGTCATAACTTGCATGTAAGAGCCCATGGAATGAAAAGTATGGGTTTTCACGAATTAGGGACAAATTCTCAATAATCATAATGATGTATCAAGAACACAATTAAGAATTTGTAGCAATTTAATACATAATATAACATGAGGCATGGACCTAGGGTTATCATGAACATGGTTAAAAACCCTAGTTTTAGTGTAACCTAATACTTTATGGAAGAAGTGGTGTGGGAAAGAACAATGATGTTCCCATATATAGATAGCAACCATACATACCTTAATTGCTTTAAAACTTGAATTAAAGACTTGAATTTGAAGAAGATTTCCAAAATCTTGAACCTTGAACCTTGAAATGGGTTTTCTGGAAAACCCTAGGTTAGGAGCAATGATTTATTGTTTGGATTACAAGGATATATATTAGAATTGACTTGGAATGATTAGAATAGGCTTGTCTTGGTGCTCTTAATGATAAGAGAGGGTAGGAGGTCGTTCTACGGTATGAAGGAATGAAAAATAATGATTTGGACTGATATGGACGAGTATATATATTGTCCTGGGTCATAAATTATATGGCTACTAAATACGGTCCATATTTCATAATATGGGTCATATTTCGGGTCATATTTTTGGACTGCTCTGTGATCTTTAGTAAAATGGCCCTAAACTTTTGCACAGATGTCCGTTTGACCTCCATAATGAACCGTTGGAAAGATATTTCAAAGCTCTAAAACTTTCATCAAGGAAGTTTTCCCAAATTCTAAGTACAACCATCAAATACGGGACGTATTTCAAAATACGGTCCGTATTTAACAATGTATATCCCCCAAGCCAAATTCCAGAATGCTTAGTGATTTAGATGCCAAATTATGATTTGAAATACGGGCCATAAAATGAAATACGATCCATATTCTGGGGCGTAAATCTCCATCGAACAACTGAAGAGGAATTTCTAATTCCCACATTCTCTATCTAGTTTTCTAAGTCTAGAATCTTGATCAAAGCTTAAGTTAAAGGTACAGGGTGTTACTGATGTAGTACACAGAGTCTAGAGATTACAGAGGGAAGGGCATTTATTATATTTTCTGGATACTGACTGGGCAAACCATAGCAATTTAAGGGGCAAGACTTCAGCATTTAGGCATTTGAAAGCTTGGCAAGTTCAGAAAAGAGGTGCACTATCTAGGCATGATGCATTTTTGGTTCATTACAACAACTATTTTGAAGCATAAGAATAGACAAGGGCATGATATGGCCATATTGACAATAGACAGGCTTTGAGAAAGATCAAACATGATCAAATAGCCAATGAACCACAGAGACAGAATCAATTATCAATCCAAGCACAAAGAAGCATAGGCATACATGATCTTCAGAACTTAAAGAGTTACAACTGAGTAAGGACATAAAACTTATCTTATCAGAGCTAGGCCTACAGTTATACCAAGTTTGACTCTCATAGACAGACCCAACTTCTATAACTAAGCAAAGAGGAGAGGGCTAGGAGTAGCAACTATATTCACACTTAGCTTCTTCACCATAAAATGAGATGTAACAAACCAAATTCAGCATTTTAACCATATTGATGCATTAGTGAGACAGATTTGCACCTCACCCTCATGATTCCACACAAGTTTCACATTGCAAATGCACATCAACTAGGCAAACAGGTGAAAGACTAAATGACATCAACACCACCTTATTTCTAAATCAACTAAAGGTAATTAAACAGTCCATTGAACCATATTACGTAAGGTTTTTTCAAAGCACTCAAGGGAAATTTAACATCTCTACTAGCAAACCATCATTAATCCTAATCATTTGATGATTAATATCCTATCCTAACAGCTCCCAAGCATTAAAAAAAAATAACTAAGAAACAACAAAGAAACTACATAACTACTACCAAAAATAGTAGAAATAAGCTAAAATTTTAACTAAAGCAGAAATTAAAGACTAAAAGTAATAAATATTTCAAGGTTTACCTTTTTTGTGTGTAGCCTTGAACCAAGAATGGATTTGAGAGCACTTTTTCCACTTCTCAACTCAGCCAACAGCAACACCGACACAAATAAAATGAAACGAAAATTTTAATACTAAAAATAAGAGATCTTTAACCTCAAAAATACTAAAATTCAGACTAATAAAGCTTTCAACTCAAAAATTTTGAGTGTAAGCCAATATTTCAGTTTTTTATCAATTTTTTCTCCTCCTCTTTCTTGTAGGGATGGGGTTTTATTCATAGAACCCCAAAACATCAACAAAACACTATATTTTCTATGTGGGAATCCATATATTTCTAGTTTTAAACCTCAGATTCATAGTGAAGGGTTCAGATTTGCCGAAAACTTCAATCAACGGCTAAAACAATGTCTAACAATTGTAAGAAAACAAAAATACAAAGGGAAATACATGGATTGTACCATTAGGGGTTGTTTGGCCTGATTTCGTGGAGAGAAGGACGAAGCATTTATGGCACCGCCTTCTCTCTTCATGCCACTAGTTAATGGCGATGGGACAGGATCGAGAAAGGCGGGGTAGGTGGTGACGGCGGAGACAGGCGCGTGGTGGAGTAGGGCGGCTAGGGTTTCACACTAGCCCCCTCTCCATTTTTGCAATACAACTCCCTTCCTCCGTTCTTTTGTTATTATGAGGGAGTATATGTATCATTGGGCCAGGTCTGGCCCCTTTGTGGGCTGGACCTGGCCTCTTTTTTTTTCTTTTTTTTGTTTTTTTTTAAATTGAAATGTTTTGTATATCATGGGCGTATATGAGCATATATCTAATGAATATTTACTTGCAAGGGTAGAATAGGAATTTTAGCAAAAGAGATTGTTGTTTAAGGCATGCAGTCGTACAAAGAACAATTAAAACGAAGTTGTATGAAGACGTAAGAAAATTAACAATGTGTTTTAAACTCATTTTTTGCAGAAACTGTCTCAAATTGACCCTCAATGAAATGAGGATTGCAATCAGGGCCAACCTTTGTAATCAATTCCAGAAATACCCTTTCAATTTATCATTTGCAAATATAGCCTTATTTTGATAATTAATTTAACCAATTAAAGCTATTTTGCGTTAATATCCTTAACTAATTTTCCCATGGCTTGGACATTTCAATTAAGGCCATTTACAATTCAGCATTTGCAAAATTGACCCTAGCTATATTGAACCATCAATTGGTTAATTATGAGCTGGTCATTTATGCAAGAATAGAAATAACTCAAATCATAATTTTAAAACAATTTTGGCCAAAATGGCACAACTATGCACATATATCATAATTCAAAGCTTGAGGAGTAAAAATTATAAATTCTTTTAATTACTCAAATTCCTTGGATATACAATAAAAATAAATTGCCTTTTATCTATTTTTTCTTATTTTACCGAATTAAATCAACAATTGTTTGACATTGTTTCGCTGCTGATAAATTATAAAAATATTATAAAATGCTGTAAAACTACTGATAAATTTCTGAATAATTGATAGAGCCTTGAGGTTCCCCCATTAATTTATGAAAGTAAAATAGTGACCTGAGTAATTGTTTAAAATTATTCAGAATTTCTATGAGTATGCGAAATTATCTTATTTATTATCCAAGGACACTGAGTAAATCAAAATAAATTACGGGAGGTCAAAAATCAGGTGTCAACACTTAGTGTTTTAATTTGACTAGTGCTTGCATTATTTGAAGCTTTTGGCTCAGGTATTTTTAATTTCTTATTAATTCTTTCAATAAAGTCATCTTTAAGATTAAATTTATCTTGTAATTCAGGGAATTTTTCTTTTGAAAATTCTGGGAGTTTGAATATTGGATGTTTCTCCAATTTAGAATTTGTTATAGTCTTTGATGGAATTGCTTGTTTACTAGTATCTTTTATCAATTGATTAGATACTACATGTAGCAAATTATTTGTATAATTACTTTGTTGAATTAATTTGTTAATATCCTTAGTTTTAGGATCACCATTGATATTGGTTCCTTCTCTCTTAAAAAGAGAAGCAGTAATTACTCCTTTACCTACTGGTATTACAATTTCTTCTAACAGAGGAACAGTGAATTCTATTCTTCCTTTGGTCTTTGTATACCATTTGTTGACTAACATGGACAAAGATTCCTTTTGGTTTGGTATTTGCCCTGTCAATTCAAACCATTTGAAGAAATTTATATTACATTTAAATCTTTTTAAGTCTCTAAGCCATTTTTCTTTAAAAGCTAATCTTGTTTCAAAATTATAGGTATTAACATACAAATCTACTTTCATTCTATTTTTTTTTTATCTTTCAATTATTTATTTAAGCTTTTATTGTTCAATTTGTCTTCTTCTTTTTTGAAGGAGCAAATTACTTTTTGTCCTTTACCTCCTGCTTTTCTAAAGGGGCAAGTTACTTTTACTCCTCTTGGTAGTGGAGATATGCCTGGGCCAAGCCTTGAGGGTCCATCATGTCTCCATTATCTTCTGCTGACGATGACGCTGTATCTAGCAATTTTTGAACTTCTGCTGGATCAGTGTCGTCAATATTATTTAAAGCTTCTAAGAGCTTTTTCTTTAATTTTGCCTTGGATTCTGTCGATCCTGTCTTACTGCCGGATGGTCTTGGATTTTTGAGCTTTAGATTTTTAGTATCTGGAGTCCATCCTTTAATTTTAATGGTTTTAGTTAAATATTTAATCCTACTCATTTCACCTATATCGAATGACCAGCTGATAATATAAGAAATTCTTTTAGCAATATAATACTTGCATTATTTAATGTGATCCGGTAGGGTAGAAATTTCTTGCTCCCTCTGGAATATTTCATAATGAACTTGGACGATTTGGGGCATTGTCAACTCATTGCCTCCAAATGTCTTCCGCCAATTGTAAAACCATCATGGAACTATTGATTTGGTCATTTGTTCGCTGTATTTGACGAACCATGTATGGGAATTGGGTCGTACATACAAAAAGTTATACCAAGCTGCGTCATAATCATAATAATTGCAGGTCTGTGGCCTATGCTGTCTGGATAACACAATCGAGGTGTGAAGATGATCAACTTTCCATTCAAATGGGCTGAAACACTTCGACGGTGCATGTTGACGGTCCGTCGACCATTCGACGGTCCATCGACTTGCAACCGTCGAGTTGCTCAGCTGTCATACTCAGTTTTTTCGGTTCATTCCGCCTCTAATCTTCCCGATACCTGTTGTACATAACTTAAACTCCCGCATACGTGAAATAATCATGTAGAATCTGTTATAACCTTGACAACAACCTCACTTACTATCCTCACGTCGGCTATCTTACGGTGAAACTCAGCGTATAAAATACGGGGTATAACATTCTTCCCTCTTAAGAACATTCGTCCCCAAATGTTAAACTCTTAGGGATTTTTACAAAATTTCACCAGAGTTTCCCCTGTAACTATACCACTGTCATCCTGTCACAACAACCCAAAATATATAATGCCTCATAGGGCTACAACAACAACAACAATAATGGCCCCCCAAGACTAAGAAATCACAAAAAGAAAGCATTACCCACCTGAATACAATGATGTCTCTGTCTGAACCTCCTCTGGCAGTGGAAACAAGTGTGGATACCTGGACTTCATATTTTCTTCAGCTTCCCAAGTCATTTCTTCCTTATTCTTGTTTCTCCATAAAACTTTAATTAAAGCTACATCTTTAGTCCTTAATCTCCGAACTTGTCTATCTAGGATAGCAATGGGAACCTCTTCATAAGATAATTTCTCAGTAACCTGAACATCATCTATAGGTACAACTCTTGAAGGATCTCCAATACACTTGCGAAGCATTGATACATGAAAAACTGGGTGAACTGTCTCCAAGTCTGAAGGTAGATCTAACTCATAGGCTACCTGGCCCACTTTGCATACAATCCTGTAGGGTCTAATGTATCGAGGGCTACGCTTACCCTTATTACCAAATCCAATAACACCTTTCATCGGTGACACCTTCAAGAATACCAGTCATTGACTTGGAATTCTAAATCTCGTCGACGATTGCCGGCATAATACTTCTGTCGACTTTGGGCTGTCAATAATCGGTCCTGAATAAGATTGAGCTTCTCCACTGCTTACTGGATCAAATATGGCCCTACTAATTTAGTCTCCTCCACTTCGAACCATCCAATTGGTGATCTACACTGTCCCCCATATAAAGCTTCATATGGGGCCATCTGAATACTGGAATAATAACTATTGTTGTATGCAAATTCAATAAGTGGCAAATGATTATCCCAGCTGCCTCCGAAGTATAACACACATGCTTTTAACATATCTTCGAGGGTCTAAATAGTACGCACAACCTGTCTATTAGTCTGGGGATGAATGTGCTAAGGCTCACCTGAGTCCCCAAGCCATTTTGGAAAGACTTCCAGAAATTAGTCGTAAACTGCGCACCTCTGTCGGAGATAATGGATACTGGAACAGCATGGAGTCGGACTATCTCTTTGATATAGAGCTTTACATAATCTTCAGCTGAGTATGTAGTTCTGACAGAGAGGAAATGAGATGATTTTGTAAGTCTATCCACAATTACCCATATGGAATCATACTTACGCTGAGAACGAGGAAAGCCTGTAATGAAATCCATATTAATTACTTCCCATTTCCAAGTCGGAATCGCCATAGCTTGTAACAATCCACTAGGCTTCTGATGCTCGATCTTTACCTGCTGACAGTTAGGACATTGAGCTACGAACTCTATTATGTCTTTCTTCATTCCATCCCGCCAATAAATTGACTTAATAGCATGATACATCTTCGTTGCTCCCGGATGAACAGAATAACTGGAACAATGGGCTTCTCCCAAAATCTGGCGACGTAACCCTGCTATGTCAAGAACCTATAGTCTGCCTCAGTATCTAAGAACTCCATCGGCAGGAATCTGGAATGGTGACTTTTCCTTATGAAGAGACGTATCTCTATAATGACCTAACATGGGATCCCCATATTGGCGTCTTTCACCTCAACTACTAAAGACGAGACACCTGAATCCTGGATATTGACTTCTATATCGCCCGAATCTAATAATTGAACTCTAGGCTAGCTAAATGCTGGAGATCACGAGCTAGCTTCCTTTTCTCTGCCTGGACATCACATAAACTACCCATGGATTTGCGGTTGAGAGCATGAGCTACCACATTCGCCTTTCTAGGATGATAAAAGATACTAACATCATAATCTTTCAATAGCTAACCATCGCCTTAGCCGCAAATTCAACTCGTTCCGCTTGAAAATATACTGGAGACTCTTATGGTCTGTATAGATATCAACATGAACGCCATACAAATAATGCCTCCACATCTTCAATGCATGAATCACCGCAGCCAAATCTAGATCATGGGTTGGGTTATTTTTCATATGTTTCCGCAACTGTCTTGAAACGTAGGCAATGAATTTACCGTGCTGCATCAATACACAACCTAGTCCAACACCTGAGGCATCACAATAAACAACATAGCCCTCCGATCCTTTTGAAAGTGTCAGAACCGGGGCCGAAGTCAATCTATTCTTCAACTCTTGAAAACTGCGCTCACAAGCATCCGTCCATTGAATTTAGCTGGTTTTTGAGTCAACTTCGTCAGTGGTGTAGAAATAGAAGAAACACTTTCTACAAATCTTCTATAATAACCTTCCAAACCCAAAAACATCTGGACTTCAGTAGGTGTTGTAGGTCTTGGATAAGTCTTCACCGCTTTAATCTTCTGGGTATTAACCCAAATACCATCAGCTGAAATAATGTGTCCTAGAAAATTCACGAAATTCAACTAGAACTCACATTTTGAGAACTTTGCATATAACTTCCGATCTTGGAGAACTTTAAGAACAACACGTAAATGGTCTGCATGCTCCACCTCAGATCGAGAATATACCAGGATATCATCGATGAATACAATCACAAATGAATCTAGGAAAGGCCTGAATACACTATTCATCAAATCCCTGAATACCACCGGTGCATTAGTCAACCCGAACGACATTACCCGAAAATCGAAATGACCATATCTAGTTCTAAAGGCCATCTTTGGAATGTCCTTCTCTCTGACTCTCACTTGGTGGTACCCCGATCTCAAATCTATCTTCGAGAACGATTTGGCACCCTGCAACTGATCAAATAAATCATCAATCCTTGGAAGTGGATACTTGTTCTTTATTATCACCTTATTCAGCTGCCTGTAGTCAATACACATCCGCATCGAGCCATCCTCCTTTCTTACAAACAACACAGGTGCTCCCCATGGTGACGAACTAGGCCCGATAAAACCTTTTCAAGCAAATCCCTTAATTTCTCCTTCAACTCTCTTAATTCTGCAGACGCCATTGTATAAGGAGGAATAGATATTGGCTTAGTATCCGGTAACACATCAATGGAAAAATTAATCTCCTGTTCTGGAGGAAGACCTGGAAACTCTTCCAGACACACATCTGGAAACTCATTAACTACTGGAACAAACTGAAGAGTCGGCAGCTTTGCTTTTGTATCCTAAAACCGGACTAG
Organism: Lycium barbarum; assembly: GCF_019175385.1. NCBI lineage: Eukaryota > Viridiplantae > Streptophyta > Magnoliopsida > Solanales > Solanaceae > Lycium > Lycium barbarum. The sequence goes on along the minus strand of NC_083348.1, from coordinate 7,289,554 downwards.
ATGATAAATACGCCTCTTAGTAATCGTCTTCCTTGCCTTGAGATAGGAAATAAACCTACCTCTCGAAGATGTTGTATTACCCTCCCATTCTATAACTGGCTCTCCTGGAAACTGAAAATGAACCATTTTCGTTCAACAATCAACATTGGAATAACAAGAAGCCAACCAATCCATACCCATAATAACATCAAAATCTACCATATTTAGCTTAATCAATTCGGTCATGGTATGGCGATCACAAACTACAACCACACAACTTCTATATACCTGTGTAGCTATCACTGGGTCACCAACGGGTGTAGACACTTCGAAAGGTTTAATTGACTCAGGTTTCACCCTAAACCGACCGGCAACATAAGGAATAACATATGACAATGTAGAACCTGGATCAATCAATACATATATGTCATGAGAAGATAGTAATAATATACTCGTGACAACATCTGGGGAAGACTCAAGATCCTTTTGTCCAGCCAGTGCATAAATACGATTCTGAGGATCGCTTGAACTAGACGCTCCCCCTCTACCTCTACCACGGCCTACCAGTGTCTATGAGCCTTGCCCCAGAGGGCCTACGGATGAGGAAGAACCAACTGCTGATCCCTTAGGTTGTACCATACCTCTACCACCTCTCGATGGACAGTCACGTATCATCTGGCCTGGCTAACCACAGGCATCACAAGCATCTGTACCTGAACGGCACTGTCCAGTATAAAACTTACCACACTGAGTGTATTGTGGAAAAGGTGGTCTCATCTGGCCGGAATCACCCCTATACTGAGAACCCGAGACTCTGGAACTCTGACCTGGTCCGAAATAAATAGGGTGATCCAATCTCTTGCTTGCAAACTGCGAAGGTGCACTAGCTGCTAAATGGTCCGAGTGCATAGAATACTGTTGCCTTTGACCCCTTCTGAACTTACTAACATCACCTGAGGATCTAGCCCTCTAACTATAACTCCTATCATGTTCACGCTCACTCCTCCGCTGCTACTGTCATTTTTTTAGATTCTGGGCATGGGCCTGAATACGAGAAATATCCATACCTTCTTGAGGTGAGGCTATCAAACAATCATCAATAAAATGTGGCCCCAAACCATTCACCAACTGGTTGACGCGATCTCCCATATCAGCTACCATAGCTGGAGCATACCGATCCAAGGAATTAAAATGAAGGCTATACTACCGGGCATTCATGTTCTTCTATCTAAGGTTTAGGAATCTATCAGCTCTGTCCTGTCAAACCTCTAGCGGTAAATAGTGTCAGAGGAAGGCGTCTACAAACTCTTGCCATACTGGTGGTGGTGCATTTACCCTTCTAGAAGACACCCAAGTGCTATACCAATAAACAGCTACATCTCGCAATATATAAGAGACCAACTCTACCGACTCCACATCTGAAGCATGCATTACCCGCAATGTTCTCAACATTTCATCTATGAAGTTCTGCGGGTCCTCATCTGGTTTTGACCCAAAGAATTTTGAAGGGTCCAAATTAATGAAATCACGGACTCTGGCACTGATAGCTCTATCACCATGACCTGCACCCTTTCGCTGAGCCTGAGTGGCTACTAACTGGGTCAGCAACTGAATGGCCTCCTTCATTTCCTGGCCTGAGGCATCCAATTGAGGAACTAGGGGTGATGGAGTTGGAGCTGAGGCACCTTTATGCTCCTCTAGAGCGGGCAGAGTGTGAGAGGACCGAGACGGAACCTCATTTTGGGACTCGCCCTCCTCTATATCTGTAGGCGGTACCCGCTCAGTTCTCTTTCCTGCCACTGACTTTCCCTTCTAGGCCACTGTAGCTTTTCTCTTCACAGGCATCGCTGAAATCATAACACACGGTTAGAAAAAAGGAAATCCTGATAACATGGCTCTACTGCATGATCTGAGATGAGAAAGAAGGGTCATTTATTCCTAAATGCCCCGCAACCTCCTGTTTATAAGTGTGGCGCACTTCACACCTATAAACAAGACTCTACTGGACACGACTCGTAGACAAACCCTAGAACAAACTGCTCTGATACCACTTTTTTCACGACCTAACTAGAGGGCCATGACGGGTACCCGGAGCTAACCTACCGAGCACCTCTTAACTTATATCTCATAACCATATCTAGGTGGACCACAAGATAACTCATAAATATCATAATCTGCAAGGGACATGAGTCCAGAAGATATAAACACATCTATATAATCATCATCAACCATAACCATATAAGCAAGCCGACAAGGCTGCCAAAATGATATACAAAACTATAAACCGGTGAGGTTATAGAACATCTAGCTATATACACATGTCTACGAGCCTCTACCTGGATTGCATGGAATCATAAGGATGGGACAAGACCCCGCCATGCCCATATGTACACAAAAGAATAGTACCAGCTAAATTGTAGCTCCAGAACAAATGGAGCGCTCCTGTGTAATCGCAGATGAAGCAGCCTAGGGGTCTGGTCCGTCTCCCTGCTTACCTGCGGGCATGAACGCGACATCCATAAATAAAAGAATGTCAGTATGAATAATGTACTGAGTATGTAAGGCATGAATAACAACATAATGAAAATATTGAAGAAACATGAGATAGGAGAAATAACCTGCACACATGATTGCCTCTTAAGGTGGACATCATGCATGCTTAGCTTTTTTTTTAAAAAAAAAAAAAACCATTTTCATACATATATAGTATAAGTGATAGTTTTGCGGATCATGCAGCCCGATCCATAAATCATATCATCTCGCGTCCGGGGTAACATCATAATGTACCCACTGCACTGGTGAGCACATCTACGTGTCGTACTCGGCCGACTATAACGTGGCTCGGTGTGACAAAATACATACATTTATAGATAAAGCATGCATGAGAGCGCAAATAAAAAGTTACAACTCAATCAGAGTGATGTAAGGTCGGTAAACCTCTGATGTGTCATTATGGAATCACCATCATCGCTATGTCTCACCTTGAAAGAACAACTACCATAAGATGAGATCAACAACAATGAATAAAATCAATAATCATGGAACAAGCTTAATAATATCATGAGAACATCATGAACTATAAGCTTCGGTATAATGGAATCATCATCATCGTGAGGAACATTTATCAATAATATTATAAGAACCTTGAGAATCATGAGCTTCTAGTATTTTTAGGAAGAAGGATATTATGGACATAATGTGAATGGGTTTGTATCAAAGGATCATGCCATAAGAAAGAAAGGGACAACCTTAATATACCTGTACGTCTCCCTTAACTACTTAACATTCTCCTTCGAAGCTCACAAATCTACATTCAAGAGGATTCGTACTAAGGTTAAGTCTTGGAAACACTCATAAGTTTAAACTAGAGTAACTAATGGGCTAGCGGAATTTGGGCAGCACTTCCCCTAATTTATCAACTTCCACCAAATTCCAAAAAAACTCCCAAACAACAATAACAACATCCAAATACCAACAACAATGTCAACAATTCCATATTTAAGAAATTATATACAATTTACACCTAAAACAATCCAAAACTTCCTTCCAAATTCCATTCATAATCAACAACTACAACACAATGTCTCCTAACTTTTCCTACCACAATTTTGCTTCACCTTTATGACTTACTAATCTCCAAATCAACTCAATATAAGAAATAAAGAGAGAACATACCTTAACCTTGCAGAACCCTAACTCACCCAACCTTTTTTGCAACCAAAATTATCACAACTTTAGCTAAAAGCAAGGGCCATCATCATCTATGAGCTAGCTTAGGGTTTTTAAAGCTTAATTCTCACTTGATTTGGCCTAGGATGTGTATGGATAGGTAGAGAGGGTAGAGAGAGCTTGAAGAGTCTAGAGAATTCTGATTTTTGGTGTAAATAATGACTCCAAGTCGAGGCCCTTTTAATTTATAGGAGAGAGAAAATTTCCATCGCCTGCAATTTGACCGCAAGGTCCACGGTCCGTCGACCAGTCAATGATCCGTCGATTCACAACCATCGAATGGCGGTAGCCTCTGATTCTCATAGAGCTATTTTACGGTGCATGTTGAAGGTCCATCAACCATTCGACGGTCCGTTGAGTTGCTCAGCTGTCATGCTCAACTTTTCTTGTTCATTCCACCTCTAATCTTCCCGATACCTGTTGTACCTAACTTAAACTCCCGCATACATGGAATAATCATGTAGAATCTCTTATAACCTTAACAACAACCTCACTTACTATCCTCACGTCGGCTATCTTACAGTGAAACTCAACATATAAAATACGGGGTATAACAAGAGTAGTATCAGTACACCACACGTACTGGTAAACATCATAGGCCGACTAAGATTAGTTCACGCAATACAGTATAAAATCAATAAGATAAACAGATAAGTACCATCGTACACCTTTATGAATCTCCCACCCAAAAGTGACAACTCTACCTTAAGCATACTCGTGTCCTCTTGCTATTACCATATCCTCATAACAACAGAAAATAAGGACGAACAGGCAACAATCAGTTTCAGCTCAGAAGGACTCCTAGTTTGATGGCACACTCAACAGCTTAACAATTCATAATAGTGACCACAGTCGATAATATTTATCGTTTAAACAATAAGAGTAAACACGAGCAATATGGGTGACGATGAAAATTCTCCCGTATGTTCTAACCTTAACCATTCTAGTGGGCTCACTTCAACATAACCTCTATTCATTTGTCAAACAAGATCATGAAATTATGTGTAGACACAACAACTCACCAACAAGGAAAATCAAATATGAAATAACAAAAATAATTCATGATTAAGTGTAATGCAGCCAAGACGGGTATCACATCTATCACACGAATATAAGTATTAGTATCACATCCATACACACATGCTAAATGGTATTATTTTCCCAAATAACCATGACCTGCAGGGGACCCATGCGTCCATGTACCACTCGCTCCGGAACTGACCTCAGATCACGAGCCCATAACCAGGCCACATCCTCACCAACTGTCAAATGTGCCTTTTCGTATTTATATATAGTGTTCCTCATCACTATGTGTATCTCACGTATTTCTAGTTCATCAGTAAGTACGACATATGATCAGTTAACAATATCAATATCAGGAGCACAAGGCATCAGGCCACAAGTCATAACAAGACCTAAATAACTTCTCCCATTAATCACACAAATAAGAAATTCACTAAATCACGACATGAATACTCTAATGAAGACACATGCAATTACCACACAAGTCATCCCGCCCATTAGTACAACACGAATATAATTATAAACCCAGTACATATGTGAATCCCCACTTTCTAGCTTAATCATTCAATGCATATAGACACCAACTTATCCCCGCAAGCATAATGATTATTCATCTTGGTTCAACTACTCACTCCATGGAGACAAGCCCACGTAATTCAACATTTTATATTCGTCTGTCTAATATCCAACCAAACTTCGCGTCCGCCGACCTAATCATACTTTCTCCCGTCAATTCTATAACATATATACATTCCGCTAACCTAAGTCTAACTCAAGTAAACCATAACCTACCTCAAGGCCGAGCAGGTGCCACGAATAATCAGGAGTCTTCATACTTTGCTTCCAAATTCAGGGACCACGATGGAGAAGTCTAGGAGTAGCATGAATTTCACTAACGAGAGTCAAAATATATCATGCCCAGTAATCTAGATTTTGTAGTTGACTACGCCTGCCTCTATATTTCTAATTCAAGAACTCGAGTCTCAGCCCCTCTAATGTGTAAGCAATTTAAGAACTCCATATTTATTATCATACGGAGGTTAAACCTAGCGGCGAGGAATTAATTGTAGAAAAGATAATAATAGGAAGGGTTAAAAGGGTTACCTTACTAGAGTCTCTATGTGCTCTGTTCAGAATTTCTCCCAAGTGACGGCTTAGAAGAAGGTTTGGTGGAAAAGTGGGATTTCACCCTGTAATAAGGTATTTAAGCTGGGTCTGTTTTCGCGTTGACCGCTGCAGTGGTCCTTTGTCTGCTGGGGTGAACTCGCTACAGTGGTACATCGACTGTCGCAGCGAAGCTCGTCCACCGAGCCCCACACCTTTTTGCTCGGCTGACTAGACTATAGTTAAACTTTAACGATGTTTTTTCCCCTCGAAGACTAATCGTACAGCAAATCAACATAGCTTTTGTACACGAGTGGAGGAAAGTCTAACAAGGATCAGATGGGTCGTTACAAATATAGATAACGCATAATCAATATTTTAATTAGACATAAAAGCCGTACTTATCTCTTGACGCGTGACCGCGACCGCAAATCAAAACTTTAAGCATCCACGCGATCTTCCTTCAGTTCCACGGTGTGCAGTCTTCTGCTATGTAACCTAACTAGCCTTTGGACAGTGAATAGTTATGTGAGCAAGAATTATGGCTCAGGAAAGAGTATCCGTCTTAGGGCTGAAAACCATTCTATTTACAACCACGTTTTAGGGTGCAAACCCTAGTCCAAAACGTATGGGCTTGCTTTTCCCCCAAGAATATTATTTTTCAAGTTCAAGAATAATTAGGCATAACAGGGACCACAAATTTATTATCAAGGCTTCCAATTGTGGCATTAACTCGAAATATGAAAGTTAATCCTACCACAATAAATGACAGATTATTCTACTAAAAACCTGAAATTGCATTCCTCAGTTTAATTTCATTAAATCTTATTTAACACCCCATGTTAATATTACAGATACCAATCAATTAAATTAAATTACTGACAATTTAATTCAATGATTAATTAAATCATTTATACTTCCGCTTAACTTATTTCATTTGACGGATACAAAATCCACCTGCAGGGTTTTCATATAAAAACTTATAAGCATCCATAAAGGGGTATCATCAATCTCAAAATCGAGACATGAATTCTATCAACTAATTATCATTTCACAAATGTATTTTGCTATTATCCAATTTATCAGGAATAAATTGACTTGCAATTGAGTCGCACCTTTTAATAAATCAAAATAATGAACAAATCACATTGATCATAATAATCAATTAATCATATCAAGATTAAGAGTATAAGTACATTTAATGAGCTAGAGAGGTTGTTTTATATATTCAGTACAAAAACACTTATCTCTACTTGGTCCGTTCAATACACACAAAATGTACTGACACAAGAAGTCGAAACTATACCATTCCCATAATGAAGATAATTATATTTAATCTTGTGCTACAATCATACTGATAGCTTTGTCCACTTTCTATCTTAGATTGTGAACATAAAATTTTATATTTATAAGAACCGTTGATTTAATCTTCCGTGTATAATCTAAACTCTATACACTAAATCATCTACTATATAAGTAAAGGACACACCTACTAGTACATGATCTATTTAACTCTTTATTAAATTGAATAAATAATTATTCTATAATAAATACTATATCCAAACACATGGTTAATAGTATATGTCCCAACAATCGCCCACTTAGACTTTTAACCATGACAATTGTTAGAATATACCATATCTAAATGCATGGTTTGGTATATACCCTAACAATCTCCCACTTAGACTCTTAACCATGCATGTACAACTTTCACATGTATCCCTTTTGCACGACTAGAAAAAGTCTTAGCCAATAAGCTCTTTGCAAAAAAACTTGCTAAGTTGTTTTGTGATGCAACTTCGTCTAGTAGTGCTTCGTCGTAACTGACCAGTTTTGTACTAAGATCTTCGGGGATCCTATCATGAAGCTCTCCCAAAAGTGTATTTCTTTTCAGGACCCTATCATGACACTATCCCAAGAATATACATCAAACTGATCTTGATTATTGTTCTCCCACTACGTCTAAGTACTATTACTATATAGTCACATTATCACATTCTCGAGTCTTAATATTATCTTCATTGCCTTTCGGCATTGAAATATTAACGACTTCATATAATGTTCTTATGCCTATTAATGTTTCTCCCACCACTTAAATGCAATGGAACGTCAACTCTGACTTGTTAGTTAGATGTTCTTGAACTTCTAGATTTTTAGATGACTCATTTGCTATTTCTTTGCTCAGTTCCTATAAAATTAGTTTACTTCTAGGAACTTGGTTTATTAGAAAGTCCTTCTCTAAAAATGGGACATTTGTATTAACAATTACCTTATTTATTTTCTTTTAGGATAGTAAATAAGCCTCTTTTCGTTCCATTTGGATATATAATAAACATGCGTACATCCGTTCTTGATTCCCACTTATTTGTTTTCCCTTTGAACACATGTGCTAGACAACCTCATATCCGAACATGTTACAGATTTGACTTATATCCAATCCACTATTCTATGAGTATCAAAGGTACTAACTTAGAAGGAATTAAATTAACAATGCAACTCGCAGTTTCTAAGAAATATCCCAAAACAAAGAAGCAAATATGAATAACTTAATCATTAATATTACCACCTTCATAAGAGTCATATTTCTTTGCTCTTCCACACCAATCTATTGTAGAATACTTGGTGTATACAATCGAAACACAATCCCTCTATCTAACAAGTAACTAATGAACTCAGTAAAAGGTACTCGCCACTATGATCAAATCGCAATGACTTAATATATTTTTCCTGACGCTTTTCGTTTTCGCCTTAAATACCTTGAAATTTTCAAACCATTCGGACCCATAAAGCATCAAATAAATATATTCATATCATGAGTAACCTTCTATGAATGTCACAGAATACTCAAAATCACCTCTTGCCATGAAGTTCATTATACCACCCAATCAAAATGGATTAGCTTAACTTATCATTAACTTTATTTTCTTTAAAGAGAAAGGTCTCTTAGTCATTTTTCCTTCTAAATAGGACTCACAAGTTGGTAGTGCCTTCACTTTCAATGAACCTTAAAAGTTCATCCTTTGACCACCTTCGAAATCCTATTTAGATTAAAATGACCTAGACATAAGTGCCACAGATAAGTTCATTCAATTCCCCGAAAAAAAATCTCTGATGGGACAGATTACATTATTCAGTTCAGAAGAGATTAATTTAAAGTGTCCCTGCATCAATGTACCACAAGAGATAAAATGTTTATCAAACTCAATAACACAAGAATTACAAGAAAATCAAACTAACTATCCATATCTTGTTTGGTTAGAAACTGAAAATAAATTCTTTCTAACAGAAGTTATATGTAATGCATTCTTTAAATTAATGTCTTTTCTCTACCAGACGAATTTCCTAACTAGTAGTAAGTGGGCTTTATAAAAGTCTATTGAGAATTTGAGATATAATCATTAAATAGATCATCAGTTATGTAGTAAGAATAACAAAATTCAAAACACACATCAAACATACAACCATGCAGACTAAATAGCTAAATTCAATTGGGAAACTTAACTATTCATGCAAACTATATGAGTAATGCCAGATAATTCACCCATAAATTAAACAGGACCAACTCAGATAGAGAATAATATGCTAATTTAAGTTAGGTAAATATCACTTTTAATAAACTCTAGTTCCATTGAACCAACATTTAACTCACTTGGAGAGTCAAGATAAACTATCAATTAACTAGGGACTGAAGCACAATAATTAACGATAATGAATCTATCCGATAGGGAAGAAGGCCTGTGTCAACATATAAACTCATTATATCACTGTAATATACAATGGAGACCATAGAGAATGAACCCTTCCACAATTATTTGAAGAAATAAAAATTTTATTTAATAAAAAAAAATTCATAATACAGGAAAACGCCCAAAAACCAATCTAAACGACCCCGAATGGCCACAAAATGGCCTAGATCACAAGCAAAGTTCGTGAGTATTCCTCAGTGGGTCGTTTCCGATGAGTATACCTAATTTTAGGTCAATCGGAGTTTGTCCAAAAATAGAATTCCGAAACCATGACCAATTCTGATTTTTTTTAGCCAAAATAGGACTACACACACACACACACACACACACACACACACACACACACACACACACATTTGTTCAGTAATTCTTATCACATATCATCATTATGGTACTAATATATACATGAATCAAGAACAACGAACAAATTTTTTAAATATGTTTACATAATCTCAGTGCTTTTTTCTGGGAATTAGCATGTTTATGTAATCATTGAATATAAAATTCAAAACACACCACATAGATATCCATGCATTTTGAACAACAAATTTCAATAGAAAAGAACAATTCATGCAACATATATATGTGATGCCAGATATTCACTCCAATAAATTTAAAACCAGAGATAACTCAGATGGAGAGTATACTGTTAATTTAAACAAGTGAATATTATTATCATTATCTCTAGTTCCATTGATCCAACATGTAACTCAAATGGAGAGTTAGTACCAGTTATCAATAGTTAGTGATTATACCTAGTGATAATCCATAATAAGCCTATCCGATAGGGAGGAAGACCTAAAGTCAACATATAAATTTATTATTTCACTAGTATTTGGTCATGAAAATCATTGAAAACAATCTCTCTCACCACTAGATCATAGTTGTCACGACCCAATTCGGGACCGTACAGGCACCTACCTCCCCACCTTGGTAGGCGAACCCTCTCATTTATATAAACAGCTCAATCACACAACATTCCATTTAAAGCATTAGGTAATTAAGAAATACAACGAAATTCCATTTATAAAAATTCGATAAACATAAGGTTTAAATGTTTACAACAACACCAATTTACAGACTCGATCCGACTTCCCATGACCTGGTCTAGACTAGTACAAGAGCGACTAATGATTTCAGAAATTCCACTACACTGTAAGACTCAACCTCCACCCCGGATGAAGTGGGAGGAGGACTTCCAGATAGGCACAGCACATTCCCGCTTCGTATAAAATCAAATACCTGAAACAATCTACGCCTAAAAAGGTGTAGCAAGTGTAATATCAGTACAAAACACGCGTACTGAGTAAGCATCATTGGCCGACAATGGTTAGTAATAAATATTGGTAAATGACTTTACGGATAACGCTGATAATCACTTAAATCGATCACACATCACTGTACCATACTTCACAACATCACTATGCCCTAGGCCACAATTACTCTCAAATGAATTATAAGTCAAACATCACCCACACAAATTCTCAATACATAATTTCCAGGTCGTTCATTTTAATTTAGGGATAAGCTCATCGTTATAACACCTTTTATTCTACCTTACTTAGAAACACTTCGCGACTAATTTTAGGGTAGCTCAACAGGAACAAGTCAACAATATAAATCACATATAATCGAGTCCAAATGCACATCATTGGTAAGTAAAACCTCTAATCCATAACTTGCCAAGTTTGAATACCTTCCATCCAATCCATTTAATCATGATTACGACACCGAGCATCTCGAGATCAAGTCATAATGCAATGCAATGCGATAAGGGTATGAATGCAATGCCATGCCGTGTAAATGCGGTGTACACATGTACTCCGGACGAAAATATTGACGCCTCGGTAGCACAACCCAGCGTGACTTGCGAAGTCTAAGTGCCACCCGTCCCGAATCTTTGCCTAATAGACAGACGGGACCCTAGCTAATTGCTCATAGGGGGAGTCTCACTGGCACCACCCTGGGGGACCCACAGAGTCTATGCACTAACAACGATTCCGGAATATCATCAGAATCGGTCATGCAACAACGATGCGGGAATAGATCATCGGACATCGGCCATCTTACAATCACTCAAGTAAAAAAGTCTATCAAATATCAGTTTTCCATAATCATCGATTTTGGAATTGAACCTCAGAGATCGGCCTTTACACAATCACTCAAGTAAAAGAGTTTATCAAATGTCACTTTCATACAATCAACGATTCTAGAATTGATCTTCGGACATCGGCCTTTTCATAATCACTCAAGTAAAGAGTTTATCGAAATATCAATTTGCTCAATCAACGATACCAGATCATCACTGGTTATCGACCATGCATCATGAATGTGTGAGAATGTGTGCAATTGGTATATCAATTATCCACAGCTAAGTTCAATATCGCAAGTACCAACCAAGGGGTACGCCAATAATGTATCATATCACAATACCAATAGTGGTATGCCAACAATATATCAATATCACAAGTACCAACAAATAGGTACGCCAACAATGTCTCATAGTTTAAATACCAATAACGGTATGTCAATCCTATCTCAAATCAAGACGATGACACATATTCTAGTTTACACCAACTACTCACGGCATCAAACCATCACAATGGAACAATCAAAGTACATATAACGGGGTGGCAAGTCCCAACACCCAACAGATCCATCAATTGATATACAATATTACCATTTCCCTAAATCAGCCTATTAGTTTACGACAAGAATCTCACCCAACACTCGAGTCATCCGTCACAATTTAAATAGAACTCAATCATAACCATAGTACTTTTTACCCTCCCATCTAGCATTTAGATTCGCTACAAATAATCACGTATTATAGGAAGTTTTCATCATTAGGCACAAAATTAGATTCCGTTCGCTACTCCCAAGTCACATAAATCCACCGATAATTAAGAAAGACCACATAAATACCTAAGGAGTCTATAGGACACAAGCCCGAACAAACAAGTCACACACAACAATACCATCCTAGAATTCCAGCTCAAATCTCTGATTTCCTATGCATGCATTCTCCGTTTCTTCTAACACAACAATGCGGAAAACTAACCGGAGTCTACCGAAAGGAAGCCATAACCTACCTCATGGCCGAGCGGGTGCCACGAACATCCATTAATTCTTTAACTTGGCCACCATAGCGTATCCATACAAGAAGTTTAGAGACACCCATGAGACCCAAGAGTAGTATTCACCATCTAGCGCGTTTATCGAGGACCCCGACATTGATAAGGTAGATATGTAATCTATTCCGCCTTTAGATTCACTTTCACTACGCTAGTTGATCAATAAACCTTTATTTAGGGAAATCATGACCATATTCAAGTCACTAGTTAGGTCAATTTGCCATTTTAGGCTTATCTTCAAGAAACCCATTTTCAAGATCCAAAGTAGAGACTTGTTTGTGTTTTCAATGGGGAAATAAAGGATTAGATTAAGAACCAAGTTGGGATAATGAACAAGGGAAAAATACTCCAAGGGTTTATATCAAGAAGATAAAGGATTCATCTTTTTGGGGAATTAAGAGATTTGAGATACCCATTTGTGATTCTAGACAAATGACCTTTGATGAGAATCAATACTAGGAGAATGATGGAAGAAGTTAGGGGGGTAACCTTCCCTAAGAAAACATCATTTTTGGCTCCAAAACTGCCTTATGGGCGGCTGGTCCCTTTAGGGTTTGGAAAAATGAAGCCAAATCCCGAAATGTCACTTAAATAGGTGGAGTCACTGTTTGTAACTACCAGGGCGGTCGCGTAACCGCTCTAGCGGTACCGCTTCAGCGCCCCAGGTACCGCTGGGGCGGTACATAGGAAATCCTTAGTACACCGCTTCTGCGGTTCCACGCTGCTGTTGCGCCACCGCTAGGGCAGCTTGGCAGGCGCTGTAGCGGTTCAACTGGGCCCAGGGGGCCCGGATCCAATTCTTTGCATGCAACTCCCCCGATTTCCCAATCCAGTTAACGGTTCCCAAGTTGCAAGGGGAGTTTCAAGCATGTCTCCAGGAGCCAGCGTCACGAATATTTCGATAATCACCATAACGACGGAACGGGTCATTACAATAGCCGTGTTATTTTTTCTAAAAATTCATTTTCAGAAAACGAAAAAAATTCCCAAAACACCACCTAAACAACCTCAAAACGTCGAAAAAGTGACATGATTCACCACAAAGCAGTTACTATTGCTTAGTGGGTTGTTTCTGATAAACATATCGAATTTCAAATCAATTAGAGTTCGTAAAATTCTAGATTTCAAGCGATTCAAGAAAAGATAATATGATCTATATCCTTAATTGTCACATATATCACATATCAATTCATGTTGAATCATCATGTGAAGTTATGGTCCAAATTTAACATAAATAAAAACAGGCATAAAGAATAATTTTTCATACTGAAAAAGGATTTTAATCCGAAAGAACTACTTAAACCCCATCTAAACAACCTCAAAACATTGAAGAATGACATGCTTCACCGCATTGCAGTGAATGTTTCTTACTGGGCCGTTTCTGATGAACACACCAAATTTCAAGTCAACAAATGTTCATGAAATTCTTGATCTCCAAAACTATGACCAAATTCGAAAAAATAATTGTTTTAAGCATCTTTAGGAATTAAAATAAATATGATCCATACTTTAATTCTCCTTTTATAAATATCTATGAGTACAAAGCATACATTGTGTCCCTTTTTCTAGGTAAGACACACAACACCTCCTTACAACAAATTTTCCTCTCGATTAATACACCCGAGAACTCAAGATATAATATTTCTCCCTTTCGGGTGAAAACCTCGATATCTCTTTTCATGAATTAATTAAGTGTTACTAGTGTACGCGTATGAAGGACAATTTATACACGGTACATTAAGAACATTTCAATGACTCTAATAGATAGACCACTTTAATGGATCCTATTTATTATTCAAAATTCTCAATCCATGTATTAATATAATCTCACATGTGTAGAGCTTTAAGAATTTTCCAATGAATTCACATAAATAATCCACTGTAATAGTAATTATTTATTAATCATACAATTCTTAATTTTTATACATCATTATCCGCATTTATAAGGAGGACTAGACGGCCTATGCCCGTGCGCAACACTTTAGATTATAGTGCCTCTATGTGTATGTAGTTGTCTTTGAATAGTGATTATATATATATATATATATATATATATATATATATATATAGTATATATTATGTTTAAAACACGATTAATATAACATTGTAGTTTGTGCTCCGTATCTAAAATTTTATTATATTAATGTTTGCTACGAATACAAAATCGGTAAATTTATTAATATTTTTTAAAAGAGAAGACTCGTTTAAAAGGAAACTATTTTCCTCTCTTTGAGATAAAATAATAGCAATATTTAAGCATCAGTTGATACTTTCAATTTTAATTCGATTAATTTAAAGGTGTTAAATACTTATTATTTTTTATCAAATTTTGATTTGGATAATTCTAATTCAAATTATTAAATTAATTTTACATGTTTAAAACAAAACAAAGTAGAAATTGATTTTCTATTTAAACGAAGAAATACTATTTTTTAATTTTTGGTAAATATTCTCGGTTTAGCTCATTTTACTTGTCATGTTGTCTTTTGCATGGTTTTTTAAGAAAACGTCGATTGGAATTATAATTTGACTAATTTACCTTATTCATTATTTGATCTCCATTTGATATATTTTTTTTACGACATTAATCTCTTTTCACATTTATTAGAGTAAGAATAAAAATAAAAAATTAATTAAATTCTATCTTATTTTAAAATATAAATATTTTAAGTATATTTATTTTAGTGAACATAACAAATAAATGACATGGCGGAATAACAAATACAACACTTTAATATCTAGATTAGATCTTAGGCTAATATATATAAAAAAAAAAACTGTATGGTTTGACTACTTAGCTTTTTGAAGAAAAACAATTTCCTTTGCTCCCACTAATGGATTGATATGCACGTGGCAATGAATCCATCATTATTGACTTAATGAGATACTTTAGAAATTACATGAATATTGTTTGATTTTTTAATATGGAGTGCACTTTTTTTTTGATATTATTAATTTGCACTATTTTTATGCACATATATATATATATATATATATATATATATATATATATATATATATATATATATATATATATATATATATATATACTATGTTCAAAACACGATTAATATAACATTGTAGTTTGTACTCCGTATCTAAAACTTTAGTATATTAGTGTTTACTACGAATACAAAGTCTGCACTTTTTTTTTGACATTATTTTTTTTTAATATGGGGTTTACTTTTTTTTTTTTTTTTTTTTTTATATTGCTTGATTTTGTTAATATGGGGTCCACTTTTTTTATAGTGAATTTGGAGATGGTGGGTTCCACTTTTTTTTTTTTTTTTTTTTTTTTTTTTTTTATATTGCTTAATGTTGTTTAGTATGAGGTCCACCCTTTATGGGGTGCACTTTTTTTTTTTGGGACATTATTAGTTTGTACTATTTTTATGCATATAATATATATACATATACTATGTTCAAAACACGATTAATATAACATTGTAGTTTGTGCTCTGTATCTAAAATTTTATTATATTAGTGTTTGCTACGAATACAGAGCCAGGACTTTTTTTTTTAACATTATATTTTTTTTAATATGGGGTTCACTTTTTTTTTTTTTTGATATTGCTTGATTTTGATAAAATAGGGTCCACTTTTTTTTTTCCCCATAAGTTTGGAGATGGTGAGTTCCACTTTTTTTCTTCCTTTTTTTTTATTGCTCGGTGTTATTTAGTATAGGGCCCACCCTTTTTTTTAAGGGACAACGGACGACGAAGCAGTCTAAACCCATGATTTATATAGTTTCTTCTTTTTTTGTTTTTATTTTTTATATTGCTTGGTGTTGTTTAGTATGGGGCCCACCCTTTTGGACATTATTAGTTTGCACTATTTTTATGCATATAATATATATATATATATATATATATATAGACTATGTTTAAAACACGATTAATATAACATTGTAATTTGTGCTCCGTATCTAAAACTTTATTATATTAGTGTTTGCTACGAATACAAAGTCTGTACTTTTTTTTTTGACATTGTTTATTTTTTTTAATATGGGATTCCCTTTTTTTTTTTATATATATATATATATATTGGTTGATTTTGTCAATATAGGATACTATGTTCAAAACACGATTAATATAATATTGTAGTTTGTGATCCGTATTTAAAACTTTATTATATTAGTGCTTGCTACGAATACGCACGTGGCAATGAATCCATCATTATTGACTTAATGAGATACTTTGGAAATTACATGAATATTATTTGATTTTTTAATACGGGGTGCACTTTTTTTTTTGACATTATTAATTTGCACTATTTTTATGCATATATATATTAGAATTATGGGGCCCACAATTTTGTTTTTGCACTTTTTTTTTTACATTGTTTGTTTTTTTAATATGGGATTCACTTTTTTTTTTAGGATACTATATTCAAAACACGATTAATATAACATTGTAGTTTGTGCTCCGTATTTATTACTTTATTATATTAGTGTTTGCTACGAATACGCACTACTATGTTCAAAACACGATTAATATAACATTGTAGTTTGTGCTCCGTATTTAAAATTTTATTATGTTAGTGTTTGCTACGAATACGCACGTAGCAATGAATCCATCATTATATAATATATGGGGCCCACAATTTTTTTTTTCCCACAATTTTTTTTTGCACTTTTTTTTTTTGACATTGTTTGTTTTTTTAATATGGGATTCACTTTTTTGTTTAGAATACTATGTTCAAAACACGATTAATATAACATTGTAGTTTGTGCTCCGTATTTAAAACTTTATTATATTAGTGTTTGCTACGAATACACACTACTATGTTCAAAACACGATTAATATAACATTGTAGTTTGTGCTCCGTATTTAAAATTTTATTATATTATTATTTGCTACGAATACGCACGTGGCAATGAATCCATCATTATTTAATATATGGGGCTCATAATTTTTTTTTTATTATTAAATTGACGGACGATGAGAAAGTGAGTAACAACTCACTCTTCTTAATAGTAGTAAAGACATACCCACGTAAAAGTAAATTATGCCCACCTAATCAATCAACCATCCACTTAAGCAAACAAGACAATAATATAGCATAAGGCCACAGTTCAAGAGCTGCATCCACCATAGGTTAAAACTTAAAATTAACTTGGCAAACAAATTTGCTTATTGTTAGACGCCAAGACAAAAGTCATAATGGAAAAAAAGCAAGAGCTATGCCAAAAACATTTTCTTTTGTGGTGGGCCACAGGTCAAGAATTAAAACAGGATATTTATCATGCTTCCGGTAAAACCACAGTAGTAGGTTAAAATTATAACCCCAGCACCGCCGCCATCGAAACAGCAGGAAAAAACTAATGCCGGTGACCAAACATAGTTATTTCATCACTACAACAAAATAGAGAATGACTCTTGACCCAATATTAGAACGATTACCGCTACTACAACGAATAGAGAGAAAACAAAATTTCATTCAACAAGGAATCCCTGTGACAAATAAAGATTTATACCACGGTAAAGGAAATAAATTTACTGCCGCCACCAATACCTCTTAGCATATCGCTCTTTATCATTTAGATCTCAATGATCAGGAGCGGAGCTAGCCCTTCGGGCGTGAATTCGACCGAACCCAGTAGCTTTCATCCGAATCATATATTTATATTAAACTTTTTGTCAAATCCGTACAAATTATTAATTTTAGAACTCAATAACTTTAAAGAATTAGAACCCCGAACCCACTAACTTCATATTCTGATTCCGCCTCTGTTTGTGATGCACTTTTATAATCTACACTAGATGACAGCACGGGCCCAACACTTCGTATTATAGTGTATCTATGTATATGTAGTTGTGTTTAGATAGTGATAATATATATATATATATATATATATATATATATATATATATATATATATTCTATGTTCAAAATACGATTAATATAATGTTGTAGTTTGTGCTCCGTATCTAAAATTTTATTTTATTCGTGTTTGCTACAAAAATTTATTAATACTTTTTAAAACAGAAGACTTGTTTAAAAGAAAACTATTTTCCTCTGTTTGAGATAAAATAATAGCAATATTTAAGCATCAGTTGTGTAACACCCCGTAAACTTGAACTAGGTGTGAATGTGTAAAAATCTTGTATTAAGATGATATCATATCTATATGAATCCATTCTTGATGAATTCGGGTGGAAGATGGTTGTTTTGAAGTCAAACCAATTAGTGAAGTTCTTAAGGCCTCTTAAATTCGCCTAAGTTTTGGTAGGTCTGTCTTCTGGACGATTTTCGTGAAAATGTGTTGAGAATTTGGAAAAACTTCCTTCATGAAAGTTGTAGCCCTTTGCAATATATTTCCAACGGTAGGTCGCCCAGCCCAAACGGAGCTACGTACAAGACGTTATGTCCATTTTACCGAACACTGTGCAGAATCGACACACGCCGCCTTTTCAGGCGCGTGGGGGCGCGTGTGATGGCCCCGCATCGCGGGCCGATCCCGCAAGTCTGAGTATTGAGCTGCAGAACATTGCGCGATGGTCCCGCATCGCGGACCAATCGTGAATCGGGTCAGATTCGGGTCAAAAATTCGGATTTACGCGTTTTAAGTTATATTTAAGGTTTGGGGTTTATTTCCCCAGCACCCCATTCACAAAAAATTACCCTAAAGTCAATAAGAACAAGTCTCAAGCCTCAAGAACCATACAAGGTAAGTGTTATCATGATTCTAGGTTGAATTCAAGTTCCTAATCCCTTTCTAACATGATTTTATGACCAAAACCTAGGGTTTGCAACATAATTCTTCCCAAAGTGATTCAAGCTAGGGTTTGGGTGTTCTTCATTAGAAAAGTGATTTGTTAAACCTTGTTTAACAAATTAAGGTATGTCTCCTTTTTTTAAAACCTTATTTTGGTTGTATGTCTCTTTTAAAAATCATATTTTGGCTATAAGGATGATTTGTATGTCTCCTTTTTTTTAAAACCTTATTTTGGTTGTATGTCTCCTTTTTTTAAAACCTTATTTTGGTTGTATGTCTCTTTTAAAAATCATATTTTGGCTATAAGGATGATTTGTATGTCTCCTTTTTTTTAAAACCTTATTTTGGTTGTATGTCTCTTTTAAAAATCATATTTTGGCTATAAGGATGATTTGTATGTCTCTTTTAAAATCACTTTTGAAACCATTGTTGGAAGTATTAATTTTATTGAAGATTCTTTAATGAATGAAAGGAAAAGTAATTCTTCTCATGGTTCTTGAACTCCAATTCATGACTAAATGGTGGTTAATGTGTGTGAGGGGACAAACCCACATTAAACCTAGATTGTAACAAACCCTATATATGATATGATATTATGAATGTCTTCCTCTATAAGAGATGCTTAATAATGAAGGATAACGATTGGTAATGATATTGGAATTCTCTTGATGGATGATTTAACTAGTTACTTGAAAGGTTGTTGACTCATAAAAGTATGTTATTACGAATTGTGGAAATTGAAACTTGTTTAAAGAAGTGAAACGTTTTCAGGACATTCTTTGAAACGATTTATCTTTACGATATGGCATAACGAACCTTAATGGTAAATGGTGATGTGACTACCTTGAGATGAATTGTAATTCGACTTTTATGCTATGAACTCTGTTGGTGTGCTTATGCCTAGCCATTCGGGAAGATGAATGGTCACCGAGGATCTCATATTCCGGTGTGCTTACGCCTAGCCATTCGGGAGGATGAGTGGTCACCGAGGGTCTCATATTCCGGTGTGCTTATGCCTAGCCATTCGGGAGGATGAGTGGTCACCGAGGATCTCATATTCCGGTGTGCTTACGCCTAGCCATTCGGGAGGATGAGTGGTCATCGAGGATTTCATATTCTGGTGTGTTTATGCCTAGCCATTCGGGAGGATGAGTGGTCACCGAGGATTTTATAATCCGGTGTAGTGCGCTGTGACAAGGGAACCCTATGGTGATCCCCTCGATGTGATTGATTCTTGGGCCTGTATCGGCATGCGTGATATTCGAAATCTCTCATGGAACTGTTGTTGACAATCATGATCAATTTGAAAGGCATAATTGAAAGTTGTAACTTGACAAAAGACTTTATAATCGGTTTTGATAATTCTTATTGAGATACACATGCTGAATACTTGTTTTATATTGAGTAATGGTTTTGTAAACTTTTTAACAAATGATATTAAGAATCAAAAAGTGGAATGACTGTTTTTATACCATCTTCTCAGAACTGATTTCTTTATGTATTATTATATTTTATTTTTATAATATTTGTTGTCCCCGAGACACTCACTGAGTACCCAGTACTCAGGCATACCATTGTTGTTTTTTATGGTATGTTAGGTATCATTGAGGAGCAGGTTCGTGATACGCCTACGACTTAAGAGAACTTGCTGCTTCGAGACTATTCGGTGAGCCCACATGATTGTCCGTGGGCACCATTCTATCTTTACTCTTCGTCTTTTAGTTTCGGGCAGCGTCCCGATGATTTAGACATTCATCATTATCTTAGAAGCTCCATAGTATACATTCTTGTGGGTAGTTGTTGAGTTATTGATTAACTCTCGGGCACGTTATTACGTTTGGTTAAGTATTTGGTGAATAAAGACTTCCTCTGATTTAATTTATATATTCATGATTTGTTACATTTACTTTATAAACTGTTGGAGACGAATGTTGAACCTGGCGGGTTCAAGTGTTATTATTGTATCGTTTAGGTTCTTCCGATGTTGTTCATGACGTCGGATGTCGGTCACGTCTAGGGTGGGTTTTGGGGCGTGACAAGTTGATACTTTCAATTTTAATTCGATTAATTTAAAAGTGTAAAATACTTATTATTATTTTTTTTATCAAATTTTGATTTGAATAATTCTAATTCAAATTATTAAATTAATTTTACATGTTTGAAACGAAACAAAGTAGAAATTAACTTTCTATTTAAACGAAGAAATGTTATTTTTTAATTTTTGGTAAATATTCTCGGTTTAACTCATTTTACTTGTCATGTTGTCTTTTGCATGGTTTTTTTAAGAAAACATGAATTAGAATTATAATTTGACTAATTTACTTTATTCATTATTTGATCTCCATTTTGATATTAATCTCTTTTCACATTTATTAGAGTAAGGAAAAAAATGAAAAAGTAATTAAATTCTATCTTATTTTAATATATAAGTATTTTAAGTATGTTGTTGTATAATAATTTCATTTGCTCCCACTAATGGGTTGATACGCATGTGGCAATGAGTCCATCATTATTGATTTAATTGTTTGATTTTCTAAGCATTTTTCTTTGTAACATTGTTTGTTTTTTTAATATGGGATTCATTTTTTTTATTAATATTGCTTGATTCTGTTAATATGGGGTCCACTTTTTTTTCCCGTGAGTTTGGATATGGTGGGTTCCACATTTTTTTTTAATATTGATTGGTGTTTAATATGGGGCCATGAAGAACTTCTATTTTTTAAATTTTAGTAAATATTTTTTGTTTAACTCATTTTACTTGTCATGTTGTTTTTTATATGTTTTTTTAAGGAAACGTCAATTAGAATTACAATTTCACTAATTTAGCTTATTAATTATTTGATCTCCATTTAATATTATTTTTTCTTTTATGACATTAATCTCTTTTCACATTTATTAGAGTAAGGAAAAAATGAAAAAGTAATTAAATTCTATCTTATTTTAATATATAAGTATTTTAAGTATGTTGCTGTACAATAATTTCATTTGCTCCCACTAATGGGTTGATACGCATGTGGCAATGAGTCCATCATTATTGATTTAATTGTTTGATTTTCTAAGCATTTTTTTTGTAACATTGTTTGTTTTTTTAATATGGGATTCATTTTTTTTATTAATATTGCTTGATTTTGTTAATATGGGGTCCACTTTTTTTTTTTCCCGTGAGTTTGGATATGGTGGATTCCACATTTTTTTTAATATTGGTTGGTGTTTAATATGGGGCCATGAAGAACTTCTATTTTTTAATTTTTAGTAAATATTTTTTGTTTAACTCATTTTACTTGTCATGTTGTTTTTTATATGGTTTTTTAAGGAAATGTCAATTAGAATTACAATTTCACTAATTTAGCTTATTAATTATTTGATCTCCATTTAATATTATTTTTTATTTTATGACATTAATCTCTTTTCACATTTATTAGAGTAAGGAAAAAATGAAAAAGTATTTAAATTCTATCTTATTTTAATATATAAGTATTTTAAGTATGTTGCTATACAATAATTTCATTTGCTCCCATTAATGGGTTGATACGCATGTGGCAATGAGTCCATCATTATTGATTTAATTGTTTGATTTTCTAAGAATTTGTTTTTTAAAATTGTTTGTTTTATTAATATGGGATTCACTTTTTTTTTTTTTTAATATTGCTTGATTCTGTTAATATGGCGTCCACTTTTTTTTTTCCCGTGAGTTTGGATGTGGTGGGTCCCACATTTTTTTAAT
The DNA here is from genome assembly GCF_019175385.1 of Lycium barbarum. Taxonomy (NCBI): domain Eukaryota; kingdom Viridiplantae; phylum Streptophyta; class Magnoliopsida; order Solanales; family Solanaceae; genus Lycium; species Lycium barbarum. Next base: position 7,266,397 of record NC_083348.1, on the reverse strand, counting down.
ACTAGTTGGTGTTTAATATGGGGCCCACAATTTTTTTTAACATTGTTTATTTTTTTAATATGGGATTCACTTTTTTTTTTTTTTAATATTGCTTGATTTTGTTAATATGAGGTTCACTTTTTTTTTTTCCCGTGAGTTTAGATGTGGTGGGTCCCATATTTTTTTTAATACTGGTTGGTGTTTAATATGGGGCCCACAATTTGTTTTTAACATTGTTTATTTTTTTAATATGGGATTCACTTTGTTTTTTAATATTGCTTGATTTTGTTAATATGGGGTTCACTTTTGTTTTTCCTGTGAGTTTGGATGTGGTGGGTTCCACTTTTTTTTTTTTTTAATACTGGTTGGTGTTTAATATGGCGCCCACAATTATTTTTTAAGATTAGTTGTTGTTTAATATATATGGGGCCCACAATTGTTTTTGCTTGATTCTGTTAATATGGGGTCCACTTTTTTTTCCGGTGAGTTTGGATGTGGTGGGTTCCACTTTTTTTTTTTTTTTTCTTTTAATACTGCTTGGTGTTTAATAAGGGCCCACAATTTTTTTTTAACATTATTTATTTTTTTAATATGGGATTCACTTTTTTTAAATATCGCTTGATTTCGTTAATATGGGGTTCACTTTTTTTTCCCGTGAGTTTGGATGTGGTGCCACTTTTTTTTTTTTTTTAAATATTAGTTGGTGTTTAATATGGGGCCCACAATTTAAAAAAAAAATATTAGTTGTTGTTTAATATATATGGGGTCCACAATTTTATGTTTTTCAATTTTATTGTTGGATGTGGTGGGTTCCACTTTTTTTTTTTTTTTTAATACTGGTTGGTGTTTAATATGGGCGCACATTTTTTTTTTAACATTATTTGTTTTTCTAATATGGGATTCACTTTTTTTTTTAATATTGCTTGATTTTGTTAATATGGGGTCCAATTTTTTTTTCCCGTGAGTTTGGATGTGGTGGGTTCTACTTTTTTTTTTTAATAATGGTTGGTGTTTAATATGGGGCCCACAATCTTTTTTAAATATTAGTTATTGTTTAATATATATGTGGTCCACAATTGTTTTTTTACATTTTGTTTTATGGGCCTGTTTAATATGGGGCCCAAAAGTTTTTTTTAGCATTGTTTATTTTTTTAATATGAGATTCACTTTTTTTTTTTTAATATTGCTTGATTTTGTTAATATGGGGTCTACTTTTTTTTCCCGTGAGTTTAGATGTGGAGGGTTCCACTTTTTTTTTTTTAATACTGGTTGGTGTTTAATATGGGGCCCGTAATTTTCTTTTAATATTAGTTGTTGTTTAATACATATGGGGCCCACAATTTATTTTGCCTGATTCTGTTAATATGGGGTCCACTTTGTTTTTCCCGTGAGTTTGGATGTGGTGGGTTCCACCTTTTTTTTTTTTTTTTTAATACTGGTTGGTGTTTAATATGGGCCCCACAATTTTTTTTTAACATTGTTTGTTTTTTTTAATATGGGATTCACTTTTTTTTTAATATTGCTTGATTTTGTTAATGTGGGTTCCACTTTTTTTTTTAATACTGGTTGGTGTTTAATATGGGGCCCACATTTTTTTAAAATATTAGTTGTTGTTTAATATATATGGGGTCCACAATTTTTTTTTTTACAATTTTGTTTTTGGATGTGGTGGGTTTCACTTTTTTTTTTAATACTGGTTGATATTTAATATGGGCCCACAATTTTTTTTTAACATTATTTTTTTTAAATATGGGGTCCACTTTTTTTTCCCGTGAGTTTGGATGTGGTGGGTTCCACTTTTTTTTTTTTTATAATACTGGTTGGTGTTTAATATGGGGCCCACAATTTTTAAAAAAATATTAGTTGTTGTTTAATATATATGGGATCAACAATTTTTTTTTTACAATTGTTTTTAAATATTAGTTGTTGTTTAATATATATAGGGTCCACAATTTTTTAATTTTTTTTTTACAATTATTTTTTTTAGAGCCTATTTAATATGGGGCCCCAATTTTTTTTTTTAATGGGGCCCATCAACGGACGACGAAGATGGCCCCAACTCATGCTTCTAATAAGTAGTAAAGTCACAAGCGATATATTATTCAAAACTATCACCTCCATAGAACTATATAGCTTAAAAGCACAAAGAAAGCCAAATAAATTTTCAAATATCACGTCACCTATTGCATGCCTTCTGTTTCTTTTTCAATTTAAAAAATGTCACAGTTGTTGCCTCTATACAGTGTGACTATAATGATATTTTTCATAATTAACTAATTTCTCTCCACTCAATTTGTTCAGAAAAAATAAAAAGGGGTCATATAATACAAAGATCTCTTCCTTCAATTTTATATATCCGTGGATTTACTCGAGCGAAAGACAAAGATACCTCGAATGGAAAATGGAGTAGATTGAAATACATACAGCTTTCGATCTAGAATGTCAAGGGAAAAAGTCCGTAGCTAGTAACATTCTATACGGTGGAAACCGAGGTAAATCTCGCGGCCATCTGGTATGAGGTTGAAGTGGAACGAGATCATTAGTCTTGAGTAAGATAAAAGGGTCGAGGATTGAGGAGTTGTGAGCTTTTTCAACTAAACATTAGAAACCGAGGGAATGCTAATAGGCGGAGAGGCTCCGAGCCCGAGGGGAAGACACTCGACACAGGTTCAAAGAATCCGTTACGAGCTAGGCCACGCCCCGCCACACGCTCCATAATTTGCGCTGACATCTGTACGAAATCTGAAAAATTCGTTCGGAGCGCTGTTTTTATGGATTTTAGGGTTTTCTTAAAGTGCTTTTTTTGGCTTGTACAAAGGCCCATCTACTGTTTACTATAAGGGCAAAAAACATATATGTACATGGTAAGAGGGTATATATACAGAACATGACGATACTTTTCAGTTTACAAAATATATCAATAGATATGTTACAAAATCTATAAGAATAGGTAAATTAAAAAGAAGCAAATAAAACACAGTAAATAAGGTAAGAAATCATTTTACTTATTTTATCAACTTTTCTCTCTGTGTGATAAGAAAGTGCCACCAAAACTTAAAGGCAAGTTCTACAAAGTGGTGGTTAGACCGACTTTATTGTACGGGGCGGACTGCTGGCCAGTCAAGAACTTTCACGTTCAGAAGATGAAAGTTGCAGAAATGCGAATGCTGCGATGTATGTGTAGGCACACTAGGAGGGATAGAATTAGGAATGAAGATATCCGGGACAAGGTGGGAGTGGCATTGGTGGAGGACAAGATGTGGGAAGCGAGACTGAGATGGTTTGGGCATGTGAAGAGGAAAGGCACAGATGCTCCAGTGCGGAGGTGTGAGAGGTTGGCTATGGACGGTTTCAGGAGAGGTAAAGGGAGGCCGAAGAAGTATTGGGGAGAGGTGATTAGACAGGATATGACACAGTTTCAGCTTACCGAGGACATGACCTTAGATAGGAGGTTGTGGAGGACTCAGATTAGGATAGAAGGCTAGGTTGCTTACCCTTTCACCATAGTAGTTGTAGTTTTGCTCATTCGTTTATTGACATTTGATTTCTGCATTTGATTTCTGCATTTGATTTCTGCTTATATTTGTTGGGCCTTTGTACTTTGATTATCTTATTTATCTATAGTAGTTAATGCTCTATTCTTTCCGGACTGTTCTACCATGACTTTGTCGCTTTTGTTATTCCTTGTTTTTATATTGTTTTTGATATGCTTGGCCCTATCTGACCTTTTGTCTTGTTTTTCCTCTCTTGAGCCGAGGGTCTTTCGGAAACAGCCGCCCTACCTTTCAAGGTGGGGGTTAGGTCTGCGTACACTCTACCCTTCTCAGACCCCACATGGTGGGATTCTACTGGGCTTGTTGTTGTATCCACTTTTCTCTCTCCATTCAAAATTTAAAGATATAGTTCCCTTATTTTCTCCAACTTTTGATTCCTTATTTCATCCACTTTTCTCTCCCCATTCAAAATTAAGAGATATTGTTATCTACTTTTCTCCAACTTTTACTCAAAAAGTCCATTATAATCGGTAATTTTATGTAAATAGTTCATACACCAAAAAACATATATGTATAATTTTCGTATTCAATATGTATAACTGGATAGATTCTTATAATTTTTATATATGAAATATGTATAAAAATTCTATATGTATTTTGATTATTATAAAGTACATATAAATAGCATAAAATCTAATCAAAGTATGTATAAATTTAGAGAAAAATATGTATAATAAACTTGTAATTGATACAAACCAGATTCCATACAAAGTTCATACACCAGAAAATAAATATATATTAATTTTGTGTGCAATATGTATAAATGTATAAATTAGTTATAATTTCTACATATGAACTATGTATAAAAGTTGTATGTATATTGTAATTATAATACATATAAATTGTATAAAATCTAATCAAAGTATGTATAGATTATTAGAAAGTATATATGTATAATAAATTTTCTGATCGATACAAACAAAATTCCATCCACATTTCATACACATATCAGTTTTCAACATTTTTAAGACTAATTGATGTCGAATTTGTTCGCATTTCATACACATTGTGCCGCATATATCTAAAAAATGACATATAGCAAAATCCATACACATTTCATACATATATTAGTTTTCAACATTTTTAAAACTACAGTTTATATAATTTATACAGATTTTCAAAACACACAATGATCATATATCTCAAAGCGATACAAATAAATTTTTATATACAATTAATACACAAGTTAGTAATCAAAAATACCTTGTAATATTGGTTTGAAAATTTATACTAGGAGAGAAGTTGGATTTTAGGAATGAAAATAGTGTCTATCATAGAGGGAGAAAGAGAGAGAGAGAGAGAGAGAGAGAGAGAGAGAGAGAGAGAGAGAGAGAGAAATATTTTTAAAAGAAGAAGAAGTTGAATGGTAAGTATCTTAGAATTAAGTCCACATTTAAAATCAGATTTTCTTCCTTAAAAAAAGCCTAAAACCGTGGGGTATCCCATTAAGCTCAAATTTGGTATACTTTGTAATTTTGTTGGTATGTTTTGTAAATAAGAAAAAGTATCTTTATATTTTGTATATAGAGTCTTAAATAGGTATTATTAGATTATTTTCCCTTACTATAAATAGGCATGAACCTCCTTCATTTGGGGCTAGTCTTTCATATACAC